>NC_092499.1:145567806-145922806 GCF_047511675.1 Marmota flaviventris
TGGTAAAGATTTCATCTCAGTCACACAGGGAGACACATGTGAGGCTAAAAGTACAGATATGATCTTCAAATGTGTAGGGAAAGAGGAACAGCTAGGTTAAGTTATAGGTATTTTTATTCCAAATAGAATTGTTAAACTAGAGTGGATTTTTTCTTTGTTTCAATGTGGTTTATCTACTTGGGACAATGTTCCTGTACATAACTGGTACAAGGGATGGCAAGCAGCTTTTAGAAACTTCGGGAACCTAAGTAAACTATTTAAAATGTCCCAACAAATAAAATAATATAAATTCAAGTTGATTATTGTATAGTCTTCTCATTTTAGTAATGAGCCTATCTCAAAGTATCATGCTGAAATCAGATTTAACCCCTTAAAAAAGACACAAGTCATAAAAGATAGGAGCAGAATTATAGAAAGTTTTCCTTTCTTCTAGATTCTTGAGGTCAAAATTCTTAAGTGGCTTCAGCTTTTTTAAAAAATATATATATATAATCCATAGGTAAATGGCTATTCATCCTTATTTCACCAAACTTTTCCCTTTCTGTGTAATTTCAAACACCACCTGCTTTAAAAATAAGTGATTGTGTAAATGCTTTGGTTACTGCCAAAAAAATCCAAATCTGAGGAATGCTCTTTTCACAAATAGAGATAAACAATTAGATTTGGAAGTGTCACTGGAAGCCGTGTTGTAGGTTGTGAATTGTTCCAGTGTTATTTTTACAAGTGATATGTTTATTTTCCTGATCAATTAGAGATTTGGTCTATGAGTCCCAGCTGAGAATCCCAAGCACTTCCTCAGTTCCCAAGAAATGGAGAACACCTGGAAAAGGATTCTCTAAATGAAAAATATGAACTCTCACCCCAAGCACACACCAACGAGATGCATAAGAACGGCAAAAACAAACAAAGAATACAAATCAAACAGAATATTTTTGTCTGATCGTCCTTCATCTTCAGTCTTGGGTTTAAAACCAGCAGATAAAGAAATAAACATTCCCCAAAATGAACCCCCCCCCCGTGCCATTAGGATCTCCAAAGTAAATAAAAAGTGGTACTGCCGAGAGTGAATTGCTGCAGCAATTCCAGGGAGAATCCTGATTTTAGCACCTCTGTACCAAATTTGTCATTTAGGGAAGCTCTTGTTCCCTTTATTGAGTTTCACTGTAGCGAACAATTTCTGCCTGCATCCCTCGTGTGTCCTTTTGGTTTATTATCTTTCACTGTGAATTGAGCCTCCACAATCAGTTTCACGGGAGGCCTAATTCCACTCACTGCTTATACATATGAGAAGACACCCCTCCCTGCCTCCCCCTCTCCCAATGTTCTTATCAAATGAAGAATTGTGGATAAGGGTTAGGTGCAGATAAACATGAGTGTAGCACTTCCAGAAAGGTCGTGACCCCCCCATAAGGTGCTTCTTGTTATGCCTGACCTTCAGATTTTCATCATCAGCCCGCCTGACAACTTAATAATGCAGAGGAGCAGGATTCATTTCGCCCCTCTGAGAAAGCCAGCACGGGACGCCCTTTTCCCTGATTATTTCTCTGCACTCCCGGCTGCCCTTTATAAGCCAACCAGAACTCCATCAATCATGCTCCTCTCTTCCCTCGCCTCCTCAGCCCCCAGTTCCGAAGGCTCTAAAGCTGCCCTGTTCCTTTTGTCTGGGGCTGGAGTGTGTATACAAAGATCCCCAAAAGGGGGGTGAAGAACACCTTTAGCAAATAACTGCTCCCTTTCTGTTTCCTGTCTCTGCATCTGAGCCCTGGGCATTGCTTTCTCTTTCTCCTCCTTCTTCTTCTTCCTCCTCTCTCTCTGTCTCTCTCTTAAAAAAAAAAAAAAATTGTTTTGCAAAGTTCTCATCCTCATTTGTGTGTGTCACTCTTATGCATCATCTCTCTTAATGAGCTCCCCAAACTGCAAGGTGTTAAACAACCTGGCTGTAAGCTAGAGCTTTTCTAGTATTTTGGACTTGTTTCTTGGTTATTGTGGATATTGGAGTTATTGGTGGTTTTAACATGCTAGGAGTAATAAAAGAATATGAAACCTGTTTCACCCCTTGTTCCCCAGACCTCTTTTCTCCTTGAGGCAGCAGAAAGAAAGAAAAAGCCAAGAGGGAGGAAAGCAGAGAGGGATGAAAGCATGCTGACAGAAGACTCTGGTTTGTAGGCATAATCAGGCAGTTAGTTCACCTTGGTCTAAATAAAACATGGCGTACGGCAGTTTTGAGGGAACAACACAAGTGCTTTTAGAAGGTGATTGTATAGATTGGTATCAGATTCTAATGGATGTAATAAACCTGTAAAGTATGCATGGGCTTCACCCTTGGCTTTGCAAGTATTTTCCAGCAAGTCAAGAAGTGGTTCCCCTGAAGACTATCATGCTAAGTGAAATAAGCCAGCCCCCCAAAAGTCAGAGGTCAATGTTTTCTCTGATTTGTGGAAGCTAATCTGAAATAAGGGGTGGGGGATACAAAAGAAAAAAAGAGATAGCAGGACAGGGGGAAAGAGGGAGAGAGAATTTCATCCAAATAGAAGAAAGATCAAAAGAGTAGATTGGGAAAGGGATTGAGGAAGAAGAAGGGATGGGAGAAGAGAAGAACAGCGAAATGAAATCTGATGGAAATTTCAGACGTGCATGCATGGATGTGGTGCTGTGGGTCCCAGCATAAGGTGTACCTACCCTAATTAAAAAAGAGAAAAGTAAACTGTAAGTGGATTGAAGAGTGATCAGTGGAATGGAGTACAGGGAGTGGGGACAGGGGTAGGGGAGGTCGTACTGGCGACTAAATTAGAGCAGGTCTTATTCAGTGCTTTTGTGATTATGCCAGGGTGTAGCCTGGTGTTGTATATAACTAAAAAGAATAAATGAAAATTAAAATTAAACAAAAAATTAAAAAAAGGAAAAATGTGGCCCCAGGGAAGGGCGTGTCAGGTCTTCTGACAATGAAGCCCAAGTGTGCCGGTAGCTGGGCAGGATCAATGGACTGTGGCAACTGCCTCGCTCTAGAGGATACACATCTATCTTTGGCTTCCTAGTAGAAACCTCAAAGCCCTATATTAAAAGAGAAAACAAACTATTGTTTTTTTTTTGTTGTTGTTGTTGTTTGTTTGTTTTCTTTCTGTAGCAAGTGGCCTGTAGCAATGGATCTCTAAATACAAGATGTAATAGGTACAGATTTAGTGAGAGCCTAGTATATATGTGGTCCTGAAGAGATGCCATGATGCCTAGAATATACTATGAACTGGGAATCCTGCTTTATAGATGTGTGGGGAAACTGATTCCAAGATCTCTTAGTTTAATCACCTATTTCCAGAAAGAAATAGAGTTACTTTGTACCACCATAATTTGACTTCCAAAAATATGTTGTGCGTGTATGTCCTTGATATTGCACATATTTATTTATGTCTTAGAAGGAGTCACTGTTCTTACAACATGTTTCCCCCCCACCCCACCCCCGGAAGACCAGAGGTGAAAACCAATATATTTCCACCAAGAGACCTTTATTTTGGGACACTGAGAGTTTGGAAATACTGGGAATGATCATCAGTGACCTGTCTTTCCATGGTTGCACTATAGCCTGTAAGCTAGGGAACCCCACTCTAGGCAAGAAGCCGTTTAAAGGAGAAGGTGAAAATATCTTGACATTTCTTGATTGTGATGCTTTGCGGTCATACAGGTGGAGATAACTATGGAAGGAACTTGTATATATGTACTTTGGGGTGAGATAAATACTCAACAGACTATTCGAAACTATGGGAAAGGAGAGAAAACTGTTGGGCATGAGAAGAGACATTCAGAATATTTTAGTCAGCTTTCTGTGTCTCTGTGACCAAAAGATCTGACAAGAAAATTGTACAGGAGGAAACATTTATTTTGGCTTATGGTTTCAAAGGTCTTTTTCCATAGACAGCCAAATCCATAGCTGTGGGCTCAAAGGTGGAGCAGAACATCATGGTGGAAGGGCATGGCAGGAGAAAGCAGCTCAGAATGTGGCCACCAGGAAGCAGAGAGGGAGCTCTGCTAATCAAGGACAAAACATAAACCCCAAAGGCACACCTCTATGACTAACTTCCTCCAGCCACACCCTACCTACCTACAGTTACCACCCAGTTAATCTATATCAGTGGATTAATCTACTTTTTAAATTATACCTCTCATAATCTGATCATTCAAACCTTCCAAAGTTCTTGCATTATCTCGCACTTGAGCTTTTTGGGGGATACCTCATATCTAAACCATAAAAGAGGGAACCCTAAAAAGCCATAAAGAATTGCTGGGAGAAGCTGGGTATGGTAGCACATGCATGTAATCTCAGCAAATTGGGAGACGGAGGCAGGAGGATTGCAAATTGGAGGCCAGCCTCAGCAATTTAGCAAGGCCCTAAACAAAGTAGTGAGACCTTGTCTCAAAATGAAAAAATAAAAAGGGCTAATGATGTGGTTTGGCTGTAAAACATCCTAGAGTTCAATTCCCAGTACAGAAAGAAAGAAAGAAAGAAAGAAAGAAAGAAAGAAAGAAAGAAAGAAAGAAAGAAAGAAAGAAAAGAATTGGAAGAAAAAAGGAATCTATGAGGTAGATAAAACTTGTGACTTATAAGATAAAATTTCTCTGATCATGTGTTTGTTTTTAAATTTCCACTTTACCACCCTCAAAATGTAAGTTCTTTTAGGGCAAGGATTTTGTTCAGAGGTATATCAAGAATATAATAGCATACCAGATAATAATTGTTTACAAATAGAAATGGATTGGTGAGTAAAAGGAAAACCCAGAAAATGTGGTATAAATAATGCATTAGTATCTATAGCTGAACACATATGGACTTAGGATTTTTATAAATACTTATTATAAAATAATGTACATTAATTATATAAAATTTTAAATTAAAAAAATAAAAATCACACCATTTTGTCCATGTTTAACATTGTTGTTTAGCATCTAATTTTTTAAGTACCTATATTTTAGAAATAGAATCTTTCCATATTTATAGCTTTGTTTCTTTATATTATCAGATATATTCTTATTTTTATGTATCATGCCATTAAAAGTTCTTGAAATAAGACTTTTAATGGGACCCATATTAAGTCATCCTATGGATGTACATATACTTAACTATTCTCCTATTGGGAGATATTTAAGTTTGTGAATGGCATTTTCTGTTCTTTGGCTTCCAAGCAGCCTTTGAAGATCCTTCCTATAGTTAAGCAATTTCCCATACACATGCCTTGGCATGTAAATATCTCTCCCATGCTCCCTTGCAAGGGAGATAGAGTCATGTGATCCAGCACTACCAATCAGATACCCTATGTGACCCTTCACTTACGAAGAAAGTAGTATGAAAGAAACAGGCAGAGCCACATCTGCTGAAGATGACATTGCTGATGTACAGCCTTGGGGTTCTGATGGCTGAAGACTAACATCTAAGATCCAGCCTGAATGGTATGCGCTGTCCTTTCTGTGACCAACAACAGTTTGGGGCCTCAGTGGTGAGGTCCCACAGCGTGACTGCAGAGCCCTTAATTCTGACTTCAATATTCCCTGGTAAATCATGAGTCCCTTGTAAAACTTCCTTTTTTTTTTGTTTAAGCCAGTTAAAGTGAGTTCTATTTTTGTTTGTTTGCTTAATTTAAGAACCCTAATATTTCAAATTTGTTTTTCATATGTTTGGCTGAGATGAATATCTTTATACACTGACCTTTTTTTTGACTTTTAAATTCCTTGTGAACTTTCTGAATCAAATAATGTGAACATTTTTAAGATTCTGTTATAATTTAAAAATACTTCAAAGACTACTGACTTTCCATCAGACAGCCATCTTAATGTGTCCTCAGTAATACTGAATTTTAACTCTAAAAAGCCTTTAATTAAATGGGCAAAAATAGCCCTTCCTTGTAATTTAATTTGTCTTTTTTTTTTTTAACTGAGTAGAATAGTTTCATGAAATTATCAACTTTAATTTTCTTTTGTGTTTTCTCTTTTAGTTTACTTCTTTTTTTAATTACTTTGGTAGAATTTCTTATTAATGTGTAAATGTACTTCACAAATTAGGATATATGACCTTTGACATAAATGTTGCCAAATATTTAATGATTTATTTTGGAGATTCGATTCCAGTTATATTGGTTTTGATATTAAAAGTTTGAAATGTTTATAAAATCAAATCTATTGGATTATCAACCAATTTCTTTAATATTCCTGTGTTTACAAAGTTTTTCCCATCTAGAGACCAATTAGACATGCATCTTTACTGTCAGATTAATTCTTTACTCATCTTCTTTTCTAATAAAAATCTGTAAAAAAAATATTATGTATGCAAAAGTTTTTGGTTGCTGGGAAGTTCATGCATTAGGAAGGCTAGGTAGTCTCTGGATATTAGAAGGCTACCAGTCACCAGATGTTGGGAAGGTCACTCATTAGGACTTGGGAATCTTATTTTTTTTTCTTTTTTCCTCTTAATTATAAAGCATCAGTTTTGATATCTCTGTATTGAATTCTACTTCCAGATATGTTTTACAAAATAACCATGTCATCATAACCTGGACTTTCTAAAATATTTGATTTTTATGAAAACACCTGTAGATGTAAAAGACCCCTAAACCTAGAATAAAAAATCCTGCAACAATGACCATAAAACATTTTCTCAACCTATCATCTATTCTAACATTACTCAACTATAGGTTGAACCCCTAGGAAATTACTGATATATGACCATTTATAACATTAAAAAACAGTCATTTCATTGAGTTCAATCTAAATTCATCCAGATTCCCTAATGCTATTTTCTATACCAGTTCCACTACCTGAAATGCTGTCTTTGTTTATTCTACAGCCAAACAACTTGAAGACTTAGTTGTATTTTTGTTCCTGTTAAGCAAACTTTGTTGATCAGTATCCCCCTTCGTCCTTTACTACTTTATCCACAAACCATCACCTTAGCATTGGATATGCATTGCTCTACGATTCCCTTACACTGATAAATTCAATGGTTCAGGAATCCCTATTAGGAAACAACTTACTCTGTGATCACATATATGAAAGACCACTCTGTGATCACATATATGAAAGACCATTATTGTTGCCAGATAAGCAATTTCTGCCTCCCAGTGCTGTGATTCTCAAGGCATGGCGCTGGGTGAAATTTCTTTTGTTGAAGGTCTTCAAGCTGCCACCTCTCTGGGTCCTTTCTGAGGCCAATTGAGAAAATAAAAAGGCAAGAACTCAAGCTGCTGCAGGGTATTCCTTGAGCATGTTACTCTGGGAGCTCCCAAAAGTAAGCCTGTTTTAGAAAAAAAGGTAAAATATTTGTGGAGCAAAGGATAGAAAACTTATGAGGATAACTCTTTTACCAAACCAGAGGGTTTGGGAGAGGCCACAGATGAAGGCCAGGAAACACACACAGGAGCCAGGGAAGGCTTCGAACCATAGAAGAGAGGGCCATGAATTGATGACCACATGAGCTTTGAACACTAGGCATGGTGATCTTATTTATGTAAACAGCTCAGGAAAGGCTTGGGGGGTGAAGGGGAAGTATAGCACATAGCAGGTGTACCAGAGGGGTTGGGGATACTGAGGGTTGAAGACAGAAGTAAAATATGATTAAAAAAAAAAAAAAACAGGAACAAACAAAAGGACTTCATAGTTTAACACAAATTGTGAATATAATAAAGCAACAGTAAAACCAACTGTGAAAAGTGAGCTTTCTCAAAAGGAGTAAACACTAGGGGCCAGTTCCCAGGAAGAATTACTCTTTCCCTTTCAAACAATTCACCTACTATAACCCACTTTTTGGAAGTCTGCTTTGTTAACTTGTGAGAAATTCCATTATCTATAAAATCGTTAGCTTAACAAGCACCTACTTGAAATGAGTGTGTTGCTGTGGCCTATTAGTCCTTCACATCTTTATGATTTACGCAAATACATTTCCTTTAACATGTTTGTGATTTTAAATCTCATACAAGGTAATCTGTGGTTTGTATCCAGATGGATGGAAGAAAATTCCTGTGGTACTTTAGGAAAGGGGGAATGCCCCTCATGTTCAGCACCTCATGAGAACACTATCATTCTGAGAAAGAGAGTTAAGGGGATTTTGAAAGAGGAATGTAAAATGAGAACAAAGTGGTGAGTTCAACTTCACTTAGTTTAGAATTTTACTTAGACTAATTTTGACCAAAATAGGGCACATGTGGATACAAGCCAGGAAACGATTTCTTCTGTTTTTCTTTTCTCAAACTTTCACAAGAGAGATTTTAATTGTACTCAGAGTGAGGGAGGAGTTACAAAATATTTGGGGAGTGAAATAAGATTCTGTGGCCCAGCCAGGCAAACTAACCATCTCAATACCCAGCAAGGAGGCTGAGTCAGTCACCTGGAATTCTTGAAAGTGGCCCCAATTCCACATTTTTACTTACCTCCAATCCCCTTGCTCTTCTTCACCCCTCCTTCCACCTCTTCAGTGTTTGCTAGAACTCTCAGTTCCAATACCCACCCCAAATCCTTCTTTCATTCAAGCACTTAACTTCCAGCACCTTTCTTGGCTCATGATGGTGAATCCAGGGAGAAATCACAACTGCAGCTTATCTCAGCGACTCAGGGCACCTATTGCAGTTTCCATGAAAAATGCATTCTCAAGGCAACTTTATCAACCTCAGTCCAGGCTGCTGGGGTACAATGCCTCCTGGGGGTGAATATAGGCCCCCCTGACTTCTATCTAGGAAAGGATGTACTTCATCTCTAAGAATCTAACTAGATGGTAAACTATTGAGACCATTTCTCTGTGTGACTCCCCTATGTGAAGTCTGTGCCTTGCACATACATAACTATGGGATCCGTAAACACCTATTAGCGTGCATGATGGGACTAGGCTAGACCTACATCACATGTAAATTGCACCTTAGCCTTTCGAGAAATGTCATAAGCACTCCTCCTCCAGAGGAGTTTGGCTTGGTTGATGTAAGAATTTTTTAAAAAATCCTCTGTGAGATTAGAAGTATGCTAATACTAATATACAAATAATAAAGTGTCAGCACTACGTACTGACTTCTGTTATTGTGCATGCTTTTATTGACCAAACTGAAAGTTTTCAAGCTTTAAAAAACTCATCTGCTATGTGTATGTCTATTCTTTGGAAAACGAAGACACAAATCTCCCTCATCTTATTTTGAAATACTGGGCTCTTCCAGCATGAATTCATGATGTCAAAAGTGAAATAGGGCTCCATTCCCCTTCCAACCCAACCAGCTCTTGGCTAGAGAGAGAATCCAGGGAAGGAGGAGACTGCTCTCTTTCTGTCTCCCCAAAGAGTAGGTTACAAGTGCTCTCTTGGGTGTGCAGTGAAGCCCTGACCTCAATATCTTCATTTTCTGGCTTGGCAGCAGTTCTTCTTGGCAAAGAATCAATCAGTAAGCCTGACTAGATTAGGATGCAAAATATTTAACTTGCATATATTACAGAAAAGGGTTGTTCATATTCTGAAATATAGAGATGAGTCATTGATATTCATTTCTAAATAAATCCCATTCTCATTATTGAGACGAGCAGGTTATTTTGGTAACTCAAGCAGGATGACCTAATTAAAACCTGATATAAAAATTCAGCATGCCATATAGTACTTTACCTGTCTAAAGTAAACACAGACAAGCACAATTTATTTTACTGGAACATCCCTCATGCAAAATTACTAGTGAGTATATCACAACCAATTACAGACCACTGTATATGCAAATTATTACTCTTTCAATTATTTATAGAGAGCTATCAGTGTACACAGCCCTTGATGGAGCATCAAACATAGAGGACAAGGGGTCTGAATGAGGAAATCTGAACAGTGGGGACTATTCATGGAGCAACATGGTTGGGTGGCAGAAAAATAAAATGAAATTCTTCTGCAGATGGTAGAAGAAGGAAATGAAAACAAATTCTGACTTATACTATTCAGAGAATTGAGTAAAAATCAGTTATCAAATCAAGGAACGGCCCCACACAAAACTAGAACCACAGCAAATGTTTTCTTTTCTATGGTTTTTCTAGCTACCATTCCCCACTCCCAATACTAAATGTCATTTTACTCTCTGTTATGTTCTAGACTTATACTTTGCTTTTATTGTTATACACTTTAACTCAAATTTATGTTCAATAAAAGGCACTATAAGCAAAGTTAAGAGACAAACTGAAAAATATTGGGAACATATAAAAACATCCAAAATCAATAAGAAAATGACAAGCTATGCACCCCTAAATCATAGATGAGTTACATGGAAAAGCCATTACCATAAAAAAAAAAACACGAGTGGTCAATTACATGCATAAAAAATGCTCACCATCACCAGAATCTGGCTAAATCAGCTGTTGAAATAAAATACCCTTTTGGCAAAATGATTAAAATCTGGTAATAAGTTGGCAATGGGAAAAGGAAATAGAAATTCTCAAACATCTGGTTGAAATGTATATTGGTATGGCTATTTCAGAGAAAATTGGCAGTTTTTATTAATTTTTTAAAAATACATATCCAGGGTCTCAGACATTCCTTTCTTGTTTATCATCCAAGAAATACACTTAGACCTCACTCAGGAAATATGTTTAACAATGCTTTTAAAAAAAATGTTTAGGGGGTAAAAACATTCTCTAGGAGATTTTAATGGTGACCATATGACATTATGCACGTGTAGAAACCCATAGATCCTAAAAACACAAATAGCAAACCCTCATGTAAACCAAGGGCTTTAATTAGCAAGAACTTGTTAATATTGTTCATCAATAATGGTTTAACAATTGTTCTAACAAATGCACCATGCTGCTGGTTTAAAGAGGGATCATGGGGTTATTGGAGGGTTAGATACGGAAACATTCTGTACATTTTTCTGTTTTCCTGTAAACCTAAAAAAACGACTTTAAAAATGAAGATTACACGTTTTTAAAAAAAGAATAAATGAACATTTCTTAATGCTAATTGAGATATGGGATTGGTGTCAACAATGTCAGCATAGAAAATGGGGGGATGACATGGGATGTGGGAGAGAGAGAAAGAGAGAATAAATGTGTGCGTGACCCTAGGGGCCATGATGGTAGTAAATTATTTGTTATTCTGTTCTGTTGTTGTTTTTTTATAATGTAAGGATGTCTCTTCTCCAACTCAATAATAAACTTTTTGAAAACTTGAACGAACGCTTTCCTTATACTGTATTCCTTTTTACTTGCCCTAAAGAGGGAAATGTTAATGTCATCAATTTTAAGTCATTATATGAATGAACAGTACAATTTCTTACCAATTTCATTTTTACATAGAATAAATTAAAAGTCTGCTAGAAAAAAAAAAGGATAGGCAAGATTAACACTAAGATCTTTTTTGTTTACCCTAGGAACAACTTAAAGGTTAAGACAAGGAAAACAAATGGAAAAAGAATCTGTTTTAAAACTCATGGATTTTCTATAAAAGGTTCTGTTTTCTATATTCCTGGAACGACTTTGTTTTCTTGCTCTCCATGTTGTGCCTACTGCTCCCACCAAACTCTTCCACATGCCCCTAACTTGAGACATTCTGCCCACAACAAAGTGTTTTACTGTTGTTTTGCCTCCTATCTATTGCTTGTGGTTCTTGGCACCACAGGGCTCTTGCTCTCACCTCTTCTCTGCCTCCTCACTTAGAAATCTTAATTGAATGCAGTCACATTGCCAGCTCTCATCTGCCTCAGCTCTTCCAAGTCTTTGTGTCTCTGCTTCTGCAGGGCTGTAAGCCAAAGTTTGTAGACAAATTGGATGGCACTTTAGCAAGTTACCAAGTAATGCTTCCATGAAATCACAGGACAGTATGTGGAACCCCATGATTAAAGTTCAAAAATTGAAAACCTTCTTGGATTTTAGGTTGGGTTTGTGAGATTTTGAAGTTTACACACAAAGGTCATCTTCATCTGATATTTGAGAAGTACTCTGGAGTTGGACCAAAAGACCGTTGAAAGATCCAAGCCATTGCAAATTGACTTGGCATGGGAAGATGCTCCCGAGGAGTAAGGAAAACCAGTGCAGTGTCACTCGTGGCAGCAAACACCATATGCTTGACTCAGCATCCATCACTGGGGTAGGCGACAGAGCCAGAGAAACTTACAGATCTGACAAGAAGGGTGATTCTTTGTCAAACGGAGTACAACACTGCCTTTCAATAAGTAAGTCCATAAAGACCCATTCTTTGCCAATATGCTTCACTTCCACCTGAACACTCGTGCCTTTATGACGTTGGGCTTTTATTTCAGTTTTGAAATTCTGGTAAAATTGCTTAAAAAAAAGAAATAAAAAGATGTGATGGGAGGGAAGGTACTTTCTGCTTCAAAAGGTCTCTTGTCCAGATCTTAAACATGCCAAAGATACGCTCCTGTTTTCTTGAAAATAGAAAGTACTTGAAAGGAAGAGGCTGCTCAGAACCGCTGAAGGAGGCTTTGCTGCTTCTAGCCACTTATACTATAGAGCACATTGTAAGACATTTGCCAACTATTGAGGAAAATGTTTGTGAAAATCATCATTGTGTTTCAGAGAATTTCAAAAATTTAATAAATAAGATTAATCATACGACCAGAAATAATCTTTAAGGAAATTTTGAATAAAACTTATGAATAAGAAAAGAGATGTATGATTTAAGGATTTTATTTAGCTAGTACATTTTTTGAATGAGTACTGTAATATACTAACACTAAAACAGCCCAAGAAAAAACATTTTTTCTCCTTTTGGTAGACCCTGAACCAAAGAATAAAAGTAAACTAACATCCATTGAAGAAAAATTAGTAATAATTGAGGGTGATTATTAGTAAAATAAAGGAATCTTTGAAAAGACACAGACTTATCAAGAAGCATAACATTAATACTGGTAGTTTTTTAATTGATTAGATTTGCTAAATTATAAACTAATACTCTGTCATTGAAAGAAATTAGATTTATATAGGAAAATATAAAATTGAACCACTCCACACCTCTATCTCTATCTCTTTGGTAATCATTACTAATGATATGATGTGTAGTATTCTACCTCTTCTCTTGATAAACAATAAAAATATTTTAAATATTGTAAGATCCATCTTCGAATTCCTTGCAAACATGGATCATGTATTATTCAACTCTATAACCTCAGTAAATAAATAATGATTAAATAAACAGATAAATTAATGAATGCTTACTGCCCTTTGACAATAAAATATCTTGAGGCAAGATATTGCATTTTATTCTTGTTCTTATCCCCATTAACTAGATCATTGCCATACAATAGGATAGATTCAACTGGTTTTCTTTAAATTGTTGAATAAATGCAAAGATGGAGCTTCATTCCTAAATTGGTCAATTTTGGGAGCCAGTGAAGAAGGAAAAGAAAAATACAATGAATAAAGAAGAATATGGAAAGAGATAAAGTGTAGAAGAAATAATGAGAAAAAAAAGAAGAAAGAAAGAAATATGGAGGAGGAAGGAAAGAAAAGCAGAGGAGGATCAGGGGTAAGAGAGACAAGAAGAGAAAGCCCTGTAATTACAGAACACACAGGGTAGCAGGGAATTGAAAAGAGAAACCCCAAGCAGGGCACATATCCTAAGTCTCCATGATACTCTTGTCCAAGCATTGAACACCTGTCACTTCCCAACATTGACATTCCATTCAGAGTTCAAAAAAAACAAGAAAGGAAAGAAGATTCCTGGTGAATTATTAGATCATGAGAGGTATTACACTCATGGTATATGTTACCATCTATTATAAAATGTCATGACTCAGAGTCTAGGGCTGGGAGGTAAAAAAAAAAAAGTCAAAAAACGTCCTGTGTCCAGTGAGCTTCTGTCTGGGGATTTACTATCCATTGACTCTCCTTCCAGAAAATTATGAATCATATTCATGTTGGGCTTGATGATGAATGTGGACTATTTATTTCCTTATAATTTTAATTGTTTTTTTTTCAGATTTGGGGTTATATATAACAACTTTTTATATGGTTAGAAGTCATTTATTTCTCATAATACCTGGTTGAGTTCCTTATCTATTTTTCAGATTACATAATTTTCCTTTAAGATGTATTTGTGGTAGTTCTGTAAATAAGATTATTTTGTAAATTATATGCACTTATATATTTTTCCCTTTTCCATCTTTCTTTTTTACTCTCAGTAATGTATTTTGATGAATGTAAGTTTAATTTTTATTTATCATTTTTTAAAAATTTTCCAGTTAAGGTATTTAATGTCAAAAGTAAGAGCAGATACAAATCATAGAGAAAGCTTAACTACAAAAGAGAAAATTAATTCTTGGGAAAAGACAATAGAATAAAGAAAACAAAGATAACAAATATCAGGAATGAAAATAAGTACATCATAATGGATCCTGAGACTTTAAAATTATCATACAGTGAATCATAAATATATCTATGTTAATAAATTTGAATTGACACAAGATAAACCATTGGCATAGTCCTGTAAATACTGATGTAACTGAATGTGAAATTAAAAATATTTCCTGATTTTATGCAATATTTAAATACGCCTGGCACCTGACATGGAACTCTAATTATTCTACATGCCCAATAAACATTTTATAAATGGTGAGTTGGATTTTTAGAATAATTTCATAGACAGTTATTGGGAAACAAACAATATTGCTAGAAGAAAATATGATAGTAAATTATAAAAAACTGAAAAAAAATATTTTTTGATAATTTAAAGAAATTAATCCAAAGACGTTTCAAATATGTACAAAATATTTTAAAATAATGTTTAAAACTTTTAAAAAATTTAAAAATAATGTTATAAAAGATGTATAAATTCAATGACCTGACAAAGGATGAGAAAGACAGAGAAGGGGGAGGGGACGGGTATAATAAATATTTTGTAGGTAGTAAAATCTAGCTAGAGAATATTCTGACATGAGAAAATATATACAAAATATTGTTGAGTGAACCAAAAAATTTACAAAAGAGCAAATACGCTGTGCTCTCAACTTGTGCATTTGCCTGGAGTTGGAGTATCTGTGTTTAAAGGCAGACTATGTGACAAAACTTATTAGGTGCTGTCAGCACAAAATATCTACCACTTCTTCAGCCTGCTTAAAATTTTCATTATGCAGATCAGTATATTTTTTCCAGAATATATTAACACCAAATAGTGAAACCCACCCTGCCTTTTTATTCCCCCAAGGAACAGATTTTGAAATAAACTTGGTGCATTTTTCAGGTGTAGAGGGACAATAGAGGCAAATGTTTACCTAACTCTTGCCCTTTGGAACAGGACCTACCTTACTTTCTGGGCTGCAGCAAGTACAAGGCTGGCACGGAGTAATCATATGTCGCTCATGAGCAAGGAAAAGGAGGCTGATTCCCAATCTGGGACAGAACATGCCCAGGATGAGACACTGAGGATAAAAATCAACTCATTACAGTTTTTCCTGGGAAAGTCTTAAGTCAGAGCCAGTCGCCCTATACCATTTGTGCATCCCTCCCCACAGGTACCCCATGCTGCAAATGTATCAATTCATCCAGGGCTTGGACACAACCTATCTCTATAGTTTAGTTTTGTTCTAATGCCCTACAGCCATTATCACTATATCAAAGAAGTATGCACTGTATGTGCACCATAATTAGAGTGCATTAAGCTTACTAGTGCTGAGCAGTAATAACAGATTATTATGAAACATAATAAGACAAAAGACTTAACTTTTAAAAACTTTTTTAAAAATTCAAGTTATAAAGATTATACTGAAATTAGTGGCCATAAATCCCAGGAGACATAAATAATAAATGATTAAAGGGTTAGAAATCACTTATTGCTATCATAACACTGATATGTTAGTCTAATTGTCTGCTTACTTATCGTCTTTTCAATAGTCTGTTAATCTCCTGGGTGCAGGGTCTATACTGTATCTGTGTAAACCCCCCACCCACACACAAATTCACAGAGTAAAGTGTTTGGCACAGAAATGGAGTTTAACCAATGTAAATGGATAACAACTTTATGAGTGAGATCTAAAGAGAAATAGTGAAATAAAAATATGTCATCCTGAAAAAGTAAAAGCAAGGAAGCTACCTTTTTACAGATATTAGAGACTTGCAAGTTTCAGGGCTTTGAAGTTCAAGCCAGTGAGTTGACATGCATTCCCATCTCTGGAGAAAAGTGAACTTAGAAGCATATCCCATACATATTTTAATCAAGGTATTACTGAAATCTATAAAAGCAGGAATTTTCATAACTGAAATGATTAAGAAGTAAGCATTTCTGCTCCAAGAGCAATTTGAAATAATTTTACTGAAATAAAAAAAAAAGATTTAGCAACTGAATTACTAGCCAAATACCATCCAATTTGTAAAGATATCCAAAGTGATTCAAACACCTATGTGCTTGAGGAGATTAGGCAAAGTCCTGCATGAATACGGAAAAAAAAAAATTTGAGTTTGTGACATTCACTCAAACTTGAAGTCTGTAGTGCCCATAATTACAACATAAATTTCTCATTTTCAAGAGTTGTATGTTTCATGGTACAGAATAGGAAATTAAGAGTTGGAGAAAGGTAAATTCAAGAGATTTCTGGTGAAAGCTTGATATGTAAATGTTTTCAGTTTGCTTACTTTAGGAACAAAGTCAGAACATGATAGCTCTATTTCAATGTTAAAAATAGAATACTTTGGAAGAGAACTGTGTTAGTCACTTTTAAGTTGTTTCAACACATCAACTTAAAAGCTGGACAATTTTATTTTGGCTCACAATTTGGGGGATTTCAGTCCATGGTTCCTTGGCCCCATCACTTTGGGGCTGTGGCAAGGCATTAAAGCATGGCCATGGGACCATGTGACAGAGGAAGCTGCTCGCCTCATGGTGCCCAGAAAGCAAAGAAAGAGGGAAAGAGTCTGGAGTCCCAATCTCCACTCCCAGTGCATGTCCCAAGTGAGCTAACTTCCTGCCACAAAGTCTTACCTTCTATGGGTTCCACCATTCCCCAATGATTCCATCAGCTGTGGACCAAAGTTTTAACATGTGAACCTTTTGGGGACATTTAAATTCCAAAAATGCAACAAGAAAATCATGTAAAAAAATTAGGTGTGTATTCTTATCAGCTCAACAGTATTCCTTGTAAATCCATTACAAGGGGATTTTGCTAACCTGTTTGAACTTATGAAAAATATACATTAATCTTAAAATATATTACATAGAAGTAACTCAATCAATGTTGCATTCATTAAAATGTATCTATTAAACATTTCAACATCTCTTTCCTGTACCTAACTCTCTCCTACAAGTTTAAGGGTAATAAAAATAAATGACAATGTTATATATGACATGCACAGTGCCACTTTGTCTTTCCATGTACAATTGCTTTTTCTCATCATACCCATTAATGCCCTTAGCATTGTTCTTACCACAGGATTGCAGGCAGCCAAGACCTTGTGGTGAGAAGTGACATACAAGACACATCTAATTTGCCTTTCCTGATATGTGACATCAAGAACTCACAATCTGCATGGAGGTAGTCTGTATACCATATGGGCCACTTGAGTTTAGTGGGTTTAGTGGAGGGTATGGTCACCGCAAGCTAGAGCAGGAACTGAGGTGAATTTGGGTAACTGGTCTACCATTGGGTCATAAAAGATGGCTTAGAATTTAAAGGGGAGCAATGATCTAATAACAACAACAACAACAACAACAACAAAAAATCCAGGAAGAACAAAAAACACAATTAGAGGATGAATGTGTCCTGAATATATCTTTACACAAAGTAGCATTTCTTTTAAAAACATAGACTGATGTCATTTCTTAAACCCCCAAGGAAACACCCAATTCCAGTTTATTTTACTCTGGGTGTTAAATAAATACACCTTCCCTCATTCATGCATTCAGTGAATTTTAAACTTCAGGCATGTTTCCCTTCAGCTTGTGTCTTTCCAGCTACAGTTTAAATTTTCCAGTCTATCGCCTCTTATCCCCTTGAGCATTTTATTTGTCATTCTCAGTACAAGTTGCAGGCTTGTGGACACTATCTTGCAACGACTAAAGAACTGTGGTGACAATGACTTCTCATGTGCAGACTTGAGCAAGTTTATGAAGAAGTGCTGGTCCCAGGAAATTATCTTGGATGTGCTGTTCCTTGGCTTTCGCTTCAACACACTATCCATTATCAATTCCTTCTTTGATTCTGCAAAAATGCAACGGATGCCAACCATCCACAAGGTTTTGTCCAAAACATTAAGGTTAAAAGGTTAATAAGAAATGAACTTAGCTTTTAAAGACCAAATGTCTAATGAGGACAACAAATATATAAAAAATGCTTTTTTAAAATGAGGATAGTGCAATTGTAGGCATAGAGATATATTGATATAATATATTGAGAGTAATTAAGCCTAGCCAAGGTATCTAGTCTGTATTCTGAAGACCATGAAGTGATATTTACAAGATAAGAGAGGAGCTTCTGATATACCCTTTTCACAAAAACGGGAACAAGTTGCTTATCTAGCTGGACATTTGCTTACGTCATTTGCTGTCACTGTGATTCTGACTATAACACACAACGGACTTAGCTATGGCTTCTAGCCAACAGCCACTTGTGCCATAACCTCAGTATACAGTTTTGTGTTTCTGATTCAGCATGAGAACATTACAGCTGGTTTAGACTGTAATGGTTCTTGTATGATACAGAAGGTTCACTTTAAGATGAGAAAATAAAGTGATTTTCCCTAGATTAGGGCTTCTGCAAGCACTGTCTGTGGATCTGCAGCATCAGCATCACCTGAGAAATTTGCAGCATCAGAAACACCATGTTACAAATGCATGTTCTCAAACTGTGCCTCAAACCCACTGAATCAGAAACTGTGGGAAGGGCCCCCCAATTTCTGCTTCACCAGCACTCCAGGTATTTCTGGTATGCTTAAAGTTTGAGAACAACTTTACTAGATGGGAACCAAATCACATCATAACAGAGGAAATCTGGGATATTTTATCAGAAATGGAGAAGAATTGAGAACGGTCAGCAAATATATATATATATATATATATATATATATATATATATATATATAACAAATTAAAGAATAATATCCATATAAGCTCAGCATTCAGCTACTCAATTTTATTCATGAGTATTATATTTGGGAAAAATACAAGAGTATGTAGAAACCCTATTCCATTCTTTTAAAACTTTACTTAGTGAATTAAGGGAATTTAAAATATATCTCTTAAAAATCATGTGGCTCTGCTTTTAAATCAAAGGCTTCAATTCAGATTGCTTTACTAGACTCCATTTCTTCTTCCACATTAGAATTTATCTATTTTAAAGAAATATGAAAATCTATATTTTGCCATTGTACCACTTTAATATTCATTTTAATGACATAATATAAAAATTCTACTTTACCAAGACTATCCATAGCATAAATACCCTATAATAAGACATTTTAATTTCAGTAGGAAAAAAAAAAGTGCTCTTGTATTACTCTAGCATGATAGATAAAAGCATCCGAATTAGGTCTTTAGCACAACCTTTGGACTACATTAGCAAAAATAAATATTATCATAAGATATATATGATGGAAAATCTTTAGCACTACACGAACAATTAATTCAAATGGTATATTGATCTTTAAGGCACCTAAAATAAAACATATTGCAAGAAATTCTAAATATTTCTCTTGCAACAGTCTCTGACATTTCACATATAGTTTCAGACACCTTACAGAGCAAGAACTTAGTGAGCATCCATGACATCTCTATACCCTGGGTAGGCAATTATTGGGGATTCATGGACAGAATTCTAAAGTTAAAAAATGTATCCCTGCAAGTGACATAGAGTTCAACCTCTTTCAAGATAGGTAAAGGAGATTTCTTATATTTTGATACTCTACTGGAAAAATATTAAATACTATATTAAGTAGTCATATCACTCCATATTTACTAGGATGAAATACGTAGTTGATTGAGAAATTAAAACTCTTGGAAAAAATCATTTGGTGTTGTTGATAATGTGGGGGAAAAGGCACACTCATACATTGTGGGTGGGACTGCAAATTGGTGCATCTACTCTGGAGATTCCTTAGAAAACTTGGAATCGAACCAACATTTGACCCAATTACCCACTCCTCAGCATATACACAAAGGACTTAAAATCAGCATACTATAGTGATGCAGTCACTTCAATGTTTATAATAGCTCAGTTTACAATATCTAAGTGATGGAACTAACCTAGGTGCCCTTCAATAGATGAATGCATAAAGAAAATGTGGTACATATACACAATGGAATGTTACTCAGCCATAAAGAAGAGTGAAATTATGTCTTTTTCCAGTAAATGGATCAAACTGGAAGCTATCATGCTAAGTGTAAGACAAACCCAAAAAACCAAAGGCCAATGTTTTCTCTGATATGCAGATGCTAACTCACAATAGGCTGGTG
Organism: Marmota flaviventris; assembly: GCF_047511675.1. Classification (NCBI taxonomy): domain Eukaryota; kingdom Metazoa; phylum Chordata; class Mammalia; order Rodentia; family Sciuridae; genus Marmota; species Marmota flaviventris. The sequence continues at coordinate 145,588,184 of NC_092499.1, forward strand.
GGGGAACAGGGAAGTGGGGGAATGGAGGTTCACAGGATTGCACAGGTAGGAGTAATTGGGGGGGATGGGGATGGGAAAGACAGTAGGATTAATCCGTCATAACTGTCCTATGTTCATATATATATATATATATATATATATATATATATATATATATATATATATAGTGTAACTCCACATTATGTACAACCACAGAATTGGAAGTTACATTTCATGTATGTATAATATGTCAAAATACATTCTACTGTCATGTATAACTAAAAAAAATTACCCTTACCTAAAATAAATAAATTTGAATACTGAAAAATAAAAAGAAAAATATCATTTGGATAGAGAAACAAGAAAAGGGGTCCACGGTGTGTGAAGAAATAGAGAAAATGTACATTATTTAATCTTGCTTTGTATTGCTCCTTCTCCCCACTGGAGCTCAAATTCTGAGAGAAATACTGGCTTTCTAACAAGAATGGGAAAGAGGAATTTCTAAAGCTGGAGAACATGGAGGGATTTTGAGAAGGAAAGAAGTACTCAAATTATTCATATAAATCGACAGAAGTGTCTAGTTTACTCCCCCGCCAATTTGCACATGCACAGAATACATCCAAGAAGTATAGCAAACATTTTGAGGGATGAAATATGATATAAACTACTAACCAAGCCCTAGATGAAAGTTGGAGTGGTACATCTAGACAGACAGACAGAAACAAGATAGCAAAGCCCTTGAAAACTGAATGATATGACAACTGTCCATAGGAACTAAAACAGAATTTATAGTATAAATCTGACTGCTTTGACTAATTCAAAATCCTCCAGGATTTTGGTGGGTTCCAAAGTCACAGAATATAATATTCAAAATTATTGGGATGAAAACTTCTTCAATTTATAAAGAACCAGGAAAATTTGACCAATCCTCAAAAATATAGATAATCAATAGATCCCAACCTTCAAATGCCTGAAAAGTTGGAATTAGAATTATAAAACAAATATATTAAAACAACTTACATAAGATTATATGTTTTCTGTGTAAACAGTGAACAAGTAATCCCTCGAAAAACTACAAAAGAAATGAAAGTGGTCAAAAGCCAATAGATAGATCAAATAAAAAACTAAAAGTATTCACATAGTCCGAAAAGAAGTAAGAAATGGGAAACAGAGGAGCAAAAAACAGAGTGGGCAAATACCAAACATTAAAATGGTAGACCTCGTTTTAAGCATCCAATAATTACATTACATGGAAATGAACTAAACACCCTGTAAAAAGATAGAAATTGTCATATTCTACTTAAGAACAGATGATTCTATTTAAAGGAAATACACTTTAAATACAATGATAAAGAAATCCTAAAAATAAAAGAATAGAGGATAGGAAAGACAGCAGAATACAACAGACACTAGTATGGCAGTATGTAAAAACATGGATGTATAATGGATGTGATTCTGCAATCTGTATATGGGGGAAAAATGGGAGTTCATAACCCACTTGAATCAAATGTATGAAATATGATATGTCAAGAGCTATGTAATATTTTGAACAACTAATAAAAAAGCTCTAATTCAATATGTTAATTTCTTACAAAGTAGATTTGATAATCTGATTAATTTATTTTTATAAAATTAAACATAATTTTACTATACCCAAATGCTAAATATTCATCCAAGTAAAAAGAAAAACTGTATATAAAAAAAAGCTTTAATGTAAGTACTTTGGAAAATTTGTTTGTAATTGACTTATACTGGAGGAAAACCCATATGCCCCTTGATAGGGTAATAGAGAAATACAGTGTGGTACATCCATGAAATGTAATTCTACTTAGTAATAAATACAATTAAATTATTGAAACTTACAACCAAATAAATTAATTTCAACTCAATGTGCTAAGGAAGTCAGACTCAAAAGACCACCTGATACTTGATTGCATTTATATGACATCTAAAAAAAAAAGTGAAATTCTAGGAATGGAGAACAAATTGGAAGGAGTTAATAGTAGAGGAGGGGCAGAATAGATTGATTTCAAAGGAACAAGGAGAAATTTGAAGACATTGTTATGAACAGTTCTGTAACTTGATTGTGTTGGTGGCTGTAGTGATCTCAGCATTAGCCAAATATCATAGAACCATATTGCAAACAGAGTGAATTTTATTGTAAATAAATGTAAAAAAAAAAATTAAAGTTTTAGGAAGAAGATAACAGATGTACAGGTAAAAACAATTTTTTTTTTTGCAGAGAACAAGGATAAGATATAGAGAACAAGAGTCAAATATTCTATGACATATATATATAGCATTTTTTTAAAAAAAATTAGAACTAGGGGCTGGGGTTGTGTCTCAGAGGTAGCGCGCTCACCTAGCATGCATGAGGTACTGGGTTTGAGCCTCAACACCAAATAAAAAAATAAAATGAAAATTAGAACTATATATGCATATTCAAAGACTTATCAGTAAAATATATTTTAATCATCTATATAAATATCCTCAGACTTCAGTTATAAAAAATGATTTGACTTTTTTTTTCCGAATTTGACTATACACTTTTTTCCTTTAATTGACTATGTGGGCCAATTACTCCCATAGCTGGATTTTTTTTCTCTTTTCTCATCTGTACTTTTGTTCTTTCTTCCTCTTTTCTTGACTTCATTTTAGTGGTTATTTTTATTTATTTCCCCTTTTGTTTCATTAGTTATACTAAAGTAGTTCAGATATTGCTACAGAGTATAGATAAATACAATTTTATCTTACACAATCTGCTTTCATGTAACAATTCATAGACAACATGAGAATCTTGCAATAGATACTTTAATTACATTTCTTCTACTTTTTATACTTTTATTATCATACGTTTTATTTTAGCATACATTTTAAAGCCCACCTTATACTTCACTATTTTGCTAAGGACAACAAATAATATCATATATATGTTAAAGTTATTTAACTTTATGTAATTTTTGACAGTTTCATTTTCTTTGTTTAGAAAACAAAATTTCAGACATTTTCTGATCAAAATCTTCTTTTAATATTTCTTATAATGTGTATATCTGGCAATTTTTTTTAGATTTTCTGGTCTAAAAATATTTTTATTTTTCCTTCATCTTTAAAAGATGTCTTTGAAAAGTTACTTATAGTTAATAAGAGTCAATTCACTAAGTAATGATAGAATTCTAGTTCTCTCTCTCTCTCTCTTCTATTATAGATCCATTGTTTTCTGGCTTACATATTTTTGATGAGAAGTCTGCTGTAATGCTTTTATGTGTTCATCTGCATATAATATTTATTTTGTATCTACTTGGCTAAGATTTTTACTTTATTTATCCATAAAATGCCCATTTTTCCCATTCTACATTTGCACTGCTTGGGGTTCTCTGAAATTCTTAAGCATGTATTTTGGATTCAGTCATTAATTTTGGAAAATTGTCAGCTATTAATTTGCCAAATATTTGCTCTAACCATTATCTTTCTTATTTTTCTTTAGAAAGACAATAACATGTATGTTAGATCATTTTATATTTTCTCACAGATTTGGTATTCTCATTATTTTTTTCTACTCTTCTTTCTCATTTTTAGGTAATTTCTATTATCCAAGAAAGAAGTTAACCAATCTTTTCTTTGTATGTGTCCAATCAGCTGATAAAACTGTCAAAATAATTCTTTATTTCTATTATGTTTTATTTCTATAATGTCCATTTGATTTAAAATTATTTTCACATTTCAGCCAGGCATGGTGGTGCACACCTATAATCCCAGTGGCTCAGGAGATGACTAAGACAGGAGGATCATGAGTTCAAAGCCAGCCTTAGCAAAAGCAAGGTGCTAAACAACTCAGTGAGACTTTGTCTCTAAATAAAATACAAAATAAGGCTGGGGATGTGGCTCAGTGGTTGAGCACCCCTGATTTTAATTCCCAGTAACCCCCCCCAAAATTATTTTCACATTTCTCTTAAAATATCTCATCTCCTTATTCACATTGTCCCAATTTTTCTTGCCTCTTTACTATATTGTTCACATTTTTTTTGTCTGTGGCTTCTTGGTGTATTTCTATTAATTGTGCTACCTTTAGAAAGTAGATAAGTATATTTTTCCCATTTTGTTTGGATGTTTCTTAAAGTTTATTGTATAGGTGACATTATCTGTATATGTAAAATTTGGGTACTGAGGTAAATAGTATATATGACTATAATTAAATACAGTACTTCTGGTTATTACAGTAAGCTGTTAAATCAATTTTGGAAGACATTAAGCATGATTTTACTTTTGTTGGTATAGTGCCCCTCAAGGCACTATAGATTTCAAGAAAAAACTGGAACACCAGATACAATAGGAGTCCATGTTTACTCACAAACTCTTTTTCTTCTGCCTATATTGCATGCTCACAAACAAACAAACAACAACAACAATAAAACACTAAGGCCATACAGAAGACTGGAAAGAACCCAAGAACCCATTTTTTGGTACATTAGATGTTATTGACTGCTGCTAGTAGTAGGCTTGCTTAAGACTAACAATAGAGTGAACAAACTAATAGAATGCTATTTCCTTATATTTAATAAAGGGCTTAGAGTGACAGGATATTTCTCAGTGTCTCAGATCTATTCTAACCTTTTAGTAGCCCCTGCACATAATTGATATAATAGGATCTATCATGCTCTTGATTCTCCTCCAGTAGTAAATTATTATTGGCTTTTACTCAATGTTTAGCTTATTGTAGGGTCAAGAAGGTGGTTTTCAATTCTTGGGATTCAAACTCAGTCTTATGAAAGCTGGCTAGCAGTGGTTAATACCTAATGTGTCAATGAATGTGTTCGCTTCAGTCTACCATCCTGTTCTCAGTATTCTCTGAGTGCTAGGAATAGGCAGACAAGAAACAGTTGTGAAGAAGGGTAGATGCTCCTTGTGTCTGGTGTTCCCAGTTGTTCTTAACTGTCACATTAGCCCTCACTTGGCCTTTAAAATCATTAAAAATTTAACTATTTTATTTTTGCCTGGTTTTATGGAGACCACTTCTTCCACCTGTGTTCAATTAAATTTAAAATAACTGGTGTACTCTCCCTCTCTCTGTGTGGAGAGTCTTAACACTTTGGAACTCAATTCATTTGGCTAGTGATGTCAATTCTTGAATGGGGCCACGGAAAACTGATTTTGTAGATTTACCAGCTATTTCTCATGGTCAAGATAGAAGTAACTTTTAAGTGTGGCTTTTCACATCCTAAATAGAATAATACCTTCACTGCCAAGTTGGTTTTGAATCATTATACTTCTCTTCCTAGAAATCACCCAGAAAACATGAAAATAAAGACAACAAAAACCCAAACTCCACCACAACTTTTTAGTGTAAGAAGCCCAAAGACCACAATACACAGGAATTTTATTTTTCTCACTTCAAAACAAATAAATAAACAAAAGTAAGGCAGTTGATATCATAAAAAAGAAAAAAAAGTGTAAATGCTTAACCCCAAAACAGTGTGAATTTTGATTTTTAAAGTGCTACAGAAGCCTGATTGGAGACAATCATAGAAAAGTTAATATTGTCAATATATTAAAGGGTGTTATTAATATTATTGTTATACTATATTATCCATCACTATAATGTACCAATTAGAAGTAAATCAATAAAAAGTAAAATAAAATGCTATTAAGTCAATTTTGAGACAATCAGAAAAAAATTGAATATGGTCTGTGCATTAAACTGTATACTGTGCTACAGTTTATGTAGGTTCAACCTTGTTGAAGAAAATGCTTGAAAAAGACATTTTCTAATGTTTTGTCTATAATCACATTTCTAGAATATGTTATAATTAATATGAATCATTTCTAAATAACACAATGAACTCATTCATTATGCTTTTGAAAATCAGTAAAATTAAAAGGGAAGATATCACAAACTGTATGATTAGTTGAAAGAAAATTTCCTGTGAAAATATAATATGGGAGAAACATGGCCTGAAGAAGTTTTGGACAGAAGTTCAGTGTTTGGTACAGGGTTTCAGTAAATATCATTGGAGATAACATTATTATTATTTTTTTCTGAAAGCCCCACAAGGAAAATGTAGAAAAGGAATGAGAGTAAAATTATTGATTACAGTGCATATTTTTTTTAAAAAGTTCTAACCACTGAGGCAAAAAATTGTCATGTGTACATAAATACATGATTGTATGAGTAACATATATACACACATATACATACATACACATATGAATCAAATTCTGACCTCTGAAGGGCTATGATAGGAATGCAGATTATGTGGAAGAGATTCGTTCTCTATAACCTTGAAGTGAAGGCAGATAGAGGACCTATGGGAAAAATAATCTTATCACATCATTACCCTATTTAAAATTCATAGGTGACTCCATACTGCCAGGATAAAATATAAATCCCTGAGACTGTCTAATAGAATTTCTATAGGCTGCTCCTCTTCTGCCTTTCACCTTCTTTTCTACTGATTCTCCCATCATGCCAGACATTCACATTCTTCTAGGCTACTCACGAATTTCTTTATCAATGTCACTGACAACCTTGTCTATCTTTCCAAGTCCTCCTCAACACTCTGAGATGTGCTCACTCATGGCCAATTTTCCATAAAGGTTTTCAGACTGTCCCCAACTAAAATGACCACGAATCCCTCAGAATATTCTACACATTCCTGTAAGTGTTTTGCTGGCCATGTTGAAATTATTCACATACACTTTTTCTTCCCAATATCAGGGAGAAGACTTTATATTATTTTTGTATCTTTGATACCTCTCATAGGGAAGTGTAGACTCTGAAATTAATAAGTGGCTACTTGCTAGAGTATCTTGTGTTTTGGCACACAAAGTAGTAGATGATGATGCATGAGCTAAGCAAAGTGAAGAAACAAACAGAATCATAAAAGTGATTCTTGCCAGTGTGTAGAATAATTATCATTCTCCTGACAAAGTTTTGAGCCAAAATTTGATTAACTATAAAGTGACCCCAAATTTGATTTATAGAAAAAGGCAGAAAATGAAAATGAAAAGAAGAAAAAAGAAAAGAAGTCCCTGGCTATTAATCAAGGTGCTCCATAAAAACAGAAGCAGTAGAATGTATATACTAATCATGAGAAGTGATTTACTAGCTTGGCTCACATGATCAGAGGCTGAATAGTCCTTCAGTGGAATCTGTGGGCTGGAGAGCCAAAAAAACCAGTATCTGCTCAGGCTCAGAAACTGGACAACAAGAGGGCCTGGTGATGTATCCACTGTGCAAAGAACAAAACCTGAATGTTCCCTGTAGAGTTTCTGTTGTCAGTACTTGTTCAAAAGTTGAGTAATATGGATTTTGATGCCTATGGGCATTGGCAGCAGCAAAAAATGCACCCACTTAAGAAGGGTCCAGTGTATCCTTACTAGGGATGATTTCCCTCTTATTCCATTTTTTGTTATATCCGGGTTCCCAGCCTATTGGATAGTGCTACCCACCTTCAGGGAAAGCCTTCACCACATGCCAATCATCTCTGCAAACACTCTCATAGACACACCCAGAGATGTATGTTACCAATTTTCTAGGAATCTCTCAATTCAATCAAGTTGACAACCAAGATTAAAACTCAGTTCCTGAGTCACCAAAGCAAATATATTTTACCTACATAATATCAAAATGTAAATGATAAGGGAATTGTGAATTTAACCTCATATATAATTGAAATACTTTAAAAATGCTATTTAGGAACATGCATTGCTAAACTTCACTTAAATGCTTAGAGTAGTTCTATAACAATTGACAACAGAAAGGATTGTCCCCTAAAGCACAAGCCCAGCATTACCTGGGAGCTTGTAAGAAATGCACATTTTTAGTCCCTACTCCAGAACTACTGAATCAGAACACACATTTTAATGAGATCCCCAGGTCAGCATATATGCATTAAAGTTTGAAAAACACAGCTCTAAAAGATATCTAGATATCTAGAACACCCGAGTTTGACAAAATCTCTTTGTGGCAGAACAAATTTTGTTTTTACTCTGATGGTGTCAACTTCGCTGTTGTGGCCCACATTCTTAATGCACAAGATTGCTGATAGCATTTGTATCCATCTTGTACCAGTGTTATCAGGCACCCATGCTTGTCTGCATCTGCTGTTCACAGATAAAGTTAACATTTTTGAAATGAGTAGCTATATCAATCTATTTTCTCTCAAACAGTTAGCATTTATTTTCTTGCTATCGAGGAATGTGCATGAATCCTCATGCTTCCACTTGACTTCAAAATGTTTTTTTTTTATTAAAAGGAGGATAATTTAAGAGTTGTATTTTGGAGAAAATCCATTGGAATTTAGTATATTAAAATCAGTAGCAGTGAGCTGGGGGTGTAGCTCAGCGGTAGAGTGCTTGCCTCGAATGTCTGAGGCACTGGGTTCGATCCTCAGCACCACATAAAGATAAATAAATAAAGCTATTTTGTCCATCTGCAACTAAAAAATATTGTTGAAAAAAATAGTAAAGAATAGGTTCAGGATAAAACTGTCATTTCCATTTGACTTTCTTTTTGTAGCTGTACTTTCTGAAATTAACTTCAGTTTCTCTCTTTAGTTGTAATTTGAAATGCAAATAATAAAGTTATTTAAATTCCTAGTAATTATCCTTGGATTAAAAAAAACAGGAATAAAGCATATTTTACTAAAAGAAAGGCATGACGTATAATGACATATTTAGAAGGGAAAAATGTGTTAAATAGGGGTGTAAAAACAGTCCTATTAATCGCATTTGAAAACCCTATGGTTTGACACTTTTTGTTGCTTCTTTAAAAAAACATACAACAGTTGCATCAGTCACAGAGGATTTTGGTAGCTTGACTATAGATAAATTCTACAGATTAACAGACAAACCTTTAGGAGTACACCAATGGGATTCTGGATCTGCCATGTGATTTTCTCAAAGGCTTGATGAGTCTAAACATGAACAGTGCATGACTTTGGAGGGCTATGGACCCAGAGCTGAGTGGAAAGAATTTTTCAGTTCACTTTCTCATACTTTCTGGAAGAACTACAGCAGATGATTGAATCTTACCTGCAATCTACTTAGAGTTAATAAAGGAAGTTGTTCCTATCAATTAAAAAGTAAATAAAACTCATTATGAGATGAAAGCATTTTTAAGTAGTTTAATTAGTTATCAGTAAACACATTTCACATGGTATAGTTTTATTAAAATATTTTAAAATCTTCAATAGACAGAGATTAACAGATTAGGTTAATCTAATCTGTTAGGTCAATGTTCCTATTGATCTAATTTTTAAAGAGAAATTATTACTCATAAATGCTTATAAATATATTGTATCTACTCGCTTAAAGTCATTTGAATAAATTTATAAGCTATGATTCATTTGTAGGTAAAGTTTAGGGTGATTATCACTTGTGATTTATTTTGTTTGTTTTTAACCTCATAGCATATTTTGGTGAAAATAGGGCTGGACTAAACCCCAAAGTTGAAAAATGAGGATTTATTCCCTTAAACCCTACACAAAATGCAAATATTTTCCCCCAGGTTTATAGTGTCAAATGTCTTTGTTTCTGCACAGTGCTTAGCCACACAGGTTCCTGGGACATAATTGTTTACATATGCAAGGGGAGGGAGAAATGAAGGTAAAAATAATTTGGGAGCCACATATTTAAATAAATAATGTTTTGTTAATTATTTCCTCAAGATGTTTTATGGAATACCTTAAGGAGTGAAAACTGTTGAAAATGTCTCCCTCCTCATATTAGGATTTATTCAAAAGATTAAGGAATATCTGTCTTCTTACAGGAATACAACTCCATGTTAGACTTTCTGAAAATGTGGTTGGTTAAGATGGTTGTAGCTAGTTTATTTCTGTAGAATAATCACTAATAAAAATAGAAGTTTCAGAGTCAAAAGTCAAGAGGAATCTTAGCTTTATCCCTTACTAGATTTTTTATTTGGGGGTTTATTTATTAATGTAAGTGACCTTTGGATAGGCACCTTGTTTTTAGTGAAAACAACATCCTATTTCTGCATATTTCAACAACTTTGAATATTTTACTCCACTCTTTTCTTGATCACATGTTTTATGAAGAAAAACCTGCTGTCATTCTTATCTTTATTCCTCACTAGAAATAGGGGTTTGTGGAACCAGTCAGAAACAATATAGAAAACATGTCATTTCATCAACCAGGCTCCACCAAGGACTCTCATCTCTTAATACATAGAGGGTAGTCACTTTATGACATCTCATATGTGCACATGTGTTTTATTCTACTGAGATACAACTTAAATTGTTAAACTTAATTATGTCTTTAAGAACTGGGTATTATTGAATTAAAAATTGAGCTAAATTATTAGTTTTGAGTTATTAAACAGTGAAACATAAATATTTCAATTAAATGCATATAGTAATAGAGTCATCTTCTTGGTTTTAACAACTATCCACTGCCAGTTTAACAGGAACTGAAGCTATAAATCTTTTCAGCAACTTCCTCCTCTTACTTAAGTCCACTGAGTTTCAATTTTTAATGGTTTGTATTCATAAATTTCCTCTGCATTTAATAAGTTCTGATCACCATGTTCTATGGCTATGCTACTCTAACTGCCAAACTCTACAACTATGGAAGCAGATTCACTCAATCTTGCTATTACTCTTTGGACAATATTCATTTGCTTCATTTTTTGTTCATTTTTACTCTGAATATTGGTGCTTTACATTTTACTGTGCTATGCTCAAATAGATTTTTGAATGTCCTTTGAAACCATTATGGGCTATGCCTAAGAACCCATTTTTGGTTGCCATAGAATCTGAAATATCTCATTTGGTAGTTGCTCACAGATCAAAAATCAAATTAGTTTTATTGTTAAAGAGATTTATTTTTTCAAAATAACCTGGTTCTTTCAATCCTTTTCTTTCAAAATATATTTCTTGAGTGCTTATTTGGCTCAAAGTAGGGTTTTATGTATAGGAATAAGAGAATGTGAATTAATAAATAAAACAGAAATAGTATATGCTTCAAGGTGCTTATGGTCTAATGTGAGACTATAATATATGCCTCAAGGTCTCCAGGGTAGTAGTCAACAAATAAATGAATAAGTAAGGTAGGGAGGGATGTATGTGGGAAAGAATAATTATTGAAAGTCTAGTTTTGAATAATTTAGTTGGAAATGAAGGGGAGAAAGATAAAACCTAGGAAAGTATTTTGTATAATTTTTATTGTTTTACATTTGTTAAAGTATGCTGAAGGACATTGAATGTACTCTAACGTTCTGAATGTTCTACAATAGCTTGAAAACAATGGCTATTCTGGGGCTGTTGGATGGAGTACTCTATAAACACCAATTAGATCAAGTTGATAAATAGTGCCATTCTGGTCATCTATATTCTTACTGATTTTCTACTGCCTTGATCCATCAGTTACTGACAAACAAATATTCAAGTCTTCAACTGTATTTAAGAATTTTTCTCCCTTCAGTCCTATCAGTTTTTAATCTTGTATATTTTAATGCTCTGCTGTAAGGTGCATATGGGTTTAGGGTTGTTACATTTTTATTTGCAGTACTGACCCCTTTCTTATTATAATGCTCTGCTATGTCCTTGAGAGTTCTCCTTATTATAAAGTCAAAAATCTAAATATAGCTATTCTGTTTTGTCTTGATTAGTAAGCATGGTAATCTCTCTCTATCCTTTAATTTTAACATTCCTGAGCATTAAAAATCCAAATTTTAATGTTTCAATATAACTGTTTAAAATGGATTTTTTGTAGACAACATATGGTTTGTTTTTCTTAATCTACACTGACAAATAAATGATGCATTAAGAACAGTTAGGATTAGAGTGATTGCTGATATGGTTGGAATAGTATCAACCATCTTTATTATTTTTCTATTTGTTCAATATATTCTTTGTTTCCCCATTTTTTACTGCCTTTCTTATTTTAATTGAGCATTTTATATGATTTCATTAATTTGTCTTATCATATCACTAATGTTTAATTTTTAAATACTGATTACTTTAGAATTTCAATATGATTTTAAAATAATGTTTATCTACACTCAAATGACATTATACTACTTCATGTTTCACAGATATTATAGAACAGAGGATTCTCAATTTCTTTTTACTACCTTCAAGATATTGCTGTCATTCATTTCTCTTGCACACATACTATAATCATGCAATACATCATTACTATTATTGCCTTAGGTATTTAAAATATTTTGACCAACTAGAATTACAATATTTATCATTTCTTCCTTTCTTTGTATGAATCTAAATTTCTCAACTGTGTAATTTTACTTTTTCCTTAAAACTTCTTTTAAAATTTTTGAAAGAGATGCTTGCTCAAAATTATTCCTTCAGTTTATTTGTTTGTTTTCTTTTTGTCTGAGAGTCAATAAACTGGATGTCAGATTCTAGGTTGGTAGTGTTTTATTTCAACAGTTAAAATGTTTTATTCCACTCTCTTTTGGATGACATGCTTTATGAAGAGAAATCTGATGTAAGTCTTACCTTTATTTCCAGAAGACTTGTGGTTTCTTTCAAAAAATATTCACTTTTCAGTTTGAATATGATATGTGTGTTTGTGTGGGGTGGGGTGTATGTGTATGTTCTTGCTTATTGTTCTTTGAGTGTAATGGGATTTAGGGCTGTTTTTTGCTAAAAGCATTGACCCTTCATTTGAGAATCCAGAAATCCTATTGGTAGCTAGAAGCAGAATGAAAGCTTGACATCTCTGCCTTACATTTTCAAGGTTTGTAGGGACATTTTAATGAGCAGATTGGCAACTGCCAGTTTTAACAATATTCTGTTTTAGACCAATGAAGTGGTGACTAGAAGTCTCCAGTCATAGCCGGAAACTTAACTTTGCCATTCTGACTTATCCTTTTCTGTAGCCACCTTGGCTTTCAGAGACAATGTGCTAGATGGATAACCATCAAGTGACAAGGTTGAAATTACCTGCAGGCAAGAGCAGCGCTGACAATGACCAACCAGACCACAATTTGACTAGGAATGCTTCACCACCCACATTTCTGGTCCTTCACTTTTGTTCTTTTCTCTTATTTAGCCTCAAACCCCTTGTTAGCCTCACAAAGATAGGGCTGAGGATACTTGGCCCTATGGTTCTTTCCTGTAGAGTTATACTAAAGAAATTCCTGTTAAACCTCACCAGTATTTTTTTCTGTTTGAGTTATGAGACAAAGTCCAGAGCTGGTCTACTAGGACTCCCTAAAGTCAGGATCTGCTCTGACAGAGGTCTCTGGCACCATGAGGCCCTAGATCTGTGGTTCTGTGTGCTGTTAATTTTAGAAAGATTTTCATTCACTGTTGATTGTTTCTTCTGCCTATTCTTTCTTTCCTCTCCTTTCAATTATGTACTTTTTGATATTGCACCTTCATTATTAGGTGTTCTGTACATTTTTTAAAAAATTATTTTTCCCTTTATATTTCTCTTTGGGATACTTCTGTTGCCATATCTTCAAATAATTCTTTACCTGGCTGTGTCTTGTTTACTATAAAATTTGCCAATGGTGTTCTTCATTTCTATTACAGCATTTTTTATTTTTATCATTCCCTTTTCAGCTTTCTTAGAGTTTTTCAGTTTTTGTTTGTAGCTTTTTAAAATTTTTTTCTTTGCATGCTGTTCCATTTTTTCTTAACATATTAACCTTAATCATTTTAAATTTAAAGCTAGAAAATGCCAACATCTGTGTCATGTCTCATTCTGTACTCAAATGATTTTTAAGACTTTTTTTTGCATTTTATTATTTCTTATCATTTTTTTTCCCATAAAATCTGGACGTTTTACTGAGAAATAAGAACTGGGGTACATCAGTCTTTAGTGTGAGGATTTATGCTAATCTGGCTAGGAAATGGTGTTGAGTGAGCTATGCGATCAACATAGACCACTTGTATTTGTGTCCACAATGTCAAAATTTATTGAATCACAATAAATTCCCATGCTGAATCACTTTCATCATTTGCAATTTACTGAGTACTTGTTGAGCACTTGGTACTCATAAATTGGGTAAACACAGGTTCTTTTATTTCAATTTTAATTACTATTATCTATAACATCAAGTTGAACATCACACTTTACACAATTACATGCATAGGTTACAGAAAGACTAAGAAAGGAATAAGGTTGCCACAGGATTCTGGTAGGCTTCACAGAACACAAAGGCAGAGAGCAGATGCAAACGCAAAAGAGTCACTGCCAGTGGTCAGATGTGAGCAGCCAAAGTAATCATTCAGGACCCAGGGTTGTCAGAGCACAGAACTCACTCTAGACTAGAGTCTGGACATTAGGCAGTTTTAAAAGTGGGTTCTGTCAAGCAGAGAGATCAAGCTGAGCCAAACAATTGGGACAGAAAGTAGGAGGTTACTTACCTTTATATCTCATGATGATCTGAGGACAGGTGGGTCAGTGTGTGCTGCAGCAATCAGTCTTGGGGGCTCTGCCTTTTATAAGTCTCAGGTGAGGGAGTCGCTTCCTTTGGTGGTCAGCTGTGTTTGATGAGTTCATGGGCCAGGGTTTTTTGATATGGCATTGATATGCTCATTTGTATCATGATTTAATTCAGTAAATTCATAGGTGGTCATTCCTTACTAGCACAATTAATTATTTATCAGTTTGTGCCTTGTGGTTATGGTGGGCAGATCTTGATTGTTTATTCACTGGGACAAGTTGTGGAGGAATTCCAGTTTGGCATTTATACTCAAAATGAAATAACCCATGAAAAACTACTGTTTCACAAAATTGAGTAACTTAGATCTAGGGACAGACTGAAAACTACTGTTCTATTTGTCATGGAGTAACTCAGAGCAGGGCACACTCACTCTCCTCAGTTGGGCTGTGTGTAGGATTTGAAGTAGCTCTAGTACTACAGATTTCAATTCCTCAATCTCTGGTCTTGTTCTCCCCTCTTGCCTGTGGGGCTTTCCCATATACAGGAGTATTGCTGGTTTTTCAAGGTCAGCCTCATCAACTTAGTGAGGCCTTAAGCAATTTAGTAAGACCTTGTCTCAAAATAAAAAAGAAAGAAACAAACAAACAAACAAAATGAAACAAACAACAACAACAAAATAACACAGGCTTATTTTATATAAGAACACTTTCTTTTTTTTCTTTTCTTTTTTCACTTACTTACTTTACTTTTCTCTCCTCCCTGCCAACGACAGAGGGGGTTCCGTTTTGTATCCTCATGATTAGAACTTGGTGAGATTCCTAGAACTAAATCCCCCAAAGTGTGAGGCTTCTAAGAGAATGGTCTCCCATCATTTTTTCCTCTCATCCTAACATGCCCAGCCTCCAGCCACTCATCAGCTTTACCATCCAAGTGTTCAGGGGCTTCTGCTCCTGGTGAGTAGGTCTCCATTGAGGGAACTCTGATGCTTCTCTGTTTTCACATTTCTGAGCAGCAGTTTTCATTGCCATATTCTTAGACCCACTGATGGGTAATGTTGTGGCTGTTTCTGAGCTCTTTTTATATCAGAGCTAAAAGCAAAAGTGTGTAGAAAAGAAGTTTAAAGACAAGTTAATAGGGTTTATTTAAAAAGCTTGGATTTGAGAACTGCTGAAGATTTGAAACGGTTCTTAGAGGAAAAGAATGCTAAAGCAAATATTAATTTGGCAGTAGTGCTAAAGTAGAGTAAGGTCAGGGGAGACAGCGGGAGGGAAGAGCAACTGGAAAGTTACTGATGTCTCTACAGTTAAAACTGACAGCTTTAAATACATGTGGCAGGAGTGGGAAGAGAAAGAAAAGATGGACAAAGTAGAACTGTGAAGACAGAGCAGATCCAATTTGCAACTCATGGCATGTGAGAAGAAGGAAAGGGAGACAGAGAGAAACTGATGATGTTGCAAACATTCTCTAAGAGTGTGGTGAGGGCAGGGTTTTAATGTTCACAGAAATAAGGTGCAGAAAAGTGAAAGCTCCTGGAATCAATGTGACGCTGCTGGACTAGAGCAGTAAAATTGAAGCAAATCATTTAAAATTTTGGCAGCTAGAAATTTATACCCAGCAGCCATTTATACCCATAGAGACTTGCAGTTGAAGTCATGGGACTGTCTTGGCAGATGAGAGCATTTTACAATATTTCATTGAACAATACTTAACATCTACTGAAAATGAGAATTTATGCAAATATTGCTTGCTTGTTTTCTTGTTCCATCATAGACAAAAGACGTATAAAGCAAGAAACAATATACTGTCAATGAGTAAAGTATTGCCTAATGGATACATCTAATGCAGGCCACATTTTTTAATGGGCCTCCAATGGTGTCACATTTGTCAGGCTCAAATCTATAGCCAGAGGTATTAGGGAAGTGTAAATTTATGGACACAATCCATTGGACGTGAAGTTGACCATAACACAGGGCTGTTTTCATCTTGACATCACTAACTGGAGACCTGAAATGCTCTTGGATAGTATTGGGAACATCAAAGAACTTCCCATATAATTGATATTTGTAAGTACTTCATCTAGGAAAAAAGATTTCTCTTGGATTAGTATATTTCAATAAATTCAAATAATAGGCATTTATAAGTATAAACAAACAGGTAATTTAATGATTAATGAAATGGAAATAAGTACATAGGGGAACAATTTCTAATGTTACACTTACATATTTAGGAATTTTTAACATTTGTTCTAAAGAAGAAACTAAAAATATCAAGCCTACTAACAGCATCATGTTGAGACTGGGTCTCACTCTATTGCCCGGACTGGCTGCGAACCCACAGTCTTCCTGTGTCAGTGTCCCCAAGAGCTGGAAGGAAGGCCTGTGCTATTGCACTGGACTCTTACAAAGTAATTTGAAAAATAAAGAATTTGCTGGATCAAAGATTATTAACCAACTCTTTTTGAATCAACTGACTTCTGAATTAATAATATTGTATTTTCACCGTGTTTGAGTAAACCAAATTATCCAGGATTTTAACACAGTGTCACTATAAATAAACAAATCACTAATGACAGATCACCCAATTTGGCTCTATTTTATTTCTGCAAGTTCCTGCTCATGGGATCTTTTTTTAGTCAGCTTTTTCACTGCTGTGACTGACCAGAATAATCTGACCAGAATAATTCTGGGAAGAAAAGTTTGAGGGCTCAAGGTTTCAGAGGTCTCAATCCATAGGCAGCAGGCTCCATTCAGAAAAGCATGCAGAGAGAAACAGCTCACTTGATGATTAGGAAGCAGAGGAAGAAGTCTCCACTTGCCAGATACAAATAAATACCCCAAAGCCACGCCCCAATTCCCACCTCCTCCAGCCACACTCTACCACTTCAATTATCACTGAATTAATCCCTTTCAGGGGATTAATTCACTGATTGAATTAGGACTCTTAAAACCCAATCATTTTTCCTCTGAACCTTCTTGCATTGTCTCACGTGTGAGTTTCTGGGGGACACCTCATATCCAAATGATAACTTGGAGTTTATAATTGACCCTGGATTCCTTCAAAAGCCATGGTGACTGTGAACATCCAGAGTTCTCACAGTTTACAGAGATGTGCAGGTGTTATGTAGAAAATGAACTCCTTTCTTTGGAGTAGTGCAACATATTTCAGTTTGGGTGGATGCGGCTGTTAGTCACAGGTGCTAACCCAGGTGCTCTTGAAGGACAGCTGAAAGTCAAAATCATTCCAGGTAGGATGTAAAGACAAAGCACCTCAGACATTCTCATAGGAGGTTATAACTTCTGTGCAATGGCAGCCTATATAAAAATATTACAGATGTATATTTTGAAGCACTTACCTTAATATAAAAATGTGTTTACAACTATAACTTATTTTTAAACAATTATTATGTTGGCACTCGTGGATTTTAATGGGATTTCTAACCATCAGAACTCATTTACTGTAGGACTGGAAGATGACAGGAGAGGAATGTTATGCTGATCTGAAAAATAATTGAAGGTTTATAGCTGAGGAGTTGGTCATCAAAAGAGAGAGGGTTCCAGGGCTGGGGTTTGGCTCAGAGGTAGAGAGCACTTGCCTAGCATGTGTGAGGCACTGGGTTCAATCCTCAGGACCACATAACTGGGTTCAATCCTCAGCACCACATAAAAATAAAATAAAGGTATTGTGTCCACCTACAACTAAAACCCCCATAAATGTGTGTGTGTGTGTGTGTGTGTGTGTGTGTGTGTGTGTGTGAGAGAGAGAGAGAGAGAGAGAGAGAGAGAGAGAGAGAGAGAATGTTTTACTTGGCACAAAGACAAAGTGAACTTTTCTATCTTATTGTAGGTTACCTAAACAAGGTGGTAACATAGTGTCAGAATTTTTCAGATTAGTTCTCTATATTGACCAAATATATAAATCTCTTGTTTTCCACATCACTTCTTACCATGTAAACAAAGAGTACAAACTTCTCATAAAAGCCAAGTAAAATTAAGGGAGGGAATCAGGCAGGAGAGGCATGGCTGATGTGTTTCCTAAAGCTACAGGAGAAACAGATGGACAAACCTTTAAAGAGTGTGAAAAGAGTGCATATTGCTGAGTGTATAATATTTTAAGTTATGTGTACCAGTGATATCTAGGACTATTACAGCTACTAAATTATAAATTTCATTCAAAATAATTTGACCCCCTTTTTAAAGTTATAAGTACTTTGCAGTTCATTTTACTGTTCTGATGACTGGGGAGATTTTATTTTTTTGTAGGGGGTGTGAAGGAGTTACAAGGGATTGAACTCAGTGGCACTCAGCCACTGAGCCACGGGTCTCACTGAGTTGCATAGCACCTTGCTTTTGCTGAGGCTGGCTTTGAACTCATGATCCTCCTGCCTAAGCCTCCTGAGCCACTGAGATTATAGGCATGTGCTACTGTACCAGGTTACTGAGAAGGTTTTAAAGTTTACTTGTTCTTCTTGGCCATGTAAAACACTATATTTCTTCAATGGTTTCTGTATAGGGCAAACTGTTCAACTGTAGTTTTTGATCTTTAACATGTTTAGAAGGAACATGAGAGATATTAAGGGGATCATAAAGTCTATGGAGAAACTCCAAACTAGGCACACTTCAATTGAAGAAGGGAGTTTGTTTGGCAAGTCCATTCTTGACAAGTTTTATGAAAAGTCAGAGGAATAGATTTGTTAATGCTAAGAGTGATAACAAACAAAGCTCAAAGAAAAAAGCAGTTACACATTATATATTTTTAAAATACATATGAATTTTAGAAATCTAAAGTTAATGTGTATTTAGAAGTATTTAGGACAATACTAGCACAAAATAAAAATTACTTGAAATCTTACAATCTAGTGAATAATATTTTGTCATCTTATTTCCTGTTATTCAGTCTCTTTCTGAGAACTTTAAATGGAACACTGATCATCATTTATTTTTTTCCAAAAATATATATTTACCATTTGTATAGTGAGCATTTTATATTATTAATATACTAAAAAGTCTAACTAAATACAAAAGTCAGTTGGAAACTTATACCATAAATCTTACTTTTTAGTATGTTTTCTGATCTTATCAATGTCAGGGTGATTGTCCTTACCTATAGCAATTAGATCCAAGTCTTCATGGTCAACTTTAGCTTATACATTAGAAATGTATTTTGCACATAGTCTTAAATGTTTCCATTCCATATCACCCATAAGTAATTATGAAAGAGAAAATATACTATCTGAATAAATGATAAATTGTCAGTGATTGGTGCTAGAGAGAGGAGAGATCTATGGAGATCTATCCTGAGCTTATACCTGCACGCTCAACTGTCTGAGATCACAAAGGGAGTTTGAATCTTCTATGTTTCAATGCATACTGGAGCTATTGTTTAAATTTCTTCTTATTTTTCCTTCCTTCACTTTAAAATAGATGTTAATTAATATAAAAATGTTAATTTATGAGTTAATAGAGTTAAAATACTTTTTTGTCATTGCAATCAGACTATTCACTCTTCAATCCCCAACCCCTGTTAGACAGAAGCCAAAATGTTTAGGTTCTATTTATTTTACATCTTTTCTTGCCAAATTATCATCAGATTTGCACTATAAAATTACATTCACTGACAGCTCAAGTTGGGTCCATAAACATGTTTAATTCATTTGTCACTAGGCTGTGTGACATCCTGTTCCTTTAACTTCGCAGTCCTTGCAGCAGGCTAGCCAAAGTCCCTCTTTTCTGCGTGGGTTAGTTAAGATGTATCTGGCTGTTTTGCACTATCTTTAGTATGCAGGGAGCACAGAGATGGAGATAAAAGGCGAAATGTCTATCTTTGAGTCCTCTGAAATACCGAATAAGTTATCAACCCACTAACATGCATGTCTGAATAGAGTCCTTTGCCAACAGTAAGATGTTATCTTCCATGACATGCGAATTCCTCCCTCATGTCAATCCATGAAAGTACTAAAGAATGAACGTGCTAGTGAAATAAACGTGGCAACACCACTGGGACTGTGAGAGCATCCTATTTTCCCCCAGCTCCTTTTAAAAACATTCTCCAGTTGAATCCTTGATATACATATAAATTAGTCAGTCTGGAGAACTGCTTGAAAATCCATCTCTTTAATCTCGTAGAGTAGGCGTGGGGAATATACTGTGCTTAATGCTCAGGGGCTTTGTTTTTCTGCCTTCCACTTTGCCATTCTCCTTCACACTCAGCCCACAAAGAAGTAACTAAGAAACATATAGGCTGAATGCCGGTGGTGGTGCTGGCCAAAGAAGCATGAACTTGGCTGTGGTTTGCCCCAGAGTGGACTAACCCACAGCAAACATGGACTAATTCATTCATAATAACAATCATGAAAAACAGTAGCTAGCAGGGCTTGTTAAGAAGCCACAGTGTGCTGGATGCTATCAAAGCACATTACATCCATACATCATCAGTTCATCCCAATAACCCTGTGAAGCTGCATTTTATTTCCATTTTTCAGATGATGTAACTGAGGTAAAGAACCTGCATAACTAGGGAGTGGTGGATAGGTATTTCAACACTGGAGTTCCTGAGCTTATACTTCTAACCCTCTGCTCTACCGTATGCTCACCCCACATCCTCCTTTCTTAAGTATCTCCATGCAGTATCTCCTTTCCTTACCCTAATCCAGTAAGATAGAGCTTGCTCTTCCTATGATTAGATGTATACATCATCAAGGAACACACAATCTTGAGCAAATTAATCAATGGCCTATTTTATTTAGGAGGATGGAAATCAAATCTCTCATGAATCTACATAATAACAATACAGTTTAATAACTTTAAGAATAGAAATGAAATAGTATGTCTGCATTTTATTTCTTGAAACTGAATCGAGGTCTTGCTGGACATGATTCATGATGCAAAAAATTTATAGCACTGAAATTTTTTTAAGAGAGAGACAGATAATTTTTTTAATATTTATTTTTCAGTTTTTGGTGAACACAACATCTTTATTTTATTTTTTTATGTGGTGCTGAGGATCGAACCCAGCGCCCTGCGCATGCCAGGCAAGCGCGTTACCACTTGAGCCACATCCCCAGCCCAGCACTGGAATTTTAATAAGAGAAAGTAAAACTTGAAGTACTGATAGTAAATTGCTCGAATTAGTTTACATGAATAATATGTTACATTTAGTTTATATGTACCAAGACTATTCTAGGACCAAGGAATAGAACAATTAAAAATGAATATTTATTTCAAGGGGTGTTGCCATTATGTAATTAAAAGTAAGGATAGGTGACTATCAATACTTACATCCAAATCAGTCTATCCGTCCATCCAGAGAAGGGAGATAGAAAAATTGGAATTTACACAAAAAGAGTAGTAATTAGCTAATAGAGAATGTGTAGTAGCATTTAATTAATCATAATTTTATTCCAGAAGCATTTATTAAAACTTCCATCATATATAAGGTACTCTGCTAGGTGATATAATTAAGATGAAGTAAAAGTTTTAAAATGCCATCTCTTGAAGAGTTTCCACTCTGTGTAGAAAAGAAACAAGGCTCTAATAGATGGCTAGAAATACTAAGTGACAAAAACACAAGCATGCCTACTCTGCCTAGAACGTAGGGAATACAAGTGAAGCAACAATTCCAAGGAGGTGAGTATAGTTCAGGAAGAATCCTTGGTTGAACAAAGACGGACTGAATCTTGAAGAAAACTTTGGGCATGAGATGGAGGGAAGGGACAAACATCAACACCAGAGAAAGGACATGTGCAAAGGCCCAGAAATGTCACTTGATATTAAAAGTTGGCATTAAGGTTTGTGATGGTGGAATCAAGAAGTGACAGTTCCGGGGCTGGGGATGTGGCTCAAGCGGTAGTGCACTCGCCTGGCATGCGTGCGGCTGGGGTTCGATCCTCAGCACCACATACAAACAAAGATGTTGTGTCTTCCGAAAACTAAAATGTAAATAAAATATATATATAAAAAAGAAATGACAGTTCCAACCATTGTCACAAAAATAGGACAAGTGATAATAGAGATAGAGGTTACAAAAACCAAGGGAGGAAATCTATTGGGATTGAATAAGTAAAGACAAGTCCATATGGATTCTGCAGTAGGCAATCAATGAGACCCATCCTAAAGGGGGGTTGTTGGAGACATGGTAGAAGTTTGATGAAAAAATTTTCTTGGGAGGAAAAAAGCTGTTGTTAAAACCCATGTGTCCATTACTCCAGGGTTCAGGTGGAGTTTCAGGGATTTATCAGGCTCATCTTCACCTGGAGCACCACTGATCAGTCTGTAAGACTTACTTTATCCCCTTTCTTATATCTCATGTCTGTGGAGATGCCTAGTCCTTAGAGAAGATGAAAACACAGTGCAATAGCATTTCCAGTTATCACAGTTTGAAAAACTGTTATTATGATTTTATAGATGTGGAAAATGTGGCTCTGAACATTTAAAGAAAATGAATTGTGTCATCAAGCTAGAAAATAGGGCAAATAAGACTTCAAATGGAGGTCCATGTGAATCCATTCCCACACCCTCAAGATGGTTATATTCCACACAAGAAAGCAAGCTTCCGAATTCTCTCTCTCTCTCTCTCTCTCTCTCTCTCTCTCTCTCTCTCTCTGTCTCCCCCTCTTCCATACCTGTATAAATATTTGCTTAGTGTTTCTTCATTTAAAAATTATGTGCCAGCTCTTATAAATTGGTAGATGATAAAATGAATTTCCATCCTCCCAATTTCCCTGGGCCCTCTCTTTCCTTCTCTATTTGCATTGGCATGAGAACTTCTAGTTCCACTAAATGAGTCATTTGGGACAAGAAAATTAATTTATTTGAGCAGATGTATATAAACGTTGCCTAGAATAGAATCACAAAGCAGCCCAGTATTTACATAAGGTCCCTATAATTGATGACCTTTTATCGTTTTTGTGTGAAGAATCCAAGGAGCTGACTGAGAAGCTACATGGGAAATAGCAACATGATTAGAAACACAGGCTCATCTTTTGAATTCCACTTCTATTCTGTGGCACACAGTGAATCAAGACAAGAAAAATAGTCACAGACTCCTCAGTGAAAGAATACATTCTTTACCTGATTAAGCTGATAAAGATACCTTGAAAATGTCTCAATTATGGCATTCATCATAAATTATGTTTAAATCTACTTTTTTGCAATACTTGAAAATATCTAACTTTTAAAACTAAGTCCTCTTCTTGAGTTGGCCTTCAATGACACTGTTCTATTTATATGAAAACTAATCATCTCCAGTGTGTGACATTTTCAAACTTTCGACTGCAGATCTTTTGCACTAACTGAAGAATGCTCTGTTTCAAACAGCTTATGGCTAAGCATAACTCTTATGTTATGGATCAAAGGCTTTCCCTCAAGATTAAGACCTTTCATTTTGCAATATTGCAGATTTTGTACATCTCTACTGAAAGAGAGAAGAGAGTCCACGGTCAGAACCCAGAATCCTTGAAGGCAGTGGGTGAAGTTTCCCAAGGGGGAGGGGAGAAACACACCTAGCAAAACACAACAAATTTCTCCTAATGCAAAGGAGTGCCAAGATAAATAACAAATTTCTTGAAAAAACAAAGTTGCTCAAAAATAAACAATTTGCATAGGAACTTACTCTCTACAATTTAACATGTATATTAAAGATTATACTTTGTTATGAAACATTGAAAGTAGGAAACACTTTCAGGATAAGAAACCAAGAGAGTGAGAAAGGCAAGTAAAGAAATAGTGAATAAAGAAAAAATAAATGTGGAGAAAGAACAAATCCTATGGAGGAACCCCAAACTAGATACACTTCAACGGAAGAAGGGAGCTCGTCAGAGACAAGTCCATTCCTGACAAGTTTTATGAAAAGTCTAAGGAATATATTTGTTAATGTTAACAGTTATAACAAAACAAAGTTCAAAATTAATAAATATGAATTGTTCAAAAGGTGCATGCACAGGTTAGTTCCCAAAACAACAATGATGATGCTTTTTTTAAAAAAATAGAAGCAGAATTTATTGACATATGTCTAAATGTTTCAATAGGACATTGATTTTCTTCATTGAAAATAAGAATATATCCATATGAGATATTAAAATGAGTAATCTCTCTTAAAAAAAAAAGACAGAACCTGGTCCTGAAGGAGCTCACTGATAGTGAGCAAGATGGAGATGTTATTCACAAATTGTTCATAGAGAAAGTTGGTGCTATGCTAGAACATAGGTAATAGAGCAAAGAAGGTGAACCCCACCTATTATAAATGCCCTCACGCATGCTCAGAGTCTAATCCTAGAGGATACAACACTTCCACCTTCTTTTAAGATCATTGACAGATCTTACCAGACTTCCTATATTGACAGAAAAACTATAGGATGAAAGAAAGGAGTATGTGACTACAGATAGCCACTAAGTATCCCTATTTTAGAAACATGTTTTATCATTTATTTATCATTAAATAGTTATATAAGTTCAATGAAGGTTATTGGGAATGAAACAAAAAGAAAAACAAAGCACACTTCTAATTTAGCTACCACCCCATTCATTGCTGATAGTATGTATTTTATCTGGGCATTTTTTTTCTGAAAGACACCCAATATTTTTTTCCATCTTTTGAAGCCTGTTAAATTTTCTTACAGGGCTTTTTATAATTCCTAAACAATCCCCAAATATCTTTCCATATTTATACTAAGAAGAACCATGTGATTTCTCATGTTTGTGTGTGAGATTCCAGTGCTTCCCGAATGAAGGATGTGCTGAGCAATCCTAGAGACAACCTAGTTGATATATCAGGATAAATTTGTTTTTACCCTCCTATTATGCACTATCATATCAATATATGCTTTATCTTTCCAAATAAACAACAGTGGCAGTGTGGGCTGGGATCATCTCTTAGGCTATTTGCATCTTCTATGACAATAGTACAGTGCTAGGCATATAGTCAGTGTCAAAAAATTCTTGATCGATTGATCTTCAGGTCTTAGACTTGGGTAAGAATTTAATTACACATACTTGGACTCACGTGCTCAGCAGTGGGCACTCAGTTTAACTCGTCTTAGATGAATAGAGATTTGAGGCAGGGCCACCTGGACCTTCACCCATGAAATCCCGGGACTTGCATGCTGTAAACCTTTTAGACT
The DNA here is from genome assembly GCF_047511675.1 of Marmota flaviventris. Classification (NCBI taxonomy): domain Eukaryota; kingdom Metazoa; phylum Chordata; class Mammalia; order Rodentia; family Sciuridae; genus Marmota; species Marmota flaviventris. Next base: position 145,613,650 of record NC_092499.1, read on the forward strand.
CTTTCAGTGTTAGAGCCATAAATTACCTAATTCTTCTTAACACCAATTACCATTAGTTGATCCCTGAAACACTTGCATTAGTTGACCTCGAACTTCAGTGAGCTCATACCAGAACCTGAGTTATTATCCTTCTTTTTATATTTTTTTCAATTTTCCAAAGGGAAAGTACCCTGAGGGTGGCCTTCCTCTGAGGTGACAGTATGATGTAGTGACATTCAGGTCACAGTGTCATGAGCCATTGTCCAGAAAGTGATAACCCCCGTGTCCGCCAATCCATCCTCGAATGCTGAGGTTGAATTCAATCTGGCCAAATGGAAAGTGGCCAGCCGGGATCAGATATTTGCCCCAAACTGTCCACTAAGAGCTATTTTAAGCAACTGGAATGGCGTGTGCACATACACACACACACACACACACAATCACAAGGCAGCAGATAGGACTGAATGTGACACTGTCCTGCAGAATCATTTCCTGAGGCAGTTAGAATTTGTTTGGTATCTTCCTCAGTTTGCTGCATCTAAAAAAAAAAAAAAAAAAAGCAGCTTCTTTTCCCTCTTCCCTTCTTCCCCTCCTCCCCTCCCTCAGGGCCTCTGCTTGTGTCTGTGCATAAGTCCCAGGGTCTTGGGTGTCAAATGTCAGGCCTTGTACTGAGCTGTCAAAGAGAAGAATGGGCTGAGATGATTGATGACTGAGAAGTCTGAAACCCAAACCTCCACTGCAAATGCTTCTTTTACAAAAAAGCTGGGGCTACCCACAGTGCCTATATTCAAGGTCACTTCGCATACCATTACACCCACCGCTTTAGGCTCCCAACAAGCCCGGCCATTCACACAGGGCTGACTTCTCTTCTCAGCCCTGCTCACTCTTCTCCCTCCACCCTTCTTCAGTTCCCCTCGGAGGAATGCCCAAAGGTTGGAATACTTGTCCCAATCAAATAAAAAAGATGAACAAAAAGATATGGTCTTTTCGTCTTGTTTCGTTTTGTCTTGTTTTTCTTCAGGCTACATTTGCTCTGAGAAGCCATGGACTGGAGCTTTCTGGAGCACAAGTCAGATGACAAGATTATTAATGGGAGCAGGGCAATGTCATATCTGATTTCATGCATATTCATGAAGGGAGCCACACAGCTGGGACCATGCGCTGCGGAGAGGGAAAATAAAGAGCACTTTACCCCCCACCCCAGGCATGAAAAATGTCATTGTGGAGAAGAGGAGCTTGATTGGAAAAGTTTAAGTGATTGTATCCTTTATTTTGAAAAGAAGGGAATAGAATTTGCTACAATAACAACCACCACCAACAAACAAGTTTTGACTACCCTGGCCAAACTCAGTAACTCTATACTGATGTAGAACCTCCTACTTGAGATCAGTTACCAGAGGCTCTGCCTATCAAAGTATGCAGAAAGGCAACCTTTGCAAATGGTGTCAACAAAAGAAGTAAATATATTGGGATGAGAGAGAGAGAGAGAGAGGAAAGAAAGAATAAAGGAATAAAGGGAGGGAAGGAGGGAGGGGAGGAGGAAGGAAAAAAGCAAGGTAGGTAGGTAGGTGCATTTCTTCATGACAGTTAAAATTATCCATAACTATTAACCCAATAAAAGATAATCTAATTAGTTATGGATTAAACAATGTAAAATTATAAGGGGGATAAATCTTATTTGCTTACTAAAATCTGGAACAAATATCCTTTCAATTCCAAGGAAATGATTGCCAAGAAATCATTTGTAGTCTTAACTGTATAGCTCAGATACACACAGTTATTGCCTCTACTACAGTACCATTCTGGAAGTTCCATGTGGCACATCACACTGAGACTGATCAGGACAAAAAGGTAGTCACACAAGTGTAATGTGCATCTAACTGAACAGAAAATAAATCTCAAGTGGCACTGGAAAGAGAACAACAACTGAAAGGACTTCCCCCAGCCATGTAACTGGGCTCAACCAGTCACAGGGAGCATTGACCAATGAGACAGGTCAAACAAATATCCCCAAACAGGAAAAGTGGCCATATTACACATTACTTCCATTTCTAGTCATTCTTCATTCATTCATTCATTCATTCATCCAGTTTACTTTGCAAGTTAATCAACTCTAAAGTCCCCAGTGGGTTCTCTGTATAGTAAAGAACATTCCTATAGTTTTATACCACTTGTCAACACAATACCAAGAAAAGTATCAGTAACTGTTGGATTTAATAAAATGGTGCTTCAGAAAAAGACTATCAAACCGAACCACCATGAAATAAAGCTCTGGATTTTGCTTTCAGAATATACTTTTTTGTTGTTATTGTTTTCATGTGTGTGTGTGTGTGTTTAAACCCAGGCCCTCTTGCATGTTGAGCATGCAATATAGCACTGAACTACATCCCCAGCTTCCCCATAACACTTTTCCAATGTATGTACCTCTCTTAAAAATCTCTTACTTCTCTTAGGAAGCAAGCACAATTGAGTGTACTGGATAGAATTATATAATAACTGAAAAGCTCAGTGATAATTGGTTTCTCCCTGTGTTATTTCTGGAAATAAAAAACAGATTCAAAATGTGAAATAACATGCACAAAAAAATTAACTGCAACATTTTTCTTAGCTTAGAAAATGAAAAAAAACAATATTAATTCACAGACAAATGATTAAGTTATGGTCCAATAACTGGAAATTATACAGTGATATTTGCATATTCTGACTGATTTTTGACAGTCTGCAGGCCATTCTAATCTAGAACTATTCTAGAACTTTTTTCCTGTTCTTAGAATTATGTAGATGTATGCTCTTTCAGAAATTTTGAGTAAATATCAGTCGATGGCATAATAAGACTCACATTCAATAGTCAACATATCTAATAGGGAGATAAAATAATAATAGATTCTATCCTTGTCAATCTCCAATACAAGATAAAATAGGTGATGGTACCCAAGTATGGGTCACTCCCTCTCACACCTTCCATTTCTGGTTTCTAATTAACCCCACTTGGGAAATATTTAGTGAAACAAAGAGGAAGTAAAGCAAGTGGCAATTACTAATTTGTAGCTTTATGGAACTAAATGATAATTCAACATTCCTTCTTAGTTAGCTCTGAGGAAAACAATGGAGAAACATATGCAGTATGGTTTTTCAATTTTTGTGGCCTGGAAAGAGACTCCTTCTCCTTTTTATTTTCATATCCAAGCCATGTGTCAGATATATATGTTCTTTCAACAATAAAGTGAATTGCAGGATCCTGAATTTCAAAAAACACAAGTTCAACATTTGTAGTTCCACAAAAGTAATGATTTTTTTTTCTTTCAATTTTATCAAATATATAGGTAGTGCAGTTAATCAAGCTAAATGGTTTATATTAAATCCTTGTTAATAAATATTAAATGTTTTTAATAGAATTCTAATAATACATTAGGTTTTATGGAATGCTAATAATGCATTGGTTTTTACATAAAATATACTATAAAATATATTAAATTTAAATATTTATGTTTAATAATAATGGCGAAATCATGGGGGAAATATGTTCTGGAATCTCCCTCTCCCACCCTCCTTTCTCTGTCCCTTATTATTACATTCTTCAACCAAAAAGAGAGCAACTATGCTGGTGCATGGCTATAGCCTTGAGTTAAGAAAAAAGAAGAGAGTGATTTAAGGAAAGTGAAGGAGACCAGACCTGTGTCACTTGCTGGCTCTGCACAGGGGATTCCTTTGGGAAGAGGGAGGTTTTGGAGGTTCTGCTGAGCTTTGTCTTGGTCATGGATAGAGTGAGGATTTAGCAGCCAGCCTGCTGGAGAAGCTGAGGCAAAGCCTGGATTCATCTTGAGCACATCCACCAACCAAGAGCAGCCAGAATCTGGATAGGCACAGAGAATGAATGTGACACTAACAACAGATAAGCACATTCAGGCAGGAGGTCCAAATTTTGGCAGGCCAAGAGATGCTGAGGATGGTCAGATGGAGCAGACTGGATCACAACAGTGAAGGCCAAGTTTGCATCAAGGGAGAGGCTGGAAAATTAAGGCAGCCTATGGCCCTGGCCATGGTATTCTCAAATTGCAATCCTTAATATTGGTTGCATACTAAAAACACCTAGGGAGCTTTTAAAACATGCTTAATTGAGGCCCCACCACAGTTTAATTAAATCAGAAACTGTATTTGAGAGGCTGGAAAATTGGCAGACTTAAATTTGGGGCTAGAATTAAACCTAGATGTTAGGGGTACATGCATACCAAGCTGGGATGAATGAAGAGAAGTAGATCCAAATACCACTTGGGATGGCATCAGAAAAAGCTGGATGAGGGTGACGGTAAACCAGTCCTGTGTTTTACTTTTTCCTTGGCTTACAATCTAGATTCCCTAGTCTGCAGTGTTAACTATGGTAACAACTATGCCTTCTATTGTGCTTTAACCCATTAACATCCTTGATTCTCCGAATGAGCATCAGAAGCACACAGTGCCCATAGGTCCTACAGATACTGAGTACACGGCAAGAGTGGGGACTAGAATTTAAACACAAATGTGTCCACTGCTGTGACCCCTACAATATCCAGCATCTAGGACTACTAGATTTTAGATGTAAAAGTTGATTAATGATGTGGTTTGAAAGCACTACCCAAAGATCCATGTGTTAAAGGCTTGGTCATCTTCCTGTGGTTTTGTTGTGGGGGTTGTGAACGTTCAAGAAGTTGGGCCAAGTCATAGGAGTTTGGAGTGTTGGTTGTGCCCTGGAAATGGATATTAGGACCTCAGTCCCTTCTGCTTTCTCTTTTTCCTCTCCCACTTCCTGGCTACCATGAGGTAAGCAGCTTTGATTCACCATGTATTCCCCATATGATGTTCTCCTTGCCACAGGCCCAAAGCAACAGTCAACAAAACATGGACTAAAGCCTTTGAAACCAGGAGCCAAAATAAACTTTTCCTCCGTGTGAGTTCTCATCTTAGGTATTTTGTCATAGTGACAGAACACTGAATAACATACCTAGCTAATTTCTTGAAGTCTGACCAGTTATTCTCACATCCTTTACACTCCTTCAGTGACAATGTATTCCAGCAATAAATGTCTGCTTATCATTCTAAGCCTTCTGTTTTGTGACTTTCTTGCCTCTCAAAAAAGGATTGCAAATTATTTTCAAAACACAGATAGTAATGACTTTCTCAGCAACATGTGTAAGGATGGCTCAAAATTCTGACCTAAAACTCAGACCCAGCATATTTCTGGAGAACAGTTGGCAGGTTGGTTTCAGGAATGATTTTATGGTGAGTAGTTCATTTTATATGCAACAGAGTTATTATCAGTTGCATAGGTTTATGTATACCCTTTATTATGATGCACCTAAGTTCCCCAAATTCTGAAATTTCTCTGAGCTATCATAGCATAAATCCTAGGTACTAGAAAGTAATCACACATAAATTGAAACAATCTTGGGGATCAGCATAAACTAAAACCACATACAATATTAAATGAAGACAGTCCTCTCCTTGTCTTATTATATAAATATGGGTATGTTAAAAAAATCTGTTCATTATATATGTAAGTAAAACTGGATTCTGAGAAAGTTTATTAACTTTCACATGAATATTAAGTGAAAACCCAGATTCTAATCCAGGATTCTTTGTGTCCAGTGTGCCACACTGCTATGTCATTAGGAGAATCTTGAATTTATTATATAAACCAATGTCTCAAAAAACAATGAAAACCTAGCTTTCAGTTTCTTTCTGAAAATTTGTGTTCTTTTATGTTTCCTTCCTATATTTAAGGTAGTTGTCTATACTCCATTTAGAAGGGTGTAGCAGAGACCTGTCACTCATTCCTTCCATCTTGATGAAAGATTCTTTACTGTTCTCTGGACATGAGATCAATCTGAATGAAGACTCCTTATCTTAGCCTCCCTTGTGTCTAAGTGTGGCCACTTGATTAATTTCCAGAGAGTGAAAAACAAATACAACTCTTTACAACTTCCAAGGAGGATCCAAAGGGGTTATTCTTCTCTTCCCTGTCATTCTTATTGGCTAACTATGGTTGTGGTTGATATTAGAGCTGCCATTTGGGCCAGGAGGTAAAGGCCACATATTCAGGATGGCAAAAATGGTGGAAGATGGATGGAGGCACTGTCCTAGTCCTGGATTACCTATTAAGATAATATTTTTGGTGCCAGGATGGACACACTATGGCCTTCCAGCCAAATCTGGCCCACCATCAGTTTCTGTCAGTAAAGGTCTGTTAGATCACAGGAATGCTATTCATTTAGATATTGATTATGGCTGCATTCATGCTATAAAGGCAGTTGAGTAGTTGACATCCTGTAACCTGTGATGCCTATGATTCTTATCTCTGGTCTTTCTCAGAACAAGTTTGCTGACCCCTGGTTTAAACTATTACTCATTTAGATTTTTCTATCATATAAGATGAAAAGTAATTCAGACTAATAGAAAGACCTTTGATGTGTGCCATGCTAAAATATTAGAAACTTTTCCAGATAACTATGAGATTCTGTAGACTTTCTTCTTTAAGGAAAATATTTGTATAGTTTTATTGGTATTACTTAATTTCTATAATTTGCAAATATTTAAGGTGTGCAGTTTGATGTTTTGATAAGTGTATATTCTAGTGAAGCCATTACAAGATAATGAAGATATTCATCATGACAAATTTTTTTTCATGCCTATATGTAATCTCTGATTTCTATCACATCCTCTGCAGTCAAGAAACTTCTTATTTGCATGACCTAGAACTTTATATAAGTCATTTAAATGTAATAAATCATGTAATGTGTGTTTTTACAGTTATATGATAAACAGTTTTTATATACCTTTCTTAACATATGGTTATGATGGAGATTTACATTTATTCTTGTATGTTTCTGTCGTTGATTTTTTTCCCCTTTTTTTTTGGCTGAGTAGTATTTTATTGTAAGACTACACCTTAATTTATCCATTCACATGTTGTTGGGTATTTGTGTTTATCCCACCAAGTACTTGCTACTGCAAATAAAGCTCTTATGACAATTCATTCAAACACCATACAAGTTTTTGTAGGAGCAGAGTAAATTCCTATGAATGAAATGGTTGGATTGCTATAGAAGGTGACAGTTAACTTTTTGAGAAACTATTAGACTGTTTTTCAGACTTGTTGTACCATAATATATTCTCATTAACAGTATGTGTAAGTATCAGCCGCTATATCCTCAATATACTACCAATATACCTACCAATACTTGATAGGGCCAAACTTTCAGATTAACAGTCAAACTAATGGATTTGTAATTGCATTTTATTGTAGATTAATCTGTATTTCCCAGTATCTACACACATCAAGTTATGTTTTGATTTGTTTGAAATCTTTATATATTATTTGGTGATACATATATTAATTTTTTTTCTTTTTTAGTTTTCTGTATGTTATTAAGTAGAAGAGTTCTTTATATGCTATTTATATAAGTCCTTTGCCTTAACATGTTCTGTAAGTTTTTTCTCATCTGTGATGATTTTTTATTGTCATAATCATTTCTTTTTCAAAAACACTTCACTGGAGTATAATTTACATACCATAAGTTTTACTCATCCTACTTGTACAATACAATTAGGGTTAGTAAATTTATATAGTTGCATAATGATCACTACAATCCAGTTCTAGAATCCATTTCTATCATTCTAAAATATTTCCTGACCCAATCTGTTATCAATCCCTATTCTTACCAACAGTGCCAGGCAACCACTGATCTGCTATCTGTCCATAAGTGCTTGTATTTTCTGGATATTTCATGTAAAGGTAAATTAATTGTCCATATATTCCTGGTAAATATGTAATACTTTTGCCTGCCTTCTTAATTTAGCATAACTATTTTGAGACTATCCATTTTGTAATACATACCAGCAATTTATTCCTTAATCCATGCAGGAAGATTTTGAATTATTAGCTCAATGGTTTTTGTTTGTTTGTTTGTTTTTTGTTTTGTTTTTTAGTAAATCTAGTAAGATGATTTACTTCTTTTGTGTCAGTTTGGGTAATTCCTATTTTTTCTAGGAATTTTTCTACTTTAGTGTGTGTTCTAATTTGTTGGCATGAAGTTGTTCATAGTATTCCACAGCAATCATTTTAATTTCTTTAGAAAACAATTTTGGTAATTTGAGTCTTTTTTGTGTTATTCCAGATAAAAGGTTTTCAATTGTATTGGTCTTTCCAAACAACAAACTTAGTTTCATTGATTTTTCTCTATTTTTGTGTTTACTGTTTTACTAAGTTCTGTTAGATCTTTATTATTTAATTCTCTCTGTTTTAGGTTTAATTTACTCTTCTTAGTACTATAAGTTGGAAACTTAGAAATTTGGTTTGAAACTTTTCCTCTCTTCTAATATAGATGTTTCAAATGTCCAAATACGAATGTCCTTCATTGATGTATCTATGTTCCATAGTAGTTCATGATTTATTTTGATTCACTTAAAATACAATAAAATTGCTTTTGTGGTTTCTCTTTTGACCTATGGGTTATTTAGTAGAAATATGTTAATCTCCAAACATCTGAAGTTTTGCCAAATATCTTCTTGTCTGTCATTGATTTTTAATTTAATTCCTTTGTGATCAAAGAGCATACTTTGTATGCTTTTAAATTTACCAAGACTCATTTTATGGCCTATCATATATTCTATCCTAAAGAATGTTTCATGTGACCTTGAAAAGAAAGTATATTATGCTGTCATAGGATGGAGTATAGCATAAATGTCAGTGAGGTCAAAATGATTGGCACAGGGGCTCAAATATTTATATCATTGAATATTTCTCTCTACCCTTTGCTGAAAGCAGGGTATTGACGTTTTATTGTTGAATTATATATTTTCCCTTTTACATCTTTCAGATTTTCATTCTTGTATTGTAAGGAAATGTTATTAGATGAATATATTTGTATTTGTCATGTCTTCTTGATACATTGAACTCTAGCAATGTTTCTTGTCTTAAAGACTCTGCTCTCTGATATTTATTTAGCCACTTCAGCTCTTTCCATGCTCCTGTTAGAATGCTATGTGTTTTTTCATCCTTTTGTTTCTACTCATTTGTGTCTTTTTATCTAAAATATGCCTCTTTCTTATAGTTGGATATTGCTTTTTGTATCTAGTCTATCACTGCCTTTTCCATGAGAGGGAAGACTAGTCTGTTTATGTGGAATGGAATTATTGGCATAACTGTATTTACGTTGACATTATTGCTGTTTGGTGGTGAATATGGCTTATGTGATTTTTGTTAATTTTTTCTTCTTTCTTGCCACCTTAACTTATGGAGATACATATGGGGGTATGGTATATATTGATATGTTAACATAGATTATAAAATGTTAATATTTTCTTTTAAAACATAGTTAAGATATTACTAATGTATTTTCATATTTAACATGTAATGCATATTTATACTATGGTATGATTTTTATTAATTAATATACACATTAACAGATAATATACAGATGTTATATACATATAACCAAAAAATAAGATGATAGGAAAGAATAGAGTGTAAGAAAAAATATGACATATTAAAATCAAATAGCAATATACTATGAGCCACATATAAGATATATATATATATATATATATATATATATATATATATATATATATATATAATATATGTTCATTTTAATCCCTCTTAACCAAATACTTGTAAATTGCTCTAATATAGCCTCATTTTTCTTCTCTTATTTTTCTATATGTATCTGTATCTTTTATAGATATAGATATGTTTTTGTTTATCTGACTTAAATTATTTTGGCAGATATTGTTCTCTAATATTAGCTATAGGTTTATTTCTATATATTTTTAGTTGTCCCCCATAAGTCTGGACATTGATATTTTCATTTAAAATATTCCAAATTTCCTTATAATTTTTTACTTCACCCATAAATTATTTAGAAGTATGTTGCTTAATTTCAGACATTTGGGTGTCTGTAGATATTTTCTTAAGATTTTGAATTGAATTCTTTGACAGGAAGTCAGGGAATACCTGTATGCTTAAGTCTTTTTTTATATTTATTATAAATTGTTTGCTATCTCATTACAAGATCTATTTTAAAGTATACACTATTGGACTTGAAACAAAGTGTATTGGGTAGCTGTTGTACATAAATATCTGAAACATCAATTACATCAATAGAGAGATGATGTTGTTTAAATCTTCTATTATTGATTTTACCTAGTTCTGTAAATTCATAATAACCAACAGTTGTTAAAAATTTCCTGAACTGTGAGATTATCTATGTACCTTCTTGTCTGTGATTTCTGCTTTTAATAATTTTAGGCTATGTAATTAGTTGCACATATATTGATCATTTTTTTGTCTCCCTCAAAATTGTCCCTTTATTATGTTGAAATTTTCTTTTTACTTTATGAAATCTTTCTTTTAATCAATGGTAGTCATTACCTTTATCATTGTCTTTATTGTATATAGAGTAAATGCTTCTGCTGTTCATTCATATATTTTTTCATGCACTTATTTTCAGTATGCCTTTTTAACATTTAAAATGTGTTTCTTACAGGCAACACATAGTAGGTCTTGCTTTTTAATCCACTGTGAAAAATTTTTTCTGCCTTTTTTTAAACTGGACTATGTAAGCCATTAACAAGCACTATAAGCATTAATATGTTTTGGTTTTTAATTCAACATTTTCTTACTTTTTTCCTTATTTCAGATATTTTATATACATTTTCTGTCTTGTTTTCAAATACTTGAGGATTCTATACATGTTTTAATTTAATCTATTGTTAAGCAGTTTGCTTACATCTTTGTATACTACCTTTAGCTATTACTCTAGAGATTTCAATATCCATGCTTAATCTTTCACAGTTAATATGGCATTGCTTTATATAGAATGTATTTGCAACCCTATCAGTTCCCTTCCCTATTTCATTGCTCATCTTTCAGATGTAATATGTCCTGAGATTACACTTATACAAGTTTAAAAACCTCACCATACACTATTACAATCTTTGCTTTAATGGTCATACACTTTTTTTTTGTTGTTTAAGAAGACAGTGGTATTCATTCATATTTACCCTGCTGTGTACATTTTTGTGGATTTTCCTTTACTCCTGAGCATCAAGTTTCTTTCTGTCTTTCCCCTTCAGCTTAAAGAAATTATTTTAGCATTTCTTATAAGACAGATCTGCTGAATATGAATATATATATAAAACTTCCAGATAAAAGGAAACTTTATTTTATATATAAAATAAAGTTTCCTTTTATCTGAAAGTTTCTTTATTCACCTTCATTTTAGAAGAACATTTTTACTGGAAATAGAATTCTGAGTTGACAGTTCTTCCTTTCAGTACTTTAAAATTATTTAAAGAGAAATCCATCATTCAAATCTTTCTTATTCTCTATACGTAATGCTGTTTTATTTTCTATCTGCTTTCAAAACTTTTTCCTTATCTTTGGTTGGAGCTGCTTATAATATACATAGTTGTGATTTTATTTAAATTTACAAAAGTTGAAATTAAGTGATCTTCTATAAATATTTCCTACACTGTATTTGAAAAATTTTCAGCCATTGTTGCCAACCCCCTTCACCTTTCCTTGTGAACTTTGACTGTACAGATGATAGCTTCATGGTGCTCAACAAGCTCCTTCTTCAGTGTCTTCTTTCTCTGCTCTTAGGATAGTTTCTATATGTCTTCAAATTTGTTTAATCTTCTTTGTATTTTCACAATTCCATTATTGGGATTATTTTATAATTTTTAATTTCCTATATTCTTAAATTTAAGTTCATGTTTAGTTCTTTATAGAGTTCCTATTTGTCTGATAACATTCCTAAATTTTAACTAATCACCTTGAGTCTGTTTTTCTTTACATACATAATTATTAAAAGCTTTTCTAAGGAATTTGTCTTCTATGTCCAGCATTTGTGTAATCTCAGGTTTGTCATATGCTTATTTTTGCTTTCATGCTTTTATTAAATTTTATACATTTGCTGTTGGTTCTATTTTTGTATTGGTTAATTTTGAATTATACCCTGAACATGTGAATGTTATGTTTTTGTACCCTGGATCCTGTCAAAATGTACTGGAGAATGCTAAAGCTTTACTTTTATCAGGAGATCAACCTTGTTAGGTTAAATAATAAATTGTGTCTTTTCTCTGGGAATGGATCAATTATCCGGTCAGATTTCTAAGTCTTTGTTACATTATTTGAGTCTTTCTAGTGTGTGAACAGCTCATAAGTTGGTCAGCATTTGTGCAGGTGGTTCAGTTCAGTTCTCCAAGCTTCCCCCACTTTGGCTTATGTTTATTCCAGATGCATAGTCATCAGGGACTGAGCTGGAAGACTTTCATGTGTTATTCAACTTTTCACTTCTGCCAGCCATAACTAAGCTAGTATGTGTCTATGCACATGTGTATAGGTCAAGGCTTAGGCTATACACTTATACATAGAATTAGAGGAATCTCTCCTCTCCCTTCCAGCATCTCCCCAATAATATCTGACTTTTGGGGACCTCTTTGCATTGTTCCTTTGGAGGGAATGATGGGGTTCCTCTCAGAGGTTTAGCTGAAAGCTTTCATCACTGCTGCCATACTGTGTAATGATGACTGGGGCATGAGAGACACTGCATGCCAGGAAGGAAGAAATATCATAAAACTTACCTTTGTGCAGTTGCTTCTCCATGTTTTTGCTAAATGGTACCTGCTTTTGTTTACTTTCACAAAGTCCTCAAACAGTTGTTTTGCAGTTTGTTCTGAGATTGTAGTTGTAATTAATGTAAGGAATGGACTAAAATGGATCTATGCCATATTTCTTCCTATACCAACTTTCTGGTACAAAAACATCTTCAATATCCTAGTACATAGAAATCAAATAAAAATGTAAGTTGATATATGAAAATCTATATAATAAAATGCTTTTATCTGTATTAGAGCCAAATGAGTTAAGGGAGAGGCACTGGAATAGAAGACAAAAGTGGATTTACGAATAAGGATTGACAGAACTATTGGAATGATCAGATATGACAGGTGTCAGAGAGGAGGGGTCAGTGAGCAAGCCCTGGTTCTGATTTAGCTAGCCATGTATTTAGAAATGTCCTTCATTTAAAAAGGAGCAAAGAAAAGACAGAGAATTTGGGTGATGGGTACGACATGAGATTTTCAATATTGACATTAAGTTTGGGTACTAATGGACTATCATAATGGAGATGTTTAATAGACAGTTGATAGAATCACTAGCATAAAACAAGTGCTCCATATTTAGGTGAAATGTGAAATTAAAACTTACTGTTAATATAAAGATACTATAGAACTATCTTGGAGTGTAAAGATAGGGCAATATCTTATGTTTCATTTCCCCTTAGCTCGACCTAGCAAACAGATATTTGATAAACTACTGTAATATTGACATTTCACTTACCACCAGTACCATCAGTCATTATTTAGAATTTAAATGTTGCAAATGGAATACAGAGAGTGTTGCCATTTTTGTTCCACTCTGGTGACTTCCTTTGTCTCAACTTTGAGACTTTGGACATTTCATGGATGACATGAGACTGAATTACTATGTACTTAGTAATATAGCAAGATAGCAACTAAAAATGGTCAATAATGTATAGAGGTAAAAAGGGTTTGCTAAATGAAAGGGCAGAAAGAAAGAACTAATGTTTATTGAGTCTTTTGAAGTGTCAGCTCATTTATATGCTCTAGGACTCAAACTTCATAAAATTTTCTGAGAAAGATATTGTAAGATCTATTTTGAGATTTAAGCAATTAAGACTTACAAAATGGAAATACTTGCCAATATCACACAGCTATCCACAATCTAGAGTCACACTCATGATGGAGGACCTTCAAGGAAGATGTTAGATATTTTCTTCTGGCTCTCCTAGCCCCCTAAATTGAACATCTTAATAAAACATTGAGGAATCCTCAAAGCAATGTTAAAGCAAGACTTTAAGATCACACAGTTTTGAATCAATGCCTCTACCCATTATTTATGATTAATGATTTATCATCCTTATAACCCTTTTTATTAGAGGGAAAGTCATCTCAATCAATTTCATCCAAACATATGAAAGGCTATTTTTCTATTCTTTTGGTTTATTTTAAAGACCCTAGTAAAGACATTCATGTACATGATTGTGTTGTAAAGTCTAAAATTAACTTCTATATCACATGCTGCCTTTTCTTTTTTTTTTTTTTTTAGTTTTTTTTTTTTTAATTTTTTTTAATACTTATTTATTAGTTTTCGGTGGACACAACATCTTTGTTTGTATGTGGTGCTGAGGATCGAACCCGGGCCGCACGCATGCCAGGTGAGCGCGATAAGGCTTGAGCCACATCCCAGCCCCAGATGCTGCCTTTTCTGAGAGGACTTCGAATGGTCTAACTACAAGTATTCACCCCAACGCTGCTGCCATGGCTAAGATCCCCTAGCCCAACCACCTCCCTTAAAGGACCAGTGCAAGTTCCCACTTATATACTAGTAGTATCTGACAAGCCACTCACATCTTCTGTTTGAACCAGATCATCTTGCCCTCTTGGTATGGTAGACTACCTTCTAAAGATCTGCTTTTGCACTCTGTTGCTGAGTGCAGTGCCTGTGGCCCTGGGTCACATGCAGTGTCCTCCTCCTCTGAGCTGTGAGTAGATGTGACCAATAAACTGTTGTTGGTCTCATGGGTCCTATTATGGGTGTTTTCGTGTGTTCCACTCCCCTCACCCAAGATGGGAATCCCTCCCTCATTAATAGGGTGAACATGAGGCCATTGAACCAACTCTCATAAAAGAATAATTTTCATTAAGTATGGATTTTAATTTTGGGAACACAAGAACAACCCAGAGCTTCAGAGAAGCCCTGAAGCTTGCCACACCAAAAGTGAATTCTTACCTCATTGATGTCCTGAGAAAGAAATCAGAGAAAGATAAACAAAAGACTTCAGAACCCCTTTTTGTTACCTGGTACTTGCCTTCTTAGTGGAAAGGCAGAAATATAAAGCAGAAATCCAGCGTTATCCCTTTTGGGGAAATAAAGCACACAGTGTGCTGAAGGCTCAGTATTCAAATCCCAGCTCCCACATATGCTAGCTCTGTGGCCTTGGGCAAGTTAATTAGCATCTCTGTGACTCATTTCCATCATCTGTATAATAAGAAAATATTATACAGATACAATATAAATATACAGAAATATTATACAGATATAGTTGATAAATGTTATGAAGATCCTGAGTTTTTCTAGTAAATCACATACTGTGGTACCTACTTTTTGGTAAGTATACCTTTACTAATAATGCTAGCATTATTATGAGTGGTAACATTAGAAATAGAATTATTAAATTACTAATATGTTGAACTATGTGAAATTGACACTTTTTTTGTACCAGGGATTGAATCCAAGGGTACTTTACCACTGAGCCACATCCCCAGCCTTTTTATTTTATTTTATTTTAATATAATTTTAAGACAGGGTCTTATTGAATTGCATAGGGCCCTGCTAAGTTGCTGAAGCTAACCTTGAACTTCTGATCCTCTTGCCTTCTCCCAAGTTGCTGGAATTGCAGGCATGCATCACCATGCCAGGCTAAAATTGGCACTTTGAAGGTAAAATATAGACAATTTCTTATATATAGCTTCCCTCATTTTCATGGTCTGGGTGTCCATCACTGAGAAGAGAAGTTCTGGAATTCCAATTTATTTCTGGTTTCTGACACTGAAAGAGTGTGTTAGAATGTGTCACCTCTCAGTCACAGCTTTTCCACCCTATGCCATTACATCTCTATTCAGCTCTGCCCCAGGGCAGAAAGCACAAATTTGTGTATTACATAGGCAAAAAAGAAAGAGCACCAATACATAAAGGAATCCTTCCTATTATCATCAAAATGAACTTCTATAGCTATCTCTACACTCACTTTCTTACAACTTCTGTATATCATCATATTCTTGAGGAACTTTATTTTATTTTTATTAAGCAGAGCTTGTATTCTTAATTATGTCACCATTTACATGACACTGTAATTATTCACTTAGTACTTTCACGTTTTCCTTAAATGGATAGAACAAGGCTCAATGGGGATTTTGTGAACTACTGGTCACTGCAGATGCTTCCCTTAAAGAAGTTGATTTAGGAAAACCTTCCTGGCACATGTCCCCCATTAGACAGAAATAACACAACTATGTGCAGTGCTCCTAGATTAGTCTGACTTGAATAAGGTGTAGAAAGGGTGAAGAGGGTGAATTAAGCAGTAGCAATTCAACTCAGGCACAACTCATCCAAATAACTTGTTACATTAGACTGAATATTTTTAGCTGAAAGTAACTTAAAAACCCAATTCAAATAAACAAGCAGGAAAAGAATTCATTGGCTCATTAATTGAAATGTCCAAGGGAATAGCTAGCTAAATGTTCAGTCATTCCTTGAGTTCAATGATTCAAGAAATACTATCAGAGATCTTCCTTTGTACCTATATCTAAGCTCTCATTTTATTTGATATGAAGGTTTTAAAGATTTATCTATCCTTTATACAATATAAATAGACTTGCAACCACTGGTCACCACTGAGTAACTTTTTTTTTGCACCAGGGATTAAACCTAGGGGTGCTTAGCCACTGAGAACATCCTCAGCCCTTCTTGTATTTTATTTTGAGACAGGGTCTTGTTGATTTGTTAAGGCCTAGATATATTGTTGAGGCTGGCTTTGAACTTGCAATCCTCCTTCCTCAGCCTCCCAGGACACTGGGATTAGAAGCATGTGCCACCATGCCGGGCTCTTCTTAGTTTCAAAATACCAATATAAACAGATATTGTTTCTTCTAACAATCAGGAAACAATCTAAGAGAAGATTCTGCTTGTCCTGGCTTAGATAGTGTGTCCATTTGGAACAAATATTAGGATCTAAGGAGGCAGAGTTCTATCATCAGCCCAGACTGGGTCACAAGCCTACAGCTGTGGTCTAAGAGTATGGACAGAAGTTGGGCGTATCATGGGTGAGGGCTTTCCAGGACCACACTGAGTAGAGAGGAGTGATTCACCTAAAGAAATTAGTACTGAATAGAACAACATGTCCACAAATTGCTTTGTGATAGAGAATTTATTTTGTGTAAAGAACATATTATTCTTCTGAAGGCATTTGTTAAATTATCTTGACTACATTTCATATAGCACATCTGGGATTGGTTTCCTCAATATCCCAGGGTGGAAGTTGTGCCTTATTCTCTAGAACTAAATTTTACACTAGAAAAATCTGTAAGTGGAAGTAACACAAAGCTATAAATGTATGCTTTTAGAAACTCTATTTTTTTTAAGGAACTCTAATCATGTAACTCTATTCAAGGACCCATTATTTTACAGTACTGTTTCAAGGTAAGACTCCTTAATGAAGGATTCTGTTTTAATCAGCTTTTTCATGGCTGTGACTACAAGATGTGACAAGAACGATTTTAGAGGAGGAAAAGTTTATTTAGGGGCTCATGGTTTCAAAGGTGTCAGTCCATAAATAGCAGGTTCCATATCTTGGAGCTTCAGGTGTGGCAGAACAACATGGCAGAAGAGTGTGGCAGAAGGAAATAGCTCACATGATGATCAGGAAGCAGAGAGACAGACTCTACTGGCCAAATACTAGAAAGGCACACTCCCAATGACCCACCTCCTCCAGCCATATCCTACCTGCCTTCAGTTATCACCCAGTTAATCCCATTGGGGGGATTAATTCCCTGATGGTGTTACAGCTATTGTAACCCAATCATTTCTTCTCTAAACTTTCTTGCATTGTTTTACACATGAACTTTAGGGGGATATATTACATCTAAACCATTAACAGACCCTTCTCTCCCCACTCCAAAATGTCTCAAGGTAAGCTAGTCCTCTTTCAAATTCTATTGCACCAACTATAATCACGAACTAATTACAGGATTATGCAATGCCAGTAATTTGTACATTGTTTGGACCTTTACCCTTGATAAAGTCAATTGTTTACTTTAGTCAATTGCTATCCCTGTGCTTCAAAGTCCTGAGCTTGTTATCAGGCCACTAAGGGAGCCCAAAAGCCTACAGGAGACAGACCCTCGCCAATAAACCCCCAAATAACTGAAGCTGAGTTGGGTTGACATCTCAAATCTGGATTTGGACATCTGTACTTACAGAAAATTTATGAACCAACAAAAAGTGTACTGCACAGTACTCTGCTATCACACACCATTTTTTCTCTTTTCTTGTTTCCCAAACAAAGTAGAAGCTCTGACCTTACATGGAACTAGAAGACATTCTGTTAAATTAAAATGTCAGGTACAGAAAGAAAGAATACTAACATGTTTTCACTCACCTATGGAAGCTAAAAACATTGACTTTACAGGAATTGAGAGTAAAATTTATGGTTACTATAGGCCAGAAAAGTTAGGGAATGGGAAGATTATAGGAAGGTTGAACAAAAGGTACCCAAAAGCAGCAATATCGAAGGAATAAGTTCTAGCAATTTGTGGCACAGTAGAAAGGTGAACATAGTTTACAATATTTTTTGTATATTTTAAAAAGAACTAGAAGAAAGAAGTCTGAAGGTTCCCAACAAAAAATAATGATGTGTAAAGAGATTAAAATGCTAATGAAGATAGCATTACCCTGACCTGATTTTTTACAAACTGTATACACATATCAAATAATCACACTGTACCCCATAAATATGTATGACTGTAAAAGTATTTTAAGGGATATAGTTCTGTGATAGAAAACTTGCCTATCACGTGCAAAGTCCTGAGTTTGATCCCCATTGCAAGGAAAAAAACATATTTTTAGGTTGAAATGCTAGATTAGAAAGGGTTACATAAACATCATACCTTGTTAATTAGTTCTGGAGATGGTCCTTTTGTGTGAATTACCTCAACATAACTGTTAGAAAGGGCTTTCTCCTGGTGCCACTTCACTTGGCTATATTAAAAAACAAACAAACAAACAACAAAAAAAAAAACCCAGAGAATATAGGACAAAACACCTACAGGCGCAAAGCTCACTGTGGGGTCATAGATAAATTGTGATACAAGGTTAAAGGTGAGGAGCAAGTGGTTAGAAATGACCCTATAGGCCAGCATTTACTAGATTTCTTAGATTTATAAATTCATTTCACAGTGAAAGCATCTCCCAAACTCAGGAATTTTTTTTTTCAAAATCTCTGTTACTTTTCATGGTATATCATAAAATTTATTTCTAAATCACATAAATATTGAATTGGATCAGGATATTAGTAACATTGATTTCATCTAGCACCATCTCTAATGATGTCCATAATACAAAGTTAGAGACTACAGAGCACAGAGTGCATCCAAGGTCAGGTTCTTGGGACAGAGTCACAGACAGAGATGTGCACACAGAAAGTTTATTGGGATGTGCCCTCAGAATCAACTCCTGTCAGAAAGGAAGTAGGACTGTTCAGATAGAGAAATGCCATTTAGAAGCCATCAGCACCATTCTAAGTTCACCTGAAGAGTATTGAAATGGGTCATCACTTCAGAATTGCCTGCCTAGGGTCAAAAAGGCTAAACCTTTCACCTCTACATTATCAGTCGGTGGATCTGTGCTACAACTGGGAGGAAGTGCAAACTGGGGGGGTTTCTTCAACTGAGAGTAATTACTGAACATGGAGTCAGCAACTAGCATTCCCAACCAGTGGGGTGGTGAATACCTTAGCTATTATTGTATGCCTTGTACAAGCTAGGGAAGTGCTCAGAATTTCCATTGTACTAGAGGTCCTAGGTGTTAAAACAAGGTAAGAAAAAGAAGAAAAAGTCATGATGATTGAAAAACAGGTAAAATTATCATTATTCTTAAATGATATGACTGCCCATCAAATTAGTAGAAACAAGACCCTAGAAGTTTTTGTCTCAAAGATAAGAAAAAATAACTGTCTCTGCTCCCTAAAGAAATGGTCCCTCCATGCCTTTCCATCTCTTCCTTTATAATCTGTAGGTGGCTTTTTAATAATGTTGACAGAACAAGTTTTGGCATGTTTTACTACAACAAGATGCCAGGGTTCATAGAACATGGTTTTGTTCTCAATGATGGGGTCTTAACCAAAAAGGAGGCAGAAAAGTTCTTCCTTGACATTCTTTTATAATTAACAGTAATTACACATAAAAGCAAATATCTACCCTTTTCTATTAAAATGCAACTCATTATTTATTTGAAAATTAACTATGTGAAAAATTATTTTAAAAAAGGAAATTAACTATGTGAAAAATTATTAACAATTTCCAAGATGACATATACTTCATATGACATTTTATATTGAATACATAGTAAATTGTAGATGGAAAGTGAATAATTTCTCTCAACATAAGGAGCAGACAAAAAATCTGCTTTTGTGGACTGATTTGCAGCTTGAAGATTTGCAATCTCTGTCTTTGTTTCTCTATCCCTCTCACACATATGTACACACACATGCAAACACACACACACAATTAATTAAAATATTTTACAAATGTTATAATTTGCTTCTAAACTATAAGCTGCAGGATAATACTGGAAGGCACTTTTCCACAAATAAATTATTATGGGTACAGATAGATTATCTTATTACCAATAAATTAAGACAGGACAAATAGAATATTTCTCACTGTATTTCCCTTTCCTAGTATTGGGTTTTGAATCATTAGATTCACCTTGTTACACTTTACAGGAACTTGGATGAGGTAAATTTTACTTTACCAGTCCACTGAAGCTCAGTAAACAATTATATTTTCATGTTGCTTATTAATGCATGTATTTTCATCACTGCTTTCATCTTCCTTCAATCAATAGTCCTTCCTTTAATCAATAGTTTATGGGCAGAAAGTAAGTTTAAGAACAGAGAAATTTACTAGCCCACTATAACCACCCAAGTATCTCAGGGTATCTGAGTTACAAAGATGAATGACAGTCCATAAACAGTGTTATCTGAGACCCACCAACTCCAGAAAGTCACTGTTGGAGGCTGTCAAAACATTCCATTTTTAAAAAGGTAATATTTTGAAATCTTAGTTATTCATTCAAAGTAAAAAATTTCAACAGGCCTCATTACTTTCCTTTAAAGGCAAGAAGTATTTGGAGACCTTTGGTGGACCCTTTGCATAAGCTGCTGAAAACAGAAGAGAATCAGTGAGGAATTTCGACCAGGATAAGGCATGATCACATTTGCTATAAATGCCCATGGAGGAAATTAGGGATTGGAGGAATTGAGGCAAACTGGGAGATGGAAGAAGAGTTATGAGAGTATTGCAACAACCTAAAGACATGACAACAGAGTGAACCAGGAACATGTAGGATTTGGAGAATTGGATAAATTTTAAATATAATATGAAGGAAACCCTACATCTTTGTTAATTGCTTGCTGATGGAAGACCATTGTGGAAAAGAGGACACAGATGATGTGAAGGTGTGCTTTGGGCTGCAGAAAAGATAGTGGTGTCACTCAGATAGGAAAAAAAAAAAAAAAAAAAAAAACAGGAAGAGGAATTGGTTTTAATGGGGAATGGTTAATTTGAGATTTTTTTTTTCCAGATTGGGCATTTGTAGATAATTCAAGGAGCTTCATCACCTAAGGGTATTTCACCCAGAACTCTGGATAGAAGACTGGAAATAATTGGGGTCAGAGAATCTTTGGTTAGAAGTCTATGAAACATCACATGTAAGATCTCATCACTGATAGGTAGCTACTACTCTCCTAAATTAATACTCATCTTTTATATCAATTTAAGAGCTGTGACTTAAAAGTTAAATTCTGTCAGCATGAGGTATATATGTTCATTATCTCTCCCAGGCAACATACAAAAACAAGGAGAATTAAAACAAACTTTAAAAGTTTCATTATTATATCTTATTGCATGAAGTAAGACCCATGCAACTAGCCCTAACAACTAACCCTTTTAGAATGACCTCTTAAACTGAACTCTTTCGACTTTGTAATAAACTCTAGAAAATAAGCTAAAAATTCTTCATTATTTTGAACTGATTCAACTAGTAAAAAATATGCAAAAATAAATGTTTTGGCAAAATTTGGTGGAGAGCTCAGTAGCATTTCACATTTTTGTGGCATACTCAATAAAAATACTATATTAATTTTCTGTATTTTTAGTGTGCTGCATCATTTCTGTAATCAGTTGAATAGTGGGTAATTTAAAGTACTAAAAAATATATCATTTTTCTCAGCCCGATAAACCACAGAAAAATCCACTGATAGAGATTATAACAGTGTGAGGAACATGACAGGGAGATCAGAAGAGAGGAAATAGCATGTTAATGACATTCAATATTCTCCCTGTGTCAAGTCATCAGCATTTTTATTGCCACTATTTCTCAGCATACACTATTAGAATTTATTGAGTCAATCTGTCTCCATCACCTGTGATATAATATATTTTATTCAATAAGATATGGAATAATATTTATCTTTCAACTCCAATGACTGGCTTTCAGGACAATAACTGCATATCAACCAAGCATTACAAGAGTAGGAGAGGTTGTACATTTTAATATCTGACCTGAGTGTTGTCATTTTAGAATCTCTACTCTTGGTATTAAGAGTGCAGAATTCAATCCAAGGAATCACTCAGATTCAATAGTTATGGCAAATGATGGTATCAAATCATATTTTACAGCTCTTGCATGGTGAAGCATATTGCACAAATTTGAGGAAGAAAAGACTAGAACCTGAAGTTGGCTCCATTTGACAGGTGCACCAGATTCTCTGTAACAGAAATGAGAATCAGGTTCAAGACATTGCTCACTAATAAGAAATATGAGAAAGAAAAATGGGTATTTTTCTGTAAATGCCTGAAATAGCCCTTATTTAAAAATTGGGAGAGAAGTGAATCTGTAATTTATGTCCTCCAGTTTTCTGTGAAACTGAGTTTCTTTGAGGCTGCACCTTGAAGGCTGTGTCTCTGATTTTTCAAGTCATCAATGGAGTTGATTTTCCATGCCAGCCATTTGGAAAAACAAAATGCATTGTTGATGGCTGGTTGATCCCTTGGAGGAAAATACATAGTTTTTAATAGCCCATGCAATAGAGTTAACCACACGATCAACTTTTTGCACAGTCCAAGTCC
The DNA here is from genome assembly GCF_047511675.1 of Marmota flaviventris. Taxonomy (NCBI): domain Eukaryota; kingdom Metazoa; phylum Chordata; class Mammalia; order Rodentia; family Sciuridae; genus Marmota; species Marmota flaviventris. Next base: position 145,636,657 of record NC_092499.1, read on the forward strand.
CTGTTAGTCACTCCAGGTAATTCTGGATAAAAAGAATCAATTCTTTTATGCTTCTATGTGCTTTCAGAAACACTTATTTCACATTTGCTTCTTTCCAGCTTCTCCTCAGAAAGCCCATGTCAATGTGTGACAAAGAGTTGTTACTGCACTGACATGATTGAGTTGGTATTTGGTGGTTTCACCTCAGAAACGAAGGGGTCTGGAACTCCTGCTGGTAAAAAGCACTAACTCATCTGCTGTTAGCTTTACTCACCAGGAAGTCCGCTTTCCCAGCCAGAGAGCATGGAAGTGCACAGAAGCTACTTCCTGTCAGGCAGTTTATTGCTTGATTGTGTCAACTATTGCCGACCTCCCTGAATGGGTCAGGCAGCAGGTAAAATACAGAGATATCTGCCTTCCAGCAAATACACGTCATCTTAGCACTTATCACGTTGACACCATGTGTGCCCAGTGCAGCCACCTTGGCTACTTCCTGTTCCCTTTTTTTTTTCTTTTACTTCACCCTGAGCTCCATTATAATAAGGAAAATTTACAAAGTCAGCTTTCTCCACCCCAACGCATACATGCATATTGATTTATTTGTTTACATCTTTGTGCCTTTTGGAAGAAAGTAAAAAAAAATTGGATGCTTGAATCATCATATTTAAATTCAAATCCAAGTCAAGTTACTTATTTGATCTGAAATCAATTCATCTCTCTGGGCTGCTGTTGCTTTGTGATTAGTGCCTGCTTTTAAGGAGCTGTGATAAAGATAAATTAAATAATCTATGTGAAAGGACCACCCCTGTGTTTTACTCACAGTAGGTCCACTGGCTCCCTTAGGGGAGAAACAACAAAATGACTAAACTTTTGCTTCCCCAAAGAAAACAGAATAGAGTGTTGCTTGTTGGTTCATTTATTTACTTACTACTGCACAGGAAGGGGTGAGAAGGGAAGGAGGAAGTGTGGTTAAAGGAGATCACACATTAACCCCATTGGGAATTGCTCTAGTGTGTGCTTTGTGTATCTTACTTATATCTTCTTAGAGTCCCCATTTTAAGAGCACGTCCTTTCTTTACTTTGGCACCACCCAAGATGGTAACAATAGGATTAAAAGGAGTGTATCTGGTTTAAGATTTGTCTTGAAGCTTTACTGAAGCCAAAAGGAGGTGTTATATTCCCAGCTTAGTGGGAGAGTGCTTGGCACAGGAAGCATCAGCCTCAAATCCTTGGCGGTCCTCCATAGATTTGAGGTTGCTTTGTTGTGTGTGCACCTTTGTGTATTGATGTTGGGGGGAGAGGTGCTAGAAATGGGGTGGGACTTTAGGGAAAGTGAATGGAGTGGGGATATCTGATAAAGAGATATGTGGCTTTGGATCAGATCCTGATTTTTGTGCTAGGGCTGCAGAACCTGACAGTCTTATTTACAAATGTTAGCTCTACCAATCTGAGCAGGTCTCACTTTGTACAAGTTCTTCAACTACAGGACCCTTGACTTATCTGTGGAGGGATGAAGAGACCATGGATTTCATGGAAGCTAAATTTGGAAATATATATAAAATGCATAAATGCTATGACTATTCACTACTCAGTAATTCACTACCTGAGCTAAAAATATGTTAGTTTTCTTTTTAAAAAAGTGACTTATTTTTTTATATCCAGAAAACTGTAACTGGTAGTGTCACAATGTGACATCTATTTTTTCTGACAAGTGTTGAGCAATGTGAAAATCATCTTAGGTTTTAGGATATCCCATAGAAAATTCATTTCAAACCCTTGTTCCCATTAAATAGAACAACATTTGCTTGGATCATATGTCTTGATTGGATATTCAAGTCATATGGTTCTGGGAACCCCCCATGCCACTCTTCTTTGTATATATGAAAATGAAATGGCAAGACCAAAGTCAGCCCTCAATTGCCCACATGGTCCTAATGGAATAATCATTCACTGAATATTTACTTAATGATTTACTGAGAACCTACGAAATGCCAAACACTGTTCTAAGTGCTGGGGATACAGAAGAATATAAGATTTACAAAGTCCATTAACTTCAGAGCTCTTTCAGAATAAAAGAGCTCAATTTTATCCTAAATGTGATAAGAAGTCAGTGGTGGCTTTTGAACCAGAGCATGCTGTTATCTGTTTTATGTTCTTATAAAAATATTCTGGCCATTCCATGGATCTGTGGCTATGATCAATTCCTCCTTTAGCATTGTTTGGTTACTGTGGTGTGGTTCAACAGTGAGCATGACAACATGGAATTATGCACCCCATTTCTCTCCTATGGGCTGACTTTAGGCAAGGTAGCAAACTTTGTACCTCAATGTTCTCACATATATATTGGGAGGAAAACTATCCACCCCCAGGGTTATTCTGAGATTTTTAAGGAAGAGCTTATGTGAAATGTTTGGTGGTGTGACAAGAATCTACTAAGTGCTCAAAAATGTTAAGTTCCCCTGGTTACTCACATCAAGAACCTTTGAGAAATTGTTCAGTCCCTTAAGATAGTTAGTTTTTGTCACATGCAAGGTGCTTTTGTCATTACAGAAGGTATGTGATCCCATAAGCACAGAAAGTGAGGCGAATCAGGTCAGCAGTCTTGGTGAATGATGAGAGTGTGTTCTGGAAAAATTTGATGGAAAGATTGACTATATGAAAGCTGCCAGGGTTGTCTTTGAATACCTTACAAGACTTGTTGCAGTAAGTGAGGGAAGAGCAGTTGAGCATGGCCTTTAGATCACATGTGGAGCAACAGAAGATATCTAATGAGCAGAAGTGGGACAGTTTATGTGGAAGGAAAGTATTATACTGGGAATGGCAGAAAATAATACTGGAAAACTAAGGCAGTTCCAAGCTGTGGGTGCTCAGAGATGCCAGGCATTTTATCCTCATACCCTGTGATCTTTAATTCTTGGTCCTGGGGAAAACCATCTTCTGTTAGAATTCATTCCCTCTCTATTTTGTCCAGCTGAGAAGGTACTGATGACCCTCTGGTACTACATAAGTGGATAGTACATCACTAGCATCTTTGTTTGAACAAACACTCCTGACTCTGAAATCTCCTGGTTACACAGAGTATAGCCATACATGGGAAATTGCACAGTCAGAGAAGACTAGGGAGTAGAGAAGATAGAAAATCATGTAAATACAGAAGGAAATGTTGCTCCTTGACTCCAGAGACCAGTGCTTAATCCACCGCAATGGAGACAGCATAACAATAGACATTATGATGGATTTCAACAAAAGACATGATTATCTTTTATGACATTGGTAGTAGGTGAAGAGAATAGACAAAAGATTATTCAATTACTTAAGTGCATATTACCCACCACCACCTGGTCAAATTGTCATTGTGATTTCTCCTAACGCAAACTTCCAAAGACTGTATGCTTCTGGACTGTCACCCACCTACTAATAGGTGTCTGAAAAATCCATTTTCTACTATATTTGTTAATAAATCTTAATAAAGCATGAATTATAAAGAAACGTAATGTCTTAGCTAATAGAAATCAATAATGCTTTTAAACACAAGCTCATAAGTATTAAAGATTATTCCCATTTTTCATTATATTGAGAAAGAAAGAAAATGATAATCATATCAATGCATGCCATCTATTGAACTAACATAATGTTAAATGCATTGTCTAAAAAATTAAAGTGCCCCATACAAATCAGATATTATTTATTTATTTACTACCCATCTTTACAGCGATCCTTTTCCCACATACACACAATTCTTTCCAAAGACAATTTGAGACAGCTTATAAAATATGCATACAATGCACTAAGACAAAAATAGATAAATAAAGGAATAAGAGAGAGACATACATTGCTATTTTAAAAAGCCTGTCATATAAATGATAAAAGGAACAATTAATGCATCATGTTATTTAGTAGTTGTTGCTTTTCATCCCATAACTTAAAAGCACTCGATAGATATGACTCTCTTAATAGTTCTATTTGCCCAGGTAGTCCATTTCAGAGATTAAAATTCAACCAACCATCAAATAACTCAAGAACTATTCTAGAAAACAGTTTTCCATCTTTTAGGCCATTTGCACTCAATATTTTCATCACTGAATGTAAAAATTATAATAATAGTATGTAACAACAACAAAGTACCTGAAATACTTTCTTTTGTTTCAGTCCAAACAGAACCAATGATTTTCACACATATTCACATATATTCACACATATATGTATGTTTGTGCTTCAGAATCCATAGATATATACTTATTCTCTTTGTGTGGGGAGACAAGTATTTTCCCAGAAGGCAACTATGGAAAGAGACTATCATATTTCTTGGTTATTGTAGTATGAGAGCCAGCACCACTCCCAGAAAACAAGACAAGTGGCTTTTTGCCAAATGGGATTTGAGTGCTATGTGGCAGCTCTTTTTCCTCACCTGTGACCACACCCCAAGGTAATTGTAACAAGCATTAAATTCCCTACAGGAGAAGGCACAAGTGGGAGGTTACCCACATCACCTGAGGAGTAGATCTAGGTGCACGGAGATCATACTAATTCTTTTACAAAGGATGCAAATCTGCAAGGCAATCCCAATGCCAACTAACCACTGCGTCACTGTGTCAAAGAATACAATGAGCATAAATCCCTCAAAAAAGCTAAATACATTTTCCCAAACCACTTTAAAATTTTAGCAGTAGGTTTTGCATTCTATATGAATTTCATTTCACATGTTTATTATAGCATATTGCCATTTTCCTCTCTTGTAGAATTTTAAGGAAGAACATTTCATTAGTCAACCATGCATATAAAATATGAAATCAAGATCGCCTACTGCAGTGCAGAAGCCAAACATCACGAAAAAGGATTAGTTTCTTTCACTGTCTAGAAATTTTTCATGGAAGACCTTGGCTGGCCTTTTGATATTAAAACTTCCTAACAAGTATTATACAGGAGTTTTAAATTAGAACTTGCTGTCACTGAGATAGTTATAAACTGTTAAATATGTCCTTTCTATGCTAAGCTCCTGTAAAGTATGCACAAGGCTGTGGCTGGGACACTCTTCCTGACACGTAGCAGGATGAGATCACAGAGATGTTTTCAAACTGCCTGTTAAGCAATGCAGGTGGCCTAGTTGTGTGCATGTGCGTGGGTCTAAACATCTCTGCTCAAACCATATAGTTCTCTCCAAAGAAAACATCTAATAAAAGTGCATGTCATATTTTTTAATGATATCTTCAAACTAAAGATTAATTTCCAAACTTACTTTTCATGCATGGGACTAGTTGAATATTGAGTCTTCTCAACTAGTAAGAACTTACAAGGTCACTCTATCCTAATTCAATATTTTCCATGAGATAGAAAGCCTCTTCACTGTGCAAAACATGAGACATCTTTAAATGGGCCATCATTTTAAAAATATAATTTTCCTTTTACTATTACTTTTCATAAAACAGAAAAGTAACATAGAAAGTCAATGGCCATGTCATAGAAATCAGACAAAATGGAAGAAAAGAAAGAAACTCAACCTTCCACTTTTTTTCATTATGTTTCATTTTGTTTATTCAATAATATTTTCCAACAGCAAAAATCTCCTCCAAGGGTTTGTTCTGGAAGTTTCATAATGGACTCTGTTTTCTCCTATCTGACCAGTAGAGCCCATAATTAGTACTTAATTATAGTTTATATGGCCACTTTGACCAGAAAGAAAAGAGCAGCTTTGTTACAGTCAATGAAGTATTTAAAGCTATGCCCGGGATGGGGATGGGTTTATTAAACACTTGGGTAAGCAATAATAAACTTACATTGATTGGGGAACTCGATAGATCTCTTTTATGCTGCCTACAAAAAAAAAATCTAGGTTGAATTGAAAATCACTAGGGACCCTGTTTGAATACACTAACCATAGCCAGTATCCTGCAAAGCCAACAGAATAAGAGAAACATAATTTCTCCCTTCAAGAAAACTGACTCTCCAAAAACATGAGACATTCCTGATTTATTCTGACTTTGTCCAAAAGGATGGACACAATTTCTATTATAAAATAATCGTTAGTATGTGCTGAGAACCAGGCCTGGGCTCAGCACTATGCTTGGGGATAAAGGTTAAATGAGGTGCCCATGGTCACAGAGAAGAATCCAAAGCAAGGGACGGTGTTTCACAGCAGGAGCATTTACACTCTAAATTGATAAATTTACCCTCTTCCGTCTAAGGAAAGAAAGATATTGTTCACATGGGTATTAGCTTATTAACTTATTGTTATTTTTTATTTTATATTTATTCTTGATTACCTTTCTTCCAAAATGAAACCTTGCTGGAAAAGATACACTTCTCACTGAAGAACCTAAAGAGATCTGGCTACTTATTTTCCCAGCTTCCTTTGCATCAAGGGCAGAGATATGTGCCCTAAAGCCAGCCAATAGCCATAGCCATGGAACTTGAACCCGGAACCAATGATGCCCCCAGGGGAAGCAGGGGACCATTCATTTTGGTGACAGCAGATGATGGCAGTAGCAGTTACAGAAAGGGTTAGAAACATGATACGCAGACAGGATGGATACCTCCATTACTACAATTCTGCTTACAAAGTATGTGATGGACCAGACAGCCCAGTGGTGAAGCTTGTGAACAAGTGCGCAAGCATCGCAGGATCAACATCCTGACTGGCCAGGGGGTGACTGATCACCTAGTGTTTCACTCTGATTAGATGTAGAAACTTTCGTCCCTAAAATCATAGCCAATAGCTTTACCGGTCGCCTCCAGCAACACCAGGTAAACCCCTACACAGCAGCAACTTGGGGACACCCCATTCAGGACCCATCCCTTATGAGAGCTGTACTTCCTCTCTATAAGAAAGAAAAAAATTCTGTCACTTTACCCCCCTCCCTTGTCCTTGTGCCTCTCTCTCCAGGTCGCACAGCAAAGAATCTACACTTGGCTGCTTCTCAACAGCACCTAGTTTTCTAGAGTGGAGAGAGCTACAGTGCCCACAGTGAGTGGTGTCAAGGGAACAACAGATAATCCTGGGCACTAGGTATGAGGGGGGTGGTGTGTGTTCACCAGGATGAGAGTCATGCCGATTCCATGCCTACTACTGGCTAATGCCCTACATCTTTTAGCTTCTATTTTCTATGCTTGCTTCTCCATTCTATCCATTTCTCAAGTAGGGTTTTATTTATTCTTTTTAAGCGTTTCCTGTTTTAACAGAGTTGGTTTGTTGCTGTCAACTGAGATCTTTGATCAATACTCAATAATAAGGTAATGTTTTAATTAATTTAAACATTCAACAAAGTAGTTAAGTTTGTTGTACATGCACAATTGGCTGTATTTCAGTATTTGGAGTTTGGAAAGTGGCCTTTAAAGCTTTGTGGTTGCTGGATTTCATCACACACACCCCCATCAATTAAGCTAAATTTATTTGAGGATTGAGGATGAAGGCAGGTACTCTAAGCCCACTATTTCTGAGCCTGTACACCTGCAGAAGTAACATAAGAATGATTTATTTGTCTTACTTTTTCATTATTTCCTGGGACAACTGTATAAGGGCAAATCTCTAAACAAAACCAAAATATAACAAAAAAAATGCCTTCTATTTCTTTTCTTAACTCACTTTTTTTAGACCAAAATAATCAACCAGTACCTCTACAATATCCATCCATTCATTCCTTCATTCTTTCGGTGTTTTTTTTTTTTTTTTAATGGTTTTGCTCTAGTACAGTTTTACAGAACTATGGGGACTAGACAATAACCAAGTAATTCCACAAATCCACAATGTCAAATGGTAGCACATAATCTAAAGGAAAAGTACTAGGAAGACTGATATGATTTGATTAAGAATGTGATAAAAGGATTTTCTGAAGAAATCACATAGGAACAGAGAGGTTGTTTAGGTAAGGATGCAGAATGGAAATTGCATTAGTTGCTAACATAACAAATTTCTGCATATTTAGTGCCTTAAGCGCACACATATATCTTCCATTTGGGAGGTCAGAAGTCGGAAATGGGTCTCACTGGGCTAAAATCGAGGGGTCAACATGACTGGTTACTTCCTGAGATTTCAGAGGACAGTCCATGTTCTTGCTTTCTTCAGTGTCCATATACAAAGGTGGCAGTGTGGCATCATCCCTTCTTTCTGAGCAGTGCTTCCATCCTTCCTTCTCTGTCTCTCACTCTGAATCTCCTGCATCCTTCTCATAAGTTGGTTTGTTGCTGTCAACTGAGATCTTTGATCAATAATCAATAATAAGGTGATGTATTAATTAATTTAAACATTCAATAAAGTAGTTGTTTGTTGTACATGCACAACTGGCTGCATTGACCTTTATCAGATTGGGCTCACCAGGAGGAGAGGGAAAAGAAGGAAACCTTAGGATTGTATACAATGTGCAGGAATTTGGATTCCAGAATACTGTTAGAGAACCCAAATGTGAGATGGGGTTAGACTCCCAAAGTATCCCGTTCACTCTCTTTCTAATTTCAAGGCCATCATCTAATCTCAAGGACACCACAAAGCACCCCAATTGAGGTGAGGAGTTTCTCAATAGAGCAGGACTTGAAAGTATGGTTTTCTAGTCAGGGACACATATAACCTAGGGAAATAAAATAAAGCACTCAAAACGGCATTAATAAGCAAAGTTTATTCTGGAAGATATGACCTGTATAATAAATACAAATCAGTGAAAATTTTTAAAACAAGCAAACAAACAAATTCTTGCCCTGGCAGGTTATTCTTTTTTTCTTAGTCATTGTTATTTATGCTCCCAAGAGTTTTAATTATGCAGACTGACTTTTGTGAAAAGGATTTAAACTCACTCTTACTGACTTGAAAGCTAGTCTTTTACATTTGCCTCCCTCTTTATTTTGTTTACATATGTCTTTTCAAAAAGAAAAGAATGTCTCTTATACTTCCCAAGCATCAGCTCATGTAACCCTGAGCTTTCCCTAGATGAAATTCTGTAAACACCCATTACAATTTCAGAGAAAAGTTCACTATTATTTTCAATATCATGATGAATTCTGGAAAGAGCATATTCCTGGTCACCTTTGGTTTTGAATCCCTTTCTTCTATGAATTAGCTTGGTTAAAGGACTATCTCATTTTTTTTTCTGTGCATGATCCACCAGCCCCTTTTGCATGTAGAAAACTTAACTGAAAATATTTTTAATATCTTTACTTTATTTATTTATTTTTATGTGGTGCTGAGGATTGAATCCAGTGCCTCACACATGCTAAGTGAGCGCTCTACCGCTAAGCCACAACCCCAGCTCCTTAACTGAAATTTTTGTTTACTCATTTTAATTAAGTGAAGAGATCATTGATATGTAAGATACTTTTGGAAAACTGTTATGATTTAGGTATGAGATGTCCCCCAAAAGTTTATCTAAGACAATACAACAATTAGATTATTGCCACAGTCTGGCTGGGCACAAATGCCGCAGTCTGGCTGGGCACACAATCACGAGCCACCACACAGCTTGTAGATTCAAACAGCAACTCTTTATTCCCGAACTCACACCAGCCGTCTACAAACACGTTCTGGGGAAATCCACGTTCTCTGCCCAAATTCACCTCCACTGGGCTTCTATCTCCAAAATATACTGTCTGAATCCCGTGAGAACTCAAGGGGAACTCAGGCAGCAGGATACGCCCTATTCCCAGCAGGAATAATCTTAAACCTTAAACCTGGAACCTAAACTGGGAACGCCCTAAACACGATTATCTTAAAACCGGGAACACCCTAATCTGCCTTGGTCCTTGAGCAAGGTCACCTACATTCAATGTCGCTGCAACATGTCAGCAACATGGGGTACGCTGGCAAGGAAATTGTCATACCTACTTGGCTAATGGCTCCCAGCAGATTATGAGAGATGTAACTGAATCAGTGGATTAATCCACTAATGGATTAGCTGGGCAGTAACTTTAGGCAGGCAGGATATGACTGGAAGAGGTAGGTTGCTGGGGTGTGACTTTGGGGTTTATGTTTTGTCTCTGGTGAGCAGAGATCTCTCCACTTCCTGGCTGTGATTTCCTGGACTGCTTTCCTCCCCTATGCTCCTCTGCCATGATGTTCTGTCTCACCTTGGGCCCAGAGCTATGGAGTTGACCAACTGTGAACTGCACTTCTAAAACTGTAAGCCAAAGTAAACGTTTCCCCTCTAATAGTTCTTGTAAGGTCTTTTGGTCAGAGTAATGGGAAAGCTGATTGAAAAGAAGGAAATAAAATGAAGATGTCAATTAAATATTTAAATTATTATAAATCTGAGTCCTTTCCCACAAATATCAGGAATCAAACTCTTCCTCAGATTTTCCAAAAGACTGATACTATAGATGTTTACTCAGTCTAAAAAAGGAAGGTACTATTGAACTTTGCAGAAAATATAGTCATCTTTCCCAAAGACCCATTCCCCTCATTGGGGCTGATTGACAGTATTGTTCCCAAAATTCACCTCTGACCATGTTTGCCATTTCTTTCACTATTAGGGCAAAGGATCTGAAGAGGTAAATTCAATTATTGTCATGGCCCTAACAGCACACTCAGGGGCTAGTTACTCTTTCTTTAAACACGGTTCCACGGGTAAAGCAATGTTCTGGATTTCTGTTGGCACACTAAACCTCTTCAACCCAGCTATATCAAGACTCAGTCCTAACAGCCTTCTTTCTGTATGCATTTTTATACATAGCATCATCTATATTGATAACTCAAAGTGCACTTTAGCTCAAATTTCCTTCTGAAATTTAGACCCCCAAAGCCATTTTCAGAGCATATGTATCTTGTTCTTGCATGTATTGGGACTCTTTGTAAACTCTTATCCCAAACCTGGTCCTCTTCATATTCTTGTTTTATTGACCATCCATCTAGCTGGCCAAGTGAAACCTAGTGTCCTTCTTTATTCCGTTCTCTCACTTATGTCTGTCACTTATATATTACCAAGTTCTGCTTATTTTACTTCTTCATAGTCTCTTAAAACCATTCTCTTTTGTCCATCTTCACAGCTACCATAGTTCATTTTATTATATGACTACCAGCATGCTTCTTTTTCTTCCCCAGGATTTTTGCATGTGCTATTCTCTTCAATTTAAACCTCAGCTGTAGAAACATATCTTTAAGGAAAACATAAATCAATTCCCACTCTAAATTTATTTCCTTTATTATAAGTAGATGTATTAGCTGTGACCCCTTAGTCTTTGCCTCATCTTCCTCTGTGGGAAATTTTAGATTTATTTAAGAGATCATTTATTTAATGTCTGCCTTCACTGTTAGGCTATAAATTGTATGAGGGTAAGACTCTATTTTGCTTATTAATATACCACATCTTATACAGAATTATATAATGATAAATGCTAACATCTGTTTCTTTAAAGAATAAATATTTTTTGACTCACATAATCAGAATAATGTTTAACCCAAAACAAAGGGTCAATAAAACTTTCTCCTGAAATTCAATAGTAAATATTTTAGGCTTTGCATACCTCAAACAAAGTCTTTTGCTACAACTCACTATACCATCATGATGTGAAAGCAGCTATAGGTAAATATACAAGCAAGTGGTCTGGCTGTGTCCCAATAAAATTTATTTAAAAAAAAAAAAAAAAAAAACACACATTCCAGCAGGGCACTGTGGTGAAGGTCTGTAATCCCAGAAGCTTAGGATGCTGAGGCAGAAGGGTCATGAGTTAAATCCAGCCTCAGCAACAGTGAGGCACTAAGCAACTTAGTGAGACCCTGTCTCTAAATAAAATACAAAATAGGGCTGGGAATGTGGTTCAGTGGTTGAGTTCCCCTGAGTTCAATTGCAAGTAAAAAAAAAAAAAGTACACATACATACACATTGTAGTCAGGATTTGGTTCAAGGGCTTAATTTGCTGACCATTAATTTAGACTTAGTTTGCTGACCCCTAATCTAGGCTGCTAAATTTTTAAGTAATTCCATAGAAAGGATATTTACATTCTTCTTTTGGATCAGTTTTCTAACTTTAACAAGGGTTAAAGATTTTTCCTATTCGTATTACTAAATTGTGAGTTTAGCATCTCCATTTTTATAATAAACTGCATTCAAATATCAGAGAATTTCAGTTTCCTCCAGGAACGAAGAGTAGATGTTTGCTTTTGTTCTCTTCACTAGGTAGCCACACCTGGTCATTTAGAAAAATAAAAGAAGTCACCATTCAGGGCACTGAAGGGTTTACTTTCAGAAATCCAAACTAGCAGCTGCACCCCTATCCCCAGCCCCATCATGGACCATCCACAGTGACACTAAGCTGACTGAAAATACTTTTATAGTAATGTTATCAGTCATGAATGGCTGCTATCTCTCATCATTATCAGTAAGGATTATGCTTCCCCACGGAAAATGTCTTGCTTTGGCCAATAAAATGTGTTTCAAAGTGTTGGGGTCAATTCCAAACAGAAGTTTGCTGAGATAGATTATACTGCTTCTTAATTACCCTGAAGGCCACCAATGTTCTTAAAACTGGCTGATCATCCTGGGGCCCAAAGAGAAGTCATTACTTATCATAAATGAATACATAATGAAAGTAAGAAATACATTTTTCTTGTCAAAGCCATTGAGATGATGGGCTGTATTATTACTGCATCTTATCCTAGTCTATCCTGGCTAATAAATGGGAAACCTTCCTACTCAAGCAAAATCTCAGATTTGAGGAGTCATTGTTGATGTGGAACAAATATATATTTTTATTGGTTAGAGCTTTCTAATTATAGTCAGCAATAATATGATGAAATTAAATTGCACTAATGAATAAGCTATATAACAAAGGACAAAAAATAGTTTGTGAAAACATTTCTAAGAAATTGAACTAACCTGAAATTAGTATACAATCTCTCACAAAATATAGACTTGACAGCTTTCTTAAAACCTCGGAATACCTAGTACAATTGCCTAGCATTTCCTATGTAAAAATGATTGATTGAAGCTGTTTTGACTGTTTTCTTTAAATACAGCACCCACTCTATTTTGCCACAGCCCTTTCCATTACGTAATAAACACAAACAACTTTCACCAATTTTCTCTACACTTTATTCCCCTAATGTCAGTCTTTATACCTGGCACCTGGCCTGTATCCTCATTCAGTGAGATTATTGAGACCACTGACCAGACCTTATTTATCTTTCCACCCCAGCCCTTAGCAAAGTGCTTGTAATATAACATGTGCTTATTATATGTTGGCTTAATATATAACTACAAAATTACTTCTATAACTAGAAGCTCCCATAGAGCTAAAATTGTAACTATTAACTAAGCTGCAGGTTCATTCTGAAGTGATGAACTTATCAATCCATCTTAATATTAATTGAATCCAAACAAATATTAAGAGGATATGCATGTAACATGAAGAGTGCTAGGGGCAGAAGGGCCGGAGAGGTCAAAGGAATACCTATATGATATTGGAAAGTATGAAAGCCCATAAGGTTCAGATGTACTCCACAGAATTTTTAAAAATCAGATAATTTAAGGACATTTTTATTTCTGATATTTAGCACTATGAAACTCTTGCACCCAGCTAAGTATGGCTAAGTTTTATCCAAATCTCAGGAAGAGAGAATGAAATTTGATGACTGTGAGCTCAGAACTTTAATATTAATCACAGAGGCTATATCTTTTCCCCAAACCTGCTATATTTTACTTCCCCATCCTTCCCTCTCCCCACCCTCTTCCTTGGTCCATTACACTTTATTCTCTTTGGGGGAGGGGGACAGAGGGAGAGGTAATTCATGCTGCATCTTCAGATTGTGTGCAGAATGCTTCCCTTCCAGGTGAACAGCACTAAGTCAGACTCTCCATTTAAGGAGTGAGAATAGGATCAACAGTCTGTAAAAGAATTATACATGTTGATCACTAGAACTATGGCCAAAGTGGATCTGGTACAAAAAGATCACTTGGATATGGTGTTTGTTTACCTTCTAAATGCGTTTAAGAACAGATTTAAAATATGCACAAGATTTTGGACTTGAAAATAAAAAAAGTGATGAAGTCAGAGTAATTTATTCTGATAAATAAAGTATATATGTAAACAATTACTCTTATTGTATTTTTACTTTCATGACATATTTGGTTTAGTTAATTTAATATTATCACCACTTATTATATTTTATAAAGAACTGCTGTTGAGTATAACTCTGCATTCATTTCACTCTCTCCCATAGTCTTATCATTGATCTGCATTATGTGTGGCCTTGCAACAGGAGAATCACAGGATCTTATAAAATAAATAAATAAACTCTGTGAAAAGAATGAATTTGCCCAAGGTGCCTGTACTTATTCATAGGTGAATTTCTATTGTCCGTTACCATTTATATCTAATATGAACCATTCTACAGGGCTTGCCTCTAATCCCCATGCTTGTTAAGGAGCTTAAGAGGAGAATCAGTTGATTTCAAGGCCTTTTGGAGTTCAAGGGCAAAGTGATTATTTCCTTAAAGGAAAAAAAGATCAGGGACTCATCACAATTTCCAAAGTTCAGCTCTTTTTTGTTTCACTAATTAGAAGCCAGACCAAATGCATATCTGGAGGCTTTTATACAAGCCATCAGCCCTTTGCCCTGGGACCAATTACAGAAAAGTGTCTTTTATACATTACTCTCTATGAATAATCTAGTGTTCATACAAGCTGTCATGTTTAACCATGAGTCATGCTAAGACCATATAATCACATAGTTGAAGAGCTAATGATATGTTTGCTCTTCTCATCTTAATTTATGAACATAATTACACTCAAATATGCCTACGGCTTATCTGTTATTTAAACACGAATGCATGTAAATATACATATATGTAGACTTGTGGAAAAAAAGGACACTAATTGGTACATAAAATCATGCTCTGTCACCTGAAAACTATATTTCTATCCTATGTCTAATTCCATACTGAGCAATTTATTTTCTTGCAAAATGAAAGCAATAGTTGAGTATATAGAGAATTAGATACCCTAAAATGTGGAGTCTTTCCCTATGTGTTTTAGAAAACTATTGATATCCTGATATGTAGATCTATTATTTAAAATGTTTTCAACTTCCTTACTGCATCAGTCTGGGTTCTCTAAAGATTTGAGGTAAGAAATTGCTTAATCATTTAAGGAGGCAAAGAATTGTAATTGTGGCAGCTAGAGGGCTGAAGATGTTAGTGGTGTAAGTTGTACTACAAGTCTGAAGTTGAACAGGAAAACCTAGCTCAAATATAGTCAGGGAGAGAAATAATTCTTTTTTAACCAGACTTCAAATAGGGCCTTTAATGGGCTGGATGAAGCCCACCCATATTGGGAATGGTGATCAGCTTTACTCAGAGATACTTTGATAGATATGTCCTGAAATAATATCTAACCAACTATCTGGGCACCCAATATTCCAATTAAGTTGACACTAAGATTAATTATCACAACACCAATAGTACTGCTATTCAGAGTCTGCATATTTATGTTTCTGGTGACCCAGTGATGTCTAGGAAAGCAAGTTATACTCTGAATGGGCATCGTGTTTCTCAGAGCTTTGAAAATTTTAATGAATTTTTAAAAATTAAGAAAAACTTATCCTTCAGAACAAGACAATGACAATAATTTCTCACAGTATAGATTCTATGGAAGGAACATAGGTATTTTACAAAGATGACATTAAGAAACTCATGATGGGACTATATCACATGCTACATGCATTTATCAACAATTCTACTTTTTAGAAAGGGCCATTAATTATAACATTACTAGTGACTGTTCTCATTAAATATTTTCAGTAATTGTCTGAACAGGAACTACAATCACAATTTTCTGTATCCTCCACTGGAGAGATCACTTGAGTATATATTATGAATAATAAAAAAAAGAAAAACCTAAAAAACTACCTCCTAGATAAACTAGAGAGAAAGTAAATTTAACCTTTATTGTGTTGCTGGACACTTATTTTCCATTTTTCTTATTAGAGTTTTACAGTTACACAGAATAGTTGGGTTCATCCCAACAAACTCATACATTCATGGAATTTGATTTTAGTTCATGACCCTTCCTTTTCCTCCCATCCTCCCACCCCGTTTCTCGTTCTCCTTTCTCTACCAAACTTCCTTTCATTCATATATTTATTTATATTTGATTGGTTCTTTTTACTTATAAAGATGAAATTCTCTGAAGTATATTTATATCTGCACATAACAAGATTTTTAAAGGATTAATTCTGCATTGCCTCCCTACTCTGCTTCTCAGTCTCTTTCTTCTACATCACTCATCTTCCCTTTATATTTATGTTATCCTATCATTCCCTCTCCCTTTCCTTTATTTTACTCTAGCTTCCCCCATGTGAGAGAAAACATTTCACCTTTGAATTTCTGAGTTTTAGCTTATTTGCTTAGCATAATATTCTCCATTTCTACCATTTACTGGCAAATGTCATAATTTATTTGGATAAATAATGAAATACCTGTATAAGTAGTCATTTTAATTATATTTTACTTCACTGAAGTACATTGTACATTTACAATGGTGTTGCCATGATCGTCATATGTGAGAATGGAATTAATAAAGAGAAGTTTTAAGGAAAAAATGAAGTCATCTTGGTAATAATTTTAAAGTAATGCCAGGGTGGTTAGCCTGAGAACTAGTGTTTGGCAGTATTTGTAAACTGCTTCATTAGATATAAATGTCATGCCTGTGAGGGTCTTCTTTACATCCAGCGTATATCCAGTATTCAAGTTGGGTGCTTTTTCTACAAGGAAGAAAATTTCTTTAATCAATAGCACACAAGTAAAATTCATCTCTTCTCTGAAGGGGAAGATGAACATTCCAAATCTACTCACTCCCTTTGTTATTTGTAGTCTGGGTCTCTGTCTATACGGTTTTAAGGCAATTCATCTTGTAAACAAGTTTGGCCAGAATTCCTAAAATTTCCTTACTTACATGTTCACTTTTGTAAAATTAAATATTCCTTCTAAGAATCACATTTTGGTTTTGATTTTTTTATAAGCAAATCTAAATCTGGACTTCTATTAATTAGAGTAACATTTTTAATTAAGTAGATAACAGTTTATGATACTGATTGCTATGAAATGCCAGATGATACGAAAGGCCATCTTTTCCTTTGATATGTGAATAAAACTGGCTGAACCACTCTAAGTGCTAATCCGGAGGAAGACCTGGACCATCCCAGATCCTTACCCATCAAAATACTTACTAGAATTTTTTTGTTTCCTCTCTCTCCTGTACTAATACGCTTTTCAGTCACTCTGTATTTTGAGCTCTTGAGCATCTCTTCAGCTCCTCCAAGACATTCAAGTAGTCTTCACCCATATAAATAATTTTTTTCCAGATACAATGCAGGACCAAGTACTGCATAAGCAATGTATTTTCTTCTGAAAATCATTGGTTTGTAAAAAGACAGAAAACAACATTGTCATTTTAGAGGCACATGCAAAGTGCTATATGATTAGAAAGGAGAAGGTAATTAAATCTAAGTGATGGGGACTGGGAAGGCTTTTGTGAAAGGATTGAATTTGATTTGGACCTCTAAGAATGAAACTTTTTGTACAATTTGGTAAAATACACATAACAGAAAATGACTCCTTTTAACCACTTTTCATTTATGGATATGATTTCAGTAAAGTAATATATTGAACTTTATGGATAGAGCACTTGCCCTCTACAACAAGGAATTTTGAAAGCAAATGAATATTCTTCATGAGTAACTGTGGTTTGGAAGTTTAGTGAATGGTAGGAGATGAGATATGGAGGTTTGATAGTCAGACCAGAAACTTTGATTTTATTTTGTAAATTGTGGGTAAACAAATGGCATTTGGGGAAGATTTTGAGGTATGCAATCATCTGTAATATGGAGAAATATTAAAAATTAAGAGAAAGACAATATCGCAAACATTGGGATAAGAAAATAAACAGTAGAAATGATGAATATAATGACATTACACTGGTAGCATTTTATAAGCAAATTTATAAGGTTGTTAAGGAAGAAAGATGTGGGTAAACAATATTTTTAAGTATAACATAAGTGAGGCTGTCGGGAGATGAATCAAGTTTGAAACATCAAGAAAACCAAGATGAAAGGTAATCTCAAGAATAGAACAGTTTTGAGAGAACTCTGGCAGTCTGTGTTGTCAAATTATGCAGAGATTTCAAATGGGTTGAGAGGCATCACAGTCATTAAAAAAAAAAAAAAAAAAAACACCACTTTGCCTTGTTGACTATTATGACATTCAGATCCCCCAAAATTTCCCAAATGTAAGTTTTCAAGCTTAGAAAATGGAAAGAATGATATTATTTGGAAGTCCAGAGCTGTGTCTACTTTAAGAAAAGCCAGAATAAGATAAGCTAGTCAAATCAGCTCAGGAATTACAGAGTTGGCAATCTTGAAAAAAAAAATTATAATTCTCTCTATAACTTCTTTCAAATGACTCCAGTAATTAGCATTCAAAGAAACTAATATATAATATTGACTCTGAAATCTGATAAGAAATATCAAAACTGGAAGATTTTAAAATCATCATTCAGATCATGATGATCTGTGAATTACAGAGATAGAAATGAGAAATAGATTTAAAAAGTCATTGCAGAAGATATTAATAAATATTTTTAGGCAAGAAGAGAAAATAATACCAAAAACAGGTTATAACCAACAAAATCTTATTTTATCTATAATGAAAAAAATAATAAAAATTAAAGAAATGTGAACATTCCAGTAGATTTTGTAATTTAACATATACATATTATAACTGATTATGATCTTTTAAATTATTCATGTGCTGACTGAATATTAATTAATTAATTAATTGATTTATAAGCCAAAATAAAAGCACAGATTGCTTTAATATATACAAGACAGATGCTTTGAACACCCCTATTCCAAGCATAAAGTGCAACACCTGAGTAATGAATACTCATGACCTATTTATAATTATAGAATCAATTCCACTGAAGACCACAATGTGCCACTGTGAAATATGTGGGAAGGTAGTCCACACTGAACATTGCAAGGAAATTTCCAAGATTTAATGTAAGTTTCGACTCTTTATGCAGCTGTTTTTGCAAAGTTCCCAGAGAGAATAATTCTGGAAAAAGGTTGTGGAAAAACCATATCTTAAGCTAATAAACTGGTGTGTTCTTTTTCTCCTCCTGGAGGACCTTAGAGAAATATGGTTATGTCTTCAGAATGATGAGAACCCCCAACAAACATCACCATTAAAACATAATCTCTGCTGGTAACACCCTATTCTATTAAGTTTGTGCCCTGGTTGGTCCCAATCTACTCTTTATATTTTCTGGAATCTTCTGTAACATGGGTCTTGGGGAATAGTGAATGAGATGACTCCTTGTTTTGAATGAGGTCACCAAGATGATCAAGCTGTTATGTAGCCTCTAATCTCTTAACCCTTTCTTTGGTATGATTCATTCATTACAATGGAGAATCCATATTTAGTTATCTTTGGGACATGAAGAAACTACAGAGAGGAAAGATTTAAGTGAAAAACAATAAAGTTCTTTCTCTAAGAGAATTCATAAAGATGGAATAAAAACATAGTTGGGCACTGGAGTGGCCCTGAAATGAGCATTGCTTGGATGAGGCCCACTAATGAGAACAAAGGCATGTTGGTATCTTGGATCCAGGAGAAGATGAATCATTTTGAGAAGATGAAGGTGATCAAAAATGGAACAACAACTGCTCAGGCAAACAAAGAAGAAAAATAATCAGAATAAAAGGATAAAAACATTGTCTTAAGAACAAAATTCAGAATAGAGTTGATTGTTTTACAAATACTATGCTTTTCTAATTCTTTTAGAATTAATAGTTTTGATAGAGAAAACTGTATGTACAACTGTAGGTCTCACATCTTATTCTTGGAGCACTTCTCTTCATGTCATGTTCTTAGGCCATGTGTAGATTACCATCTTTTATTCTGGCCATAGCTTCAGCATGATGACCCATTGACAGAATCCAGTCCAATAATATTTTTCCCTTAGAAGCATTGAAATAGAGTACAGAATGGTAGTAAGCTTCTGTTAATTTATTGAATAGAAAAGTGATAAAAAATAGAGACCTAGTGATAGTGATTACCCATCTGCTTGCTTAACCAGAGGAGATATTCTCCAAATAGAAAAATGAAACAAAGAAGTGAATGAAGAAAATAATGTGAAATTTAATTGAACCCAAAGAAACTGGAAGTTTATCTTAGATTCTGACTGCAGTCCTCAGTGGAAATATGGAAATGGATTCTGTGTTTAATCTAACTTGGATTTTATGAGTTTTTCTAATCAATTATCTATCTATCTATATCTATATATCAGTTTGAATGGTCTTTCTTCCTTATAATCAAATAACCCTCCAAATATAAATATAGGATATTTTAAAAATTTTATTATATGTTTATTCATTATGGTATAATTTAGTAAAAAATTATTTATCTACTCTACAATTCTTCATATTTATTTTGGCATTAAATTCTTTTTTCTGAGATGATCTCACAACCAGTCTCTAATAGATAATCAAGAACCAAATGTGTAAGTAATGTTGATTTCCATTCTTCATAATATTTGAAAACAATTTCTAAAACAGGATTAATTTCAATTTTTTCCCTTAGGCATAAACATTTTCTTGAATACAGGAAAATTATTGTAACAACATTTTTCAGGAAAGGGATAGTTCATAAATATACCCATTTCTGAAAGTGGGACTAGTGATATAATTGCTGCTTAATAATAGTGATTGACTTCCCCCAAAGTCCAGTTCCAAAACTTGAGGAGATACAAGACTTTTTAAACTCACACCCACAAAATTGGAAACAATTTATGTCTAACTGATAGTTGTTATGGTTTGGATGTAAGGTATCCCCAAAAAGTCAACATGTGAGACAATGCAAGAAGGCTTAGAGGTGAAATAAGTGAGTTATGAGAGCCTTAACCCAATTAGTGAATGAATCCCCTAACAGGGATTACGTTATGGTTAACTGAAGGCAGGTAGGGTGTGGCTGGAAGAGGTGGGTCACTGGGGGCTTGCCTTCTATATTCAGTAAGCTGAGCTTATGTCACTCTGCTTCTTGATAACCATGTCCTGATCTGCCTTTCTCCACCCATGATGTTGTGCCTCACCTAGAACCCCAAGGAGTGGAGTTGACTATGGACAGTGAGCCCAAAATAAACTTTTCCTCCTAAAATTATTCTAATCAAGTTTTTTGGTCACAGAAGTGAAAAAGCTGATTAAAACTGTAGATAAAAACAAAAATTATTAACATAATTATTGAAAGGTTTTCAGAATACATAAGAATCAAGTAAGAGTCAATTTAAAACAGTAGTAAATTTGTTTTCTCTTTTGAAATGGAAGAACTTAGATAATAGAGGTATCTCATAATTGTTAGATTTCAATGTGGGATAAATAATATTGTACAATTCAGTTACAATGCACTAGTTAATTTACTCCAAATATTTTACTAAAGACAACTATAGTAGCAATGTAAAATATGAAAATCTACCTTCTGGAAAAAAAAGAAAGAAAGTGAAAAAAATATTTTAAAAACATATCCAGAAAGAAGAAAGGACAGATTTCCTTTAAAGGGACATTTCTTAGAAACATAGAAGACAGAAGGCAATGGAATGTATTTCTGAAATGTTAAAAAGAAATAACTGCCCACCCAGCATGATATATTCGATCAAAATTATCCTTTCAAAATTAAAAAAAGAAATATGGCATCTTTTAGTCGAATATTAAGAGGATTTATTGCCACCATCCCTGAATAAAAGGGAGTCTTCAACAATGTTTCCAAACAGAAGAAAACCAATGTGAGGTGGATGATCAAAGATCTAGAAAGAAATGAAAACAATGGGTAGACAAAAACTAATATTAAGTTCAAGAATGTATATATCAATAGGAAAATGAACGAATACATAGTAGTATTCATACAAATGTTATACCAATCAGAATAATAATTAACATAAAACATTTGAATATCACATGAGATACAGAAAAGGCAAATGAAACACATATGTATGAATAATCAAATTAATAACTATGTTGTGGTATAAAATGGAATACTGCTGGGAACTAAAATAAACAGTCTAGAGCTACACACACACACACACACACACACACACACACACTCACAGCATAATATGCACAAAAATAATGTTGATGAAAAGAAACCAGACACAAAAGAATAAATGATATTTTACTCCATGTATATCATGTGCAAAAAAAAAACAACATAGTGATTAGAATTCTTGGTTAAGTGGTAAAACCAAAAAGGCAGGTGATTAATCATGAAAACAATGGTTAGTTTTGGTCAGAGCTGTAGGAGGTGGTCACTAGGTGGAGGCAGCTTCCAGGGGGCTGAACTTGGCCTGTTTCTCCCGCATGAGTTCTCCAACTTCCTGGATGTTCATTTTGTGAGCATCATTGAACTGCGTATCTTTGTTTTGTATCATTTTCTGCACAATTTTCACTTACATTTCATAAAAAGGATTTCTAATTATATTTCCCCTGACAAAAAGAGAGTTGTAAATTATCATATCAGATGTCCATACCACAAATGTGAAAAACTGGTATTTAAAGAATCAGTATTCCAATTTCATGTTAACGAATGCAAAATGGTACTCTGGGACCTTCCTTCATAATTCACTTATACCTCCAGTAAAGGCTGTATCACTTTAGAGACAAACAAAAAGTAAAACCTTTATGTGATACAAATCCAAATTTTTATTTAAGATCATGTTGGAATCTGGGTATTTCACACCATAGACAATGTCCTTAGCCACCAAAAATATATTAAGAAATTTTGCTCATGCTCCAATTTTGACAATATTGCTTGAAACATGGAACTGATAAAGCCATAGCAGATTATCTATAATAAAATTACCATACAGTGCTTAATTGTTGAATTCACTAATTTAATTTTTAAAACAACAAACAGAAAATCACATAGAATGCAAACTTTTAATCTGTTATGATGTGCAAAAACTTTATCAAAAACTCCATTCAGTAGGTTGTCACTTCAGATCAAAAGGAATCCACTTCTTGAGGGCAGAACCTGTATGTTCTTTTCTTTTCTTTTATTACACAGAATCCCACTACAATCAAACATCTTAGAAACATTTAAGCTATAGTTTGCTTTGCAAAGTTAACTTTAAAAGGAGGTGGGAGTTTGAAAGTAGAAAAGAACATAGATGGAGAGAACAGAGTTTACACTAGGGAGGGATAAAGTTTTATTGAATATGAGGAAGATCAACTGAGGAAGAGAAACTGATTTGTAAAATTACTTACCTAAAACTGAACATACATCAACCCATTCCACACACACATTGGTGATTTTAAGATTTTGTCGGATTTTTATTGTTTTGTAGTTCTGTTTCTTTGTTGTGCTACTGGGTATTAGACCCAGGTATGCTCCACCTCTGAACTATATTTCCAGACCCTTTTGTTTTTTTATTTTATTTTTGAGATGGGATCTCACCAAGTGCCTGAGGCTTTCCTGAAATTTACCATCCTTCTGCCTCAGTCTCACCAATAGGGGAGATTACAGGCATTCAAGTGTGTTGTATTCTTAAGTCATCTCCATTCAATCAAAATGACTTGAGGAGGACAGAAGCAACCCCCCCGCCCATCTATAATCTGATCAACCAGTTGGACTCATTTTTTCACTTTCAGATCAATTGTTTTAGAACCATGAAGATGCAGATCTGATCAATTTATACCAGCTGATAGACCCTCCTCTCCCACCCTCTGGTTAATGAAAAGATAGTTATAATGTTCCCTGACAGAGGAAGATCAAGTTTTAAAAACAAGTGAGAGAACCCTGCAGCCATGCAGGTCAGGCAGTGTCATATCCAGCCCTCCAAGCTGCATGTTCCTTCTGCAGAGATTAGGGACACGCCTGGCCAAGGGGCAGCAGAGGGCACTCCAGGCCAGAACAGGTTAAGTTGTGGTCACTTTATCTCTTGTTGACGCAAAGTCCTGAGGCCACGGCCCAGGGTTTTCCTGCAGAAATGTGTTTACAAGCAGGTCAAGGACTTGTAGACAGATAACCATTAGCAAAACAACTTTTCTATTGACAACAGAGCAAAGAAAGGTGTGTTTGCAGATGAATTATCACTTGCTTCTTAAAGGAAAAAGAAAAAAGAAGTTCAATCAAATCACTAAATCCCAGCTTTCTTACCTCCACAACTGAAATTTCTGAGGAGTGGGGGTGGCTTTTCTCACAATCACTTCCCATCTTATCCACTACAAATAAATCTGTAATGACACTTTTTTAACCTTGGCTTATATTTACAAATTATCCATGTGGGTCAAATGAAGAAATATTTATAGTTAGGAAAAAATTGGATGAACATTGAAATAGCAAGAAAGCATGTCTCAGGCAAATTTTGGGAATGTCTTACTTCTGTCAAAGTGAATTCTCAAAAAAAAAAACTGCTGAAATTTTCTTGTCTGGACTTCTGTGGCATGACCTCCAGGCTGAAGATATTTTTAGTGAAATTCCAAGTTTGTAAGGACTAAACCCAGGAATAAGAAACAGCCTGAGTCCAACAAGGTAAGAAGGGGGAGACCGACACTAAACGAACAACAAACAAGCTAAATTAAGTAAAAGCCTTAAAATATGGTTATCAGACACGACATGAATGAAAGCTCTCCTAATGAACGTGCATAAGGCTTTGAGAATGGTAGCTTATTTCAGCTCAGGGTGTGATGTAACTCTTGCACAGAAGCTGAGGGAAAAAAAAAAGCTTCTCATGGCATGTCTACTCTTATGCTAAAGAAGGGCCCTGGCGTTTTCACTAAAGGAGAAAAACCTGAACTTGGGAATCTGCACATGGGTAAATATGAGCTGTCTCATTAGAAAGATACTTCTCAATTAGTTTTCTTTTCATCCTTCTTTCTTTGGGTTTGCAGCCTTCTGACGCACACCCACACAGATGCCTGGAGTCCTGCACTTGTGAAGGGTCAGAGAGGTTCCTGGCGATTTCTCTCCATAGAAGTCTGGACAATGTGGCATGTGCAGTCTCGACAATGACATGCCACTCAAAATCACTCCCTTCAGATTGTCCCTCCCTTTAAAGGAGACAGCCAACATGAATGAAACACTTCCCCACCCCCCCACCCTGGGGACGTCTGACTTGCTTTTATTAACCCAGATACAAAGTGTGCTCAGAGGCCTCGGACAGTAGAATTCTTTATTCTCTTAACTAGCAATTCATTTGACCCTCAAGAATAGTATGAAGGCGCAATCGTTTTCTGTATTTCTTATTTATTTTATGTTCCCACTGCTCCATGAAGCATGCTTATAAAAATATTGCCGTGTACCATAAAGTCTTCATATTAAAAGGACGTTTTAAATGGTTTCATCTTAACATGCTTCTGTCACTCAAATTGGAAAACTTTATGCCGGTTCCTTTCCAAGCTGTTAAAGATTAGCTTGATGTAGATAAGGCTATTCCCCAAACTCATTATCTGTCTTCCAAATGCACCTTAAGGACTCCTTAATAAAGTCAAGGTTACATGAAGAGTATTTTACTGAAAATCAGTGAATGACTATTAATAAATCTGCATTACAGATGAGTTATTTTGTCTCTGTCTCTCATCCTTACAATGGATGAACCTTTTTATCAGTTTCTTTAAACAATAAGGCTATTTCTTAATCTTACATCATCGATGAATCAGTGATCATACCCGCTAAAAGCAGCTAAAAAAATACGACTGCCAGTTTATAATTAATGGCAGGTCATGCTGTATACATCACACAAATATCTTTGATCTCTACATTATTCCAAAATTAAAACTGCTTCCCACACCCCACCTCCTCTCTATGAATGCTAGCATGTTATGCGTGTGTGCATGCACACACACACACACACACACACACACATCCCTTTACTAAATGTGAACATGAATAGCTCCCATCTGACTTATGTTTTTTAGTCTTGATGAAACAATTGCAGTCTATATAATTAATGTAACAGGTATTTCTCTGGCATATATTAATATAAAGACACATTGGATTTACCTATTCAGAACTGCTATAATCATCTCTGTCCAAAAGTATAAGGAACTCCATCCTGGTGTTATTTTCTATTGTTTATTCTTTCAAGAAATCTGTACCTTCTCTGCCACAAAAGAGCCAGTATCACATATTGCTTATGTGAGAATCATCTCTTGTTTTTGAATCAGTGCTTCAAACTCCTCCACTTCTCCTCCCTCCTTTCTTCAACCAACTCAGTATCTCAGTATTTTTGGAATGTGGCTTCATTAATGTATAATAAGACAACAGCAAGGGCAGCTGATCATGTAAGATTTGTTCATAGTGGAATTTTTGCTCATTTGCTTTTTATCACATCCAAGGAAGACGCAAGCAAATCTTTTAATGTTTGCTGACTAATAAAGAACTGTTTTCTTCAATTGCTCCTGACAAACCTGAACCATGTTCAAATAATCTGTAGAAAAATTAAACTGGGGATATTCCAAGCTCTCTATGTTCAAGAATGATTTTCTCACCTTTCTGATGTAAATTAAAATACAGTGGATGTGAATCATCTATATTTATTGATAATGTTGGCTCAAATTAAATTCACAAACTGTAGACATGTAATCATTGTAATAATGGTGCAGAAGCCCAATAAGGGAATGGAATGTGCAGAGGCTGCACCCACTTCACTCCTGGGAATCATATTAAGTACATAATAATGTTGTTAAGATTGCTCCTTCATGCTCTTAAATATGAGCAAATGTAATCTTTGTTCCCTTGGCCACACTTTCTTGATACCTAGGTTTTAGTGCCTTCCCAAATTCAGAGCTCCACAAGCATTTGCTACTCTCATGATCAGAGGAGACAAATATGGCTTCATGGTATAGGGGAAGGGAATAGCTAAAGATTAAGTTCTTCAAGTGTCTTCCATTCTACTCTTCCCAGAACCTTCTGGGATACCTTCATTCTATGGTTTTTCTGAAGAAGTTCAATCTTACTTCAGCCTCAGTAAGATTCCTAACTAATTAAGAGTTAGACACCAAGGAATCTCAAGGCCAAGGGAAGAGCAGTGATCCAGTGAGTTCACCCACCCCTATAAATGGCAGTATCTGCATCAGGGAGTCCCTAGGGTGTGGCTCAGTACAGCTGTTCCAGATGGTGACTACAAAACCCATCCTCATGGCTGAGGGGCCATCAGTTCTGATGGAGACATTAATAATGCCCCCCAAAATAGGTTTAAAAGACAAAGGTTGTAGATGACCTATAACTAAAAACTCTCAAAAATATTTTATGTCCTGTAAAAGAGAATCATAAAAGCAGCACATGAAAAAAGACAATACCAATGATATCAAATTGGCAATAATAGATACTGTATATTGAAACTTCCATCTGCCATTCTTTATTTGATATAAATGTTCAGTATATTCCTCTGGCTCCTGTGTCATTGAGAGACTTGGAGAACTGTATTAATTTTTAGTGCTAATATGTACTTTTTAAAAAATTGACCATCATGTATGTGTTAGCTTTTCATCACTATGACCAAAACACCTGAAAAGAGCAAATTAGAGGAGGAAAAGGTCATTTTGAAGGTTCTAAAGGTTCAGCACATGGCCAGCCAACTCTACTGCTCTGAGATGAGGCAGATTATCATGGCAGAAGGGCATGGTGGATGAAAGCTGTCAGATCATGTTCATGGCAACCAGAAAGAAGAGAGAGACAGACAGGGGAAGCCAGGGATAAAACATAATTCCTAAGTCATGCTCCCAGAGACTTACTTCCTCCATCCACATAGCACAAGCCTACAAATTATCAGGTAGTAGTTCATTCAAGTTATTAATCCATCAAAATGATTAGTCATTTGGTGTTCCTTCACTGATTCAGATCAGGGTATTTTCTCTCTATATTTTTTCTTTCTTTCTTTCTTTTTTTAAGAGAGAGTGAGTGAGAGAATTTTTTTTAATATTTATTTTTTAGTTTTCGGCGAACATAACATCTTTGTTTGTATGTGGTGTGTATGCCAGGCGAGCGCGCTACCGCTTGAGCCACATCCCCAGCCCTATGTATTTTTTCTTTGTGTACATTATTTACATTCATTGAAATACATCATTGCTATATATATATATATATATATATATATATATATTTACATGTACATATCAACTCAAACTTATTGTTTCTATTTGATGAATTGTCATCTCCTATTTTAAAGATCCTTTTTTATCTGTGATAATTATTATGCTTTTAAGTCTGTTTT
Source organism: Marmota flaviventris (assembly GCF_047511675.1). Lineage (NCBI taxonomy): Eukaryota > Metazoa > Chordata > Mammalia > Rodentia > Sciuridae > Marmota > Marmota flaviventris. The sequence continues at coordinate 145,664,808 of NC_092499.1, forward strand.
ATAAGGTATTATATCCAGTGTGTGTATAAAACAGCTTTTGTTTGATGTTTGTGTACTACACATACATATGCATATACATATGTGCATGCACTTAAATATACATATTAGTCCTCCTAATCTCTACTTTTCTATGACCCTGTAAAAAATATACAGGTAGATTTTGATTTCACAATCCAATTTGGCTATCTCTGTCTTCTAATTTGAAAATTCAGTGAATTCATATTTATAACTGTTATTGATGCATTTTATGTATCTAAAACCATTTAGCATTTTTTTCTCCCTAGTTTTCTCTGATTTCACACTTCTTTATTCTTCTCTAATTCTTTACTGACTTTCTAAGTACTTTTCATTATACTTTTCTCATCATAAATATATTTACATTTAGAAAGTGCAATGTGAAAATGAGCAAATATATAAAAATTTTAAAAATGTTTAAAGAATTATTTTATAATATTAAAATAGATTTAATTTTAAATGACATAAAATATATGTTCAATAAAATGCACAACACATTTTAGTGTTCAGTTCAATGAGTTGTTATATCTGTATGTACACTATTAGCCACCAGCCAAAACAAGAAAAAGAACACTTTTATCATGGCAGGAAGATCCTTTGTTCCAGTTTCCACTCAATTTTCAAACTTGATAGACAACACATTTTTATCATTGGAATCCAATATAGCATCTTTTAAAATCCCATATAAATGGCATCAACTAGCATGCACTTTTCCACGAGATACATTGATTTTTGTGTTTTACCATATTGTTGTGTGTATTGGTACTTCATTCCTTAGTATTCCTAGTATTTCACTGCATGAAAATGCTGCAAATTTTGTATCTATTATTGTTTTGGTGGAATGTTGGGGTTTCATCAGCTTTCAGCTATTGTGAGGTAAGTTGGCATGAACATTCTTGATAAGCCTTTGTGCAGGTATATGTTTTATTTCTCTTGTGCAAATACCTAGAATTGTATCAATGCCATTAGTTCTCCAAAGTGGTTGTACCATTGGCAAGTCCTGCTAGCAACGTCAGAGAATTTGAGTTCTTTTACACATTTGTTCAGCATTTTGTGTTGTCAGATTTTACTTTTAACTCTAATTATTTCAAAATTATTGTTTTAAAATTATGTTTGCATGATGTCTAAATGTATTAAGCACCTAAATTGTAGATGCTGGCTTTGAACTCAAAATCTTCCTGTCTCAACTTCCAGAGTTACTGAGATTACAGGTGTGTGCCCCCCCACCCAGTGCAAACTTTTGAGTTTGTTGATTTTCTGTATTATTTACTATTTTGCATATCATTAATTTCTGTTCTTATTTTGAGGATTTTTAAATATATTTATGGGGCATTGAATTTTCTTTTTCATTTTCTTAATGAATGTGCTTGAATGATTTTTAAATTTTCCTTAATTTTTAATATAAACATCTAAAACTATAAATTTTCCTCTAAGCACTACTTTCATTGCAGCAAAAAAAAAATTGGTATATTGTGCTTGTACTATTATTTAATTCAAAATATTTTCTAATTTTTAGTTGTGATCTTTTTGAAACCTTTCTTTACATAGAGATATATTGATAAATTTCCAAATGGGTATTTTTTTTAGATTCTTTGTCACTATCAGTTTCTAATTAAATCCCACTAGGACTAGATGTTGTAAACTCAATGACTTCAAGCTTTCATTATTTATTAAGAAATGTTTCATTGCCCAGTCTAAATTTTATTTTAATAAATTCTGGTTATTTGTAGTATTCCATAGCTGTCAACTAGATCATGATGGTTATAATATTTTCTAAATCACCTATTTCTATTTAGTTTTTTTTTATTTTATCAATTACTGAGAGAAGATTGCTAAAATCTAAAACAATGCTTTTCATTTATCTATTTCCCCCCTGATGGCTGCCAAGTTTTATTTCATGTATTTAGATGTTTTAAATATCACACATATTTAGTACTATTGTTGTTCTTGATAGATTTTTTTTCAATTGGATGCATTTTTCCAAAATTTTCTGTAATTATTTTTCAATATGTGCTTAGTATAATGCTATAGCCACAATATGGTATACTTCTCAAATTATTTTCATATATGCTTGGTTATATTTTAAGAATGTCTTGTAAAAATAGCATGGGTCTTTTTGAAAAATCTAGTTTGAAAATATATGCCTCTTAATGTTTTATTTTAGTTTCTTTATAGTTAATATAATTACCAGTGTGATTCAAATAATCCTTCTATCTTGAAATTTATTTTGTACTTTTTCCATCTCTTTCCTACTTTCAGTTGGATATGTTGTGCATATGTTTTGTATTTCATTTTTTGTGGCTGTACATCAACTTTTAGTAGATTTGCACTATTTTTGTTGATTACTTTAGAATTACATCATTTATGATCCAACTTCAAATAATATTATACTACTTTAAAATCAGTGTAAAAATATTAAAACTCTAATTCAACTTACCCTCTTTCCACCTTTTGTTCTTTTGCTTTCTAATATTTTACTGTTACAGATTCCACATACATTATTGTTTTTATTTTACACAATCATTAGTCTTTTTAAAATGTGGGTATACATAAAACAAAGGCTCTGCAAAAATAGTCCTTCTATGTCGATCAAGTATTATGTTTTAAATCTGGAATGTCCCCTCCAAAAACTCATGTATTTAAAGCATGATTTCCCAAGATGCAAGGTTCAAGGTGGGGATTTTAGGCAGTGATTAGGACTGTTAGAGAATACATCTGTCCCTGGCCCCTTCCCGTCTCTCTTTCTCTGTTTCTCAGCTACTATGAACTGACAGCTTTCCTCCACCATACCCCTTTGCCAAGATATTTCTGCAATGGGGTTGGCCAACCATGAGCTGAGACTTCTCTAACCATGAACCAAAATAAAATTTTTAAGATGTCCTTATGAGGTATTTTGCTCACAGCAACAAAAAGCTGACTAACACACCAAGATACCTACCTTTCCTGATATTCATCTTCCTGCAGTAGATCTTGAGTTCCATTTGCTATAATTTTCCTTTGGCTAAAAAGAACTTATTTTGACATGCATTCTAGTATTGCATATTATATGCTTCGATTGCTTGAGAGTTAATTTCAGCTCAAAAATATTAAAATGTATTTTGAAGAAAACTTTTGAGTTAAGAATGCAATGAAAGAGTGTGGGCTGCTAATTTTTCCACTACTTTCTCACATAGAAACTCAGAAAGAAATGTACCATTATACCACCATTCAGAACAATGAATATTGTCAATGATATTTCAGATACAAATATCGATGTCCACCCTCTAGGCATGTTGGAATGCCTTTGGCATATGGAAAGGACCTAACCTCTATATGACAAATATGTTAATATGACGGCTTTCAGCTAGAAAGAACAGAAATTTGAATATCAGAGTGTGCTGGTAAACTGATAGTCTGTACTTAGCAGAGATGTGTTTGCATAGGAAATTAGAGGCTTCTTGGGAAAAAATTTACCTGGAAGAAACAAGAAACCAATCACAAAAGTCATTAGTTAATATGAAAGCTAGCTCCCACAATATTTCCAAGAGGAAAAATTCTTTTAGTAGAAAGAATAACTGGAATTTTCTCACAGTTTCATGTAGGAAAGACTCTAAGGAAACTCCTAAGAAATTCAGAGATTGGTCCTGATAAAAGTATTCCTGGGTATATAATATTTGTTTTTAGGATTTAATAAAAATGAGAGATGTTTGAATTATATAAAGACAGAAATTCTGAATAAAACATTGTTGGTTTTTGCTAAACATAAATGTAAACTTCTATGTTCTAGTTAAAACTTTTAAATTAATTTAAAAAATAAATGATCACCTTAAGTAAAAGTAAAACAAAAGAAAATTACTAAACATTATATCTAAAAAGATTTTTAAAAATAATGCTTCAGTTTAAAATTCATGTGAATGTATGAAAAAAGATATTCACAAAAGACAATTAAAAAATAAACATATAGAGAGTGTATAAATGCCTGCTACTCAAAATGCAAATTAATATAACAATAAGGAAAACTATTTCATTTATAATATTGCCAAATGTTTGAAGAGATAATATCCAGTATCATGTAGTATCATAGATAAGTAAGAGAGGGGGCAATACAATGTTCCTCTTGAGCAAATGGTGAGACATTATCACAGACCTTCAGATAGATGGGATCCTGTAGACTTTCTAGTTGAACTTAGAGGAATTTATATTAAAAATAAAAAATCAGAAATATGCCTAATGTTTAAATTTGAAGATATCAGTTGTGCTTTATTATAGAAAAAATGGTAGAAAAAAGAACCTAATAGTCAAGAAGTGAATGTCTAACATGAACTATGATATATTCATTGATGGGAAATCTATGTGACCATTCAAAATTCTTTACAGGAAAATACAACATCATGAACAAAAAAGTCTTACACTATTGTGCTAGCAAAAGAAATGTGAAATACAAGTTTATTTGGTTTGTAAAAAATATAAATATATAAATCCAAAAGACTGGGAGAGTATTTGTATGTAGTCCTTATGGAATTAAAAGATAAATTCCTGGGACCCTGACAAAAGTTCACGGAAAATAGAGTTTCATTATAAAATAATAAAATGCATCATACTTAAAGAATAAAAATAATCTGTTGCAAATCAAAAGATATACAGCATTAAAAACTATCTGTTTTGGTAATTAGTCATACTGCTGATCTCACTTCATTTTTTTTTTTCAGTGTTCAGTGTGTGGTAAAGCTAATGTTTTCCACTAACTTTATTCTATATATAATACTTCAGTTTGAGTTTAAAAAATTGTATTGGGTTTTGTTGCTGTTGGCTCTTTGTTTGCCCCTTTGTTTTGTTTTAACAAATTTTAGCAATTGAAATACCCTTCCCAAGTCCTTCTACAAAGGCAAAATTATGCATGTCTCTTATTTTTGTATCAAAAAGGTGGAATTTAAAAAAAATTCTTCATGCTGCACTTATTTAAGAAGATTGAACTGAATCCGGAATATGTAAATAGGTTGTGGAATTTTAAATTTTTGCATAATGATACAGTGTCATCTCAGTACTTCGGTTGGCCCAGCTTGGGTTGGCACAGAATTATTACACCTCAATGTATAATCTATGTGTATCTAGGCAGAATTGCAAATGATGTTTTCTCTTATTTCTACAATTTTAAATAAATTTTCAAATTTTTCCAATAACACATCATAATCAGAAAAAAGTATTAAATGTTACATAGGACCTGCAGCTATTGGGGGAATAGAACTAGAAATAATTTTAAGGGTGCTCCAGCCGCAGTAATTGAGTATATTTACCCTGCACAAACCAGAAGACACGGCATCCCATAATGTCTTTTAAGGGTAATATGAAGAGATAAATTTATGTCTTCTAGCCCTGAAAATATCATATTTGTCTGGTTTCAGGAAGAAAAGTGTAATGTAATAATTTGAGAAGTCAATAGCAATAGCCCATATAGGTATGCCCAATTTCATGGTGCTCTTAAAGCTTAGAGTAATTATTTAACCTGATGTTGGCACAAATAAAGTTTGATGTATGAGTATGCCAATTCCCATCGAGATTGCCATTTTAAAAAATGGGAATAAAAATTCAAAAGGAAAAAAAAAGGAAGAGAGAAAACATCTCTTTCGTGAAGCAAAATTGGATTTTCAGCATTTCACAGTTTTGAATTTCACATGAAGATGACCTTAAAAACAGTGACCATTAAAGTAGTTGTTACAAAAGTGTATTATTTACACGACAGGCACTTTTGAAATAGAGGTTACAGGAAGACATAATCGTACCGTACAGTGTAACCTACTTTGAAAAGTGTAGGCAGCATAGCAGGAAAAAAAAAATGTCCTTACATCACACTTGTCAAGAAACAGAAGTTTTATTACCAAGGAATTTCACTTTTGCTGCTTATTCTTAACACTAGCCCAGGAACTGAGAGGATTTGTCGATCTAATATAGATAGTGATGTCTTCGGTTTGTTCAGATTTATATGGACAGCATCTGGGGATCAGGAATTACATTTAAAATGTAATAAAATGTTCCTCTGCACTTTAACTTACAAATACTATACTTAAAAAAGTAAACATCGAATAATCTCAGGTATCTCTCAAGAAAATGTTGACATAGCTCAAGGAGCTCACATGGATATCTGTGAATCATTTCTAAGTAAACTTAATAAACTCATTTTCGTATTCTGTTGCTGTACAATAAACTATCATACCTGGGAGAAGAGGAGATACCAGGGCATATGTTCTCATTTGCTCCAAAATATATGTTTTCTAGTTTTAAAAAAATGGTTTCTTTTCCCCCTAAACACTATGAAAAAAGTACATTTTGAGCTCAAAGTAAGCATTTATAAAGGACAATCTGTTACCAACAGATGACCATAAAAATAACAGTAATCACACATAAAAGAGTAAAAACCCTCTACACTATTATGATATTATTTTCCTAAAGCTCTCAAATTGTGGTCAAAGTTACTGTTAGATTCTCATACTTCTGAACAAGGGGAATTTCAGAATTTAAATTTCTCTTTAAAGCTTTGGACTAAAACCTCCTGCCAAAATTTCTTTGATACGCAAAACTAGGAAATTCATTTTAATGGACTTTTTAAAAACTCAACCAGAAGCAAAAACAAAGAAAAATTCAAAGCTTCATTTTTCAAATCAAGTTTTATTTTTCCTTTTCTATATGAAAACTTCCCCCTCCCACCCCAATTCCAATTTCTTGTGTGTTGGACTTCATGGCCAGGTCACTGAGAAGGCACACTGCAGGTAGCAAGATGGGAATAGGCTGGGAAGAAGTCTGTAATTCTTCAGGTTTGCAGAGATGAAAATACACTTGTCTAATGGAACCGTTAAATTCAAAACACATCAAAAAATTATTTTGAGAGATGATATTTTTAGGCAGGGTTTTTCACCTCGTGGCACAGCTAAACAAAGATAAATAATATCCTTTAAAGTATTTTGAAGATTGTGTTTCAAGTATATTTTTTTCTATTTAAATCACATTGATAGAAGATCATTAGTTCTGAACAAGCTCTTACTGGCATAGATATTTACTTTTTGCCCCAAACTATTCCAGTGAATTCCATTGACTAGATTAATGAAAATAAGTCTAGATATGATTAAAGTCTCACATCATATTTTATATGCCTATATAATATTTTTATAAGATTATTGGTTTCAATATAGGTTTCACCTTAGGTCCTTAGATAAGTAAAGGAAGTTGGTAGGGCCTATATAGCACTAAATTTATTTCCCTTTAGGAGAAAAAAAGAATCTCGTTTCTTCTTTATCAAGTTTCATTGTTGTTGTTTTGCAGTACTAGGCAATGAATCCAGGACTTGTGCATGCCAGACAAGCACTCTGCCACTGTACTATACCTCCAGCCCTTTTTATTTTGAGACTTGGTCTCACTAAATTGCCCAGGTCGGTCTTGAACTTGGAATCATCCGGTTTTCTAGTTTTAAAAAAATCATCCTGCCTCAACCTCCCTAGTAGTCCTAGTAGCTGAGATTGTAAGTGTGCCTGGTAGGTTGTCTTTTTAATAATGCAATTTTGAAATCAGCATTTGTTCTTCCTGAAAAGATATAAAATGGTTTGAATCTTTGTGTTTAGGCACATGTATGTGTACCCGTGTGTGTGTGTGTGTGTGTGTTTGTGTGTTTGTGTGTGTGTGTGTGTGAGAGAGAGAGGGAGAGAGGCAGAGAGAGAAAAAAAAATATTCTTAGATTTTCAAAAACCTTTTAATGTGTGCTACAAAATTGTTTTTAATGTCACGACATGAATTTGAGAATCCACACACACAGGGTATATGACTGAACTTTGTGTTGTTTGAAACACAAGAACATTAAAATAGCACATTTTTCAAGTAGGGCCTATCATCCTTTGATTGAGGACACTAGAATATTTTGAACCAAACATGGAGAATTTGTCAGTTAAGCTATTTCCCTTCAGAGTTCAACAAAATGGAATGGCTGCTATCTCATAAGTTTTCATCTGTTAGGAAGACTTTGATGACTTCAAAGGACCATTCTTATTTTTGAGCCCTTTTTGAAAACTTAAAAGCACACAAATAATTTCAATGTGGTTAAATATTTATTTGGAAAACATGTTTCCCAAAGGCTCATCTTGCAATTTGTCATGCTAGGAGTGGAAGGAAACACTAATACCAATGTCACTTTGCACAGGACATCAACTCCTACTACACAAAAAATAAGTGCCAATGCCTTTTATTTATTCAGCAAACGATTATTGAGATCCTACTATGTGCCGGGCACATAATGGGCTCCTTTCAATTACTCTAACAGCAGAAATCTTCAGAATCCACTTGAAGTTTATATCTATTTAGATAATAGAATGTCGTTTTATGATAATTATCCAGTGAGTATAAAGATATTCAATTGACTGAAAATGAATTCAATGATTGCAAACAAGAACCCTACTAATTAATTCAAAGAACCTTTGGAATTCCCATGCCCCTTGAAACAATTCTAACCTCCTAGGACAAAGCCAATTGCAGCAACTTTGCTTCTTTCTGCAACTATCACCACCAGTGTGAACAGATTCTTTACACTTGTTGCCATCAATGTTGACAAAATGTCAAAGATGTCAGTCATATTATGTCCAAATCAGGCCACAACCTGCTGTTTGTCACCCAACACCAGCAGTCTGCTGAATGAATTTAACTCATTTTAAGATTTGTTTAATTTATATAACTTTTTTCCTCCAAAAATAGTGACCACTAATTTTTAGTATGAAAGTCACAGTAAAAAAATAATTATATTTGATTCATATTACTTTATTCTGTGAGCAGTTATTTATGAACATACTTTTTAAAAAGATAAACTACAGTTTTCAGATTATAAATAAATTCATGACCCCCAAATAATTTGAAAAAAAATGCCCATATATTATTACACACATTCTTTTTTTTTTTTTAAAGAAATGTTCAGAAACACTGGATAGATTTCTCATCAGTCCTTAACTTTTCTTTAACCAACTAATTTTAAACTAGCAAGATTACATCATCTGCGTAATTTTTCTCTCTTCCCAGGAACTAAGTTGAGACTTTGAAATTGTATTGAGCTTTATTTAAATACCAGTTTTGTTATATATTGAATGTGTGATCATAAGCCTGTTTCTTAACTAAGTCTCAGTTTTCTCTTCCATAATATGAAAACAATACTGCCTGTCTCATAAAGTAGCAATGTGAATTAAAACCAGTTAGCATGGGGCCTAGCTCACAGTAATTCTTTAGTACATGACAGATGGATAGGTAAACCACAGCAGCACTAATGGAATCGATGATCTTTACTTTTTTAACTGTAAAAACTCAATCCTTATGATTTAACAGGCAAAATTGATATTATTTTAAAATTATTGTATGTTAACTTTTTATCACTTTGACCAAAGTACGTGAAAAGAACAACTTAGAAAAGAAAAATTCATTTTAGCTCATAGTTAAAGAGTTTTCAGGCCACGCTCAACCAACTTCATTGCTCTTGGCCCAAGGTAAAGCAGAGCATCATGGTGGAGGGTCATGGTGGAAGAAAGCTCCTCATCAGCTCATGGCAGCCAGGAGGCAGAAAGAGAAAGAGAAAGGGTATACAAATGTGGTGCCCAAAGCAATACCTCCAATGACCTCCTTCCTTTAGCCATGCCCCTATCTACACTTACCATCCCCAAATTATCAATCTATCCTAAGGATTAATCCACTAATGTGAATATAGGCCTCACAATTTAATCATTTAATCTCTGAGCATTGCTGCAATGCCTAATACTTGAACTTCATTTTATTTCATTAGCCAGACTCGGTAATCACTCCTGGTAAATTAAGTAAAATGAAAGTAATAGTCTAACATTTAGGAGCTGTCAGCCATTACTGCTACAACAGAACACACAGGGATTCCTACACTTTTGCATGGTGGAAGGCAGAAGGGGAAGAGAGGATGAATGTTCCTTTATAGGGACTTGATCCCATTCATGAGAGAAAACCTACATGGCCTCATCACCTCCTAAAGGCCCTACTTCTGAATATTATCACATAGGGAACATCTGAATGATAGAAGGGACACATTCAAAGCACAACAGGTACAATGGCACTTGCTTTTTGATTCCTGATGGCACACTCTTTCCTGCTTCTATGACTGTGGAAGCCAGTGATGAGGTGAAATCGCCATGAAACACAGCAGCCAGGATGGCTGAGCCAGCACATGGGGAACACCTGCCTTGGACTGTGGCCTGGACTCCTCACCAACTTTGAGTGGAAAATAAACTTGCTATATGTTGCCTTTGGTAGCTGTATTGCAGCATAACTAGCTTTTGCTTGCAGGTGGATAGATAGATAATGATATGTGGAGAAAGGGTAAAAATGATGTAAAAATTGTTGAATATTGCCCTTGATTTGTGAGCACTTATACTGAGGTTTTCAGTTCCTTTTTTCCCCTTATCCTCATTCCTAATTTCTTATCTTCTATTGTTAATAGAAAAAGTAGATTGATCTTCTTAATTCACAAAAGGTTATAAAAATGGTGTTAAAGTTTAGGATTGATATCAAGAGTTACAGAGGAAAACTTCTCTACAGATCCAAGATGGAAGATGAAAAACAAAGCATCCACATTTCAGGAAACTTTCAGGACACAATTATTAGCTATGAACTAAACATTAAACCACTGTTAAATAAAATTAATTAGGTAATTGCATATATATATATATATATATATATATATATATATATATATATATATATATAAAACAACTTTGATAAAGCATAACAAAGTTCTCTTTTAATCATCTCAGAATTCCATGGAGTTTCATTAAATTATGATTTTGAATGGGTTTATGAAATTATGTGGGGTTTTTTTTGTCAGCCAAGACAAACTCAAACACCTGTCATTTTCTCTTTTGATTGCACTTACAAAGATATCAATTGATAGGAAAGATGGTGTCCATATACAGCAAAGTGACCCAGTCCTAACACTCTTATTTAATGGGCTTAGTTCCTCTTGGGTTGCAAGTGTTATACAACAGATGATGGCATGCAAGTGTCTGGAAGAGCCTTCTAACAGGACACATTTGTAAACTGTGTTTCTCTATTGATGGATTACCATGGAAAATTCCATCCTACTTTTGGGACCCTAGTTTGTCATCTGTGAAATTAGGGTGTTAGACTAGATGATATATTAGCACACTTCTAAACCTAAAGTTTTATTATTCTGAGACTAATATTTCTTTGCTTAACATCTTTTTTTGTTGTTGTTCTTTTTATTCTTTAAATTATTGTCCTAATTTGAAGGAGAGAAGAAGGATTCCAGAGTACTGAATGTGGAATGTTTTTCACGGTTATAAACATACATAGCAAAAGGAGATGATCTCTGCAGGATTTGCTAAATGCATTATAATGGGACAGATCTGTATGTAATTCAAGGTCCCCTCCCACAATTCTTAAGTATTATTGCATTAGTTGGTGTCCTAGTCTTCCTTTCTTATTCTCCAAATAATTCTTTTCACATTATAAGTTTTAGTTATTGCACATACAACTCTGCTAAAATTGAAAAAAAAACCAGAAACTTATACTAAGAAAATAATTTTTTTTCTGTAAATGCTATTTTTCAGTGCTTGCCTATTTATATGCAGGCATACATTTATGGTGGCAATCATATCATAGATATAACTTTTTTGTTCATTTTTTGTTAAACTTCCTTAATAGTCATTTTCTGCTATAGTTCTATCTTTCCTCATTTCACTCCAGGACAAATTTTCATCACTTAGAACTACTTTCTGGATTTGAAAGTATCCTTAAATGGTAGCATTTAATATATCCTATTTTCCCTCTTTCCCATACCACCATTTTCTATATATTAGCTATCCAAATAGAGAGAGTAATTCTAATAACAGATCAATAGATATTTTAGATCTATTCCAATTTGGGGAGCACTGTATCTAATTTACAGATACACATCATAAAAGGATAGGAAAAATTAAAGTAGGTACAAATGGAAACAATAAAAATGATTAAAGCATGGGAAAATGGGACCTTTGAGGAAAGATAAAAGAACAAGAGATTATTTGTTCTTCAGAAAAGAAAACCAAAACTGAGGGGTAGTTTTAGAATGTTTTTAAAGAATGTGCAGAATTATCATAAGAACAAATGTTTCTAGTTTTTTTTTTCTGTTTTGTAATAGAAAATGGATATGTGGGTTTAAATTCTGATTAAGGTAGGCATTAAGATCTTATGATGGCATGCCTCTGGGACAGAGCAACCAGAGACGCTCATCAAGGAAACTTTTGATGGGCATGAAATACTCAGGTGTTTCCCACTTTTCTAAAGTGGGGGGTGTGTCTTGCCATATGTTGGCTATAAGAATTTCTATTTAGCCTTTCTCCAGGACTCTGCTTGTTTTCCAGAACATCCAATGTCTATTCTTAGTAGCATAACCTCTAATTAATGCATTGTGAACAATTCTTACAATGACTCCTGAGCTCACCTTCCAAAATATATTTATTCTCCTAATTCCACCCCTTTTTCCTAGACTCGTGATTTGAATACCAGCTTTACAAGAAGCAAAGTATTCTTCCCGATATTGTTCTATTTACCCCTCTGTCTTCATTATCCAGTCTAGTCAGAATCAGCAGCAAGCTGCTTAGATGACATTTCACTCATGACACTTTTGGCAATCTTATGATAATAAAAAAAAACATACATATATATTACTATCTATATATTATACTGAGTACATATTACTATATATGTATAAATAGTAATTTTCCAGTATGCTGCAATTTTTGTCCAATGTAATTTAGTAAAAATATATTCTTTTGAAGTTGCTTTTTGTTTCCCTCATTTTGGGTCCCAATTCTAAAGTCCTTAACCTTACCCATAATTCCCATTGTCACAGAGAAAACAAACTCTTTAAACAGAAGCCTCAGATTTCTCCTCATCATTGAGTCCAATGTTCTTTTATTTATGCAATAAATTCTTTACATTTTTGAAAGCAATAGAATCTTACCATTTTGCAGAGGCTCCAGTTCATAACCATTTACCATGGTGACTCAGGTCTCAGATTCCATAGGTTCAAAATGCTGTCTGGTTTGCTAGCCTTGGAAAAATTCTTTCTCTGATTTAGTTTCTCTAATTGTCAAATTGAATTTATACTAATATTCATTTTACATCCTAATGGCTTTAGAATGATAATCCCCATCCTGAATCCCCATAAATTTTCTAATCACTGTTCTCTATATTCTTACCACCACTGCATCAATCTAAAATTTTCTCTTCAATGTCTACTACAAACAACACACAAAAAGAAAAGCCACATTCATAAGTGTAATAGGCTATGGTGACTTGGGATGGAGATGCCTGCCACACAGTGAGAAGTTTCTTAGAGTTACTTCATGCATTGTCTTTCCTCCTTACACTGCTGTGAGGCACCCCACCAACCCTATGGCATCAAGAAATGCAAATCTTTCTATGGTTTGATGCAAGACTAAAGCCTTACACAATAGCCATATGACAATTCTCTCCCTGGGAAGAATTTCAGGACCAATTCTTACATAATAACACAGTACTGACTCATTGCTGTAGGTATGAGTCCTAGCTCAGCCCTCTGTGGCCTTGTGACTCTGGTCATTTCACCTCTCCTCTCCAAATAGAAGTCCCATCATCTGCAAAGTGAGGATTAAAAAAAAAAAAAAAATATATATATATATATATATATATATATATATATATATGGTTTTATTTATTTATTTATTTGGTTGGTTGGTTGGTTTTGGTACCTGAGATTAAATTCAGTGGCACTAAACCACTGAGCCACATCCCCAGTCCTACTTTGAATTTTATTTAGAGATAGGGTCTCACTGAGTTGCTTAGTACCTTGCCATTGCTGAGGCTTCCTTTGAACTCTCAGTCCTCTTGTCTCAGCCTCCAGAGCCACTGGAATTACAGGCATGTGCCACTGCACCTGGCACAAACATGGTTTTAAACCAGCAAATGCATGTAAAGTTCTTTGAAGAATAAGTGGCAGTGGAACACCCATGTAAAATGTTGGCTATCTTATCCCTGAACTTGCTGAATTTTTATAGTAATCTAATTAAATTAAATTAAAGCTATGAAACAATTTCATCAACTGCAAAGCTCTGATCTTTAATGAAGATATTAACCATTGTGGAAGTTTCCCCCTTTCCTATTGGCTTCTTTGCACATGATTCAAATATTATTGTGAACTTTGTGTTTATCTTCATGCTGTAAGTGGATTTGCCAAAGAGAATTTGGGGCACTTTCTTTTACAGTCAATGGTCAGTTCTTTAAAAAGGAGCCCTACTATACTCCGGCTGGTAATGTTCCTAATGATATAATTCAACTTCCTAGTGAAAATTCTAGAAAGTTAGTGAAAACTGGAACCACCTTGGAAAACAAAGTGCAGAACATTACTTCTTCCTCTCTTTATAGCAATTTAGTAAAAATATAACTCAAGAAATTTAACTAACTTGGAATTGTGATAGTGTAATTTCTTGCCTTAATCTGTGTCTTTACTGTCTTTGAAATGATTGTAATATGATTTTAATAGGAAGTGGTGACTAGTGAAGCATTCCTTCTAAAAATCGGATCAAGACAGTAGTGCCCTCTTTCACAATTTATATTTAACATAGTCCTGGAGATTCTAGCCAGAGCAATTAGACAGATGAAAGAAATTAAAGGGATATGAATAGGAAAAGGAGAACTCAAAGTATCACTATTTGCTAATGACATGATTTTATACTTAGAAGATCTAAAAAAATTCCACCAGAAAATGTTTAGAGCTAATAAATTAATTCAGCAAAGTAGCAGGATATAAAATCAACATGTATAAATCAAATGCATTTCTGTACATCAGTATGCATCCCCTGAAAGAGAAATTAGAGCTACCCCATTCACAATAGGCTTGGGAAAAAAAATACTTGGGTTTCAATCTAACAGAAGAGGGGAAAGACTTCTACAGTGGAAACTACAGAACACTAAAGAAAGAAATTGAGGAAGACCTTAGAAGATGGAAAGATGTAACATTCATTATTATCAGTAACTAACTTTTGTATTTTTTATTTTAGGGCTTTCTCATCCTTTCCTATTGTGCCTTCCACTTAGTGATGGCTGTTATCCTACTGGTAGGGCAAGCTTCTCCTCATGCATTCTTCCCTGTGCATCTCAGAAACAGTCTGCCCAGGTCTGAAATTCAAATTGGAATGTTTATAACTGTCCATGACTCCTAGTTTATTTTATGGCCTATAGTAGGTATGCAATAAATAATCTCAAGGGAATGAATGAATGGAAGAACTGAACAAATCACTGACATGTTTACATATTAATTCTTCCAACCCAAGAATCTAGATAAATACACATTTATTTAACATACATTAAAATTTTATTATCCAGAGAAAACTTTGTGACATTTTATTTCTTGGTCTTATGAGTGTTCTATAAGCATATTCTTGATGTTTACTTACATAAGTAGACTCTTTAGGGCAGAGACATACATGGCTTCTATTTTAGGAAATAATAACCTTGCTTATATTTTGTATACTTGTTGTAATGTGCCATTCAGTTGATAGTCTTTTTCCTTATATAATCAGAACCTATCTGCAAATAGAGATGTTTATCTTCTTTCAGCTAAAATGTTGTTTAAAAGTTTCTTTCTTTTTCTTGTCATACAATATGGCCTAGCAATACATTTTTAAGTACTACTAATGTCACCTTATCTTGCTGCAAGTTCTAATTGGAATTATGCTACAGACAAAAATAGGAATTTGGATACTTACAACATGAGTAGATTATGTCAGGCAGATGTAAGGCTGATGTCACAGGTTCACATACTGCAATCAGTTCCAATGCTGGGGGACCCAAATAAATAGTGATACCTAAGCCTATTCTAGTGCTATGTCATTAAGATATTCTTAATGATAGTTTTAAATATACTCTCCACTTCAAATTTGCCAAGAAATTAAAAATGGATAGTAAATTATATGCAATGTTTTTATTTTTTGGTTTTTATCCATATGTTCATTTATATAGTTTTTCCTTATTTTGAACACCGATTTTATGAATCACATTAATAGGTTTGTACAAGATAATCTTATTTATTTTAATTAAATTCCATTTGTACATATTATACTGATGTTTTATTCATACTGGTAAATGCAATATGTTGGAATATACTTTAGAATTTCACTATAGATTTGTTGGTATTCATATGTGT
This sequence comes from Marmota flaviventris, assembly GCF_047511675.1. Taxonomy (NCBI): domain Eukaryota; kingdom Metazoa; phylum Chordata; class Mammalia; order Rodentia; family Sciuridae; genus Marmota; species Marmota flaviventris. Next base: position 145,681,027 of record NC_092499.1, read on the forward strand.
ACTTTGAAATTTTTTTTTCTTTGTACCAGGGATTGAACCCAGGATCACTTAACCACTGAACTACATCCTAGACTGCATTTATTTATTTGTTTGTTTGTTTGTTTGTTTGTTTTGTGACAGGGTCTTACTGAGACCCTGCTCAGTCTGGGTTTGAACTTGGGACCCTCCTACCTCAGCCTTCTGAGACTCTGGGATTACGCCTGGGTGAAAATGCTATTAAATAAATTAAGAATCTTACAGCCTACTCACAAGTATAACTCCAAAAGGGTTAATGTCAGACACGCACCTGCATGCTAAATTTGGCATTATCTGGATTACACAATTCATAAATGAACTGAGAATTTTCCATGTTTTTGTGTAATTGCTACATTCTTTTCTGTCATGATATTTACATTTATATTGGTAAATTAAAGAATTTCCCAAACTATTTTGAACAAGTAGCTTTTGAGGTTTTTGTTTTTGTTTTGTTTTGAGAGTCCTTGTTTGTTACATTACTCTAAAACTATTAATACAATAATATTTACAATTGTAATTTTTGTAATTTATATTTTCTTGAAAACTTCCATTACATTTGGGGTTGAAAACTTAATAATATTGATTAATAGAAATTGAATGTATACTTTTTCTTAAATTCCCCCATACCTGCTATTAGAGTCCCTTTTCCATGTGTGATTTCTCATGTTTTAAGCCTTTATTTCTGAGGTTTTCATTTCTGAAGAGCATATGACAGTAAAAATGGTAAGAAGCTATGATCTCTGAAAGCTCTCCTTTGTAGTTAGAAGGATTTTTGTAGTCAATATGATACATTCTGATACATTTTCCAAGGCACCTGAAAGAACAGGTACTCTGATTTTTGGGGAAAAGTCTCCATATATCTCTAAATATTGACATTAATTTGTTAAAATCTTCCATTACAGTTGAATTTTTTGTTGCAAATTTATCAATTTTTTTACTAGATTTTCAAAGTCAACTTTGTCAGTTGACTTTGTTACTTTCAATAACATGAAATTATCTGTCTAACATTGAATCTTGAATTCTACTCCTCCATTCCACTTTCTTGCTTCGATGTGTGTTCATTCACTCGTGGGATATGTTTGTTATTCCTCTATTTTTAACTTTTTTAAAATTTTGCCACTGTCCCTTTTAAATTGTGAAATATTTAACATGGTTCTTTGACTCAAAATTCAAATATTTTATTCAGTGGTAATGCTTAAGATAGAATTGTCATATTATGTGGGTTATTATTATTCATTAAAGTTTCTCCTCCCTGTGTTTCTTTTGTCTTCACTTTATTATGTCTCTACAATTGGTTGGTTTAGAATATTGTCAATTTATTTTTAATGGTTGTCATCATGATTGCTGCAAATATACTTAAATCTCTTTTTCTCTGATTATGCATGTCAAGACTTATGAATTTCCTATTTAGAGATTCCATTTGATTTATACCTCCCTTTATCAGTTTTGAATCATATAATCTGGATTTTTACCCAGATTATGATTAAGAAATCATTATTTCCACATGATGCATATTCTTTTAAATATTTTTTGGCATAGAGCCTTATTCAATTCAAATCTTTTAATATCTCAAAATTTTCTTTGTAGCAATCTTTATTTTGATGCTTCTCTGGGTCAGTCAAGCTAAATCTCAAATTTATCTCATACTCCCCCAAATAAATTGTAGAAATTGGAAATGTCCTTCTTTCATTTACATTTTCTTTTCATCAACATGTGCATTTTTCTTTAGGAGCTTGCCCTTCCTGTATTTCAGCTTTCAGTTTCTACTTGCTCTCACAGTATACTCACTTGACTGAATCAAGAATTCATGTTTGTTTTCTTATTTTCCCACAGAGACTGCAGCATTTTCTTCTTAGGTATCTTTCTTCTCATGGGAGAGGAGCTGTGATTCAGCTCTTTGACTCTCCTATCTCCTACTGATGAATTGTTTGCTCTTTACCTCCAGAAAGTCTTCAAAATCTTGCTATGCAGTTATCAGTTCCCTGACTTTGATCTGCTATTCTTATAACTTATTGATCATTTTCATGTAGAGCTGCCAAATAAATAGAATCTCCAATTGAATTTGGATTTAAGATAAACAATGAACAACTTATCAAAACAAGTATGTCTTATTTTGCTTTTTGTTTTCTCTAAATCTTTCAGTCTTACTTCCAATGGAATTCTATGCTACACACCTTTAAAGTCTGCCATTTTTTTCTCTATCCATTTTGCGTTTTTTCTCAATCCATTTATCCTACTGATTAGCAGCACACACCACAAATTAGAAATTGGCTCTCTTGATTTCTGAAGTAATGAAGTACAATCATATCAACATATTCTTCAATAATATCCTTGCTTTCTCTCTTCTTTTTTACTTGTTATCCAATTTATTATCACATGCACCACTTACCATTTAGTTTACAATGAAAGAAATCATGTGCTAGTGTGGGCTAAAAATGAGTCCATTGCCTCATGTGTACATTAACTGTCATAGGTCTAGAGATGTAGGTCATTGGTAGAGTGAGTGCACAGAGCATGTGCAAGGCCCTTGGTTCATTTTCCAACACCATAGGGGGTAAAAATAAAAGAAGGATCAAACTTTTCACCCAACATGCTAGACAACAGGGAGAACAGCAAACTGGATTTCTTCCTACAAATGTCCATAATTGCATGTTAGTCACACTGTTCTCTCTTTACTACAACAAGCACTGAACAGCTTTGCAAAGATCTGACATCATCAAACAGAACACAGCACCATCTAATACTGAAACTATGAATTTCCTTAAGCTGGTGACACACATACACTGCTCAATATATTTTGCTGTGGTTTCCTCAATTTTTAAAAATATCCTATGAAGCCCTTGTGATTTTTCTGCAGTGCAGTAGCCATTCTTGCATGATGAGGAATCTCACTCCTAACATCCTCGACATGGTTAGATTTATTAATTTTGCTAAACTAGTGATTATAAAATAGTGTAGCACTGGTATCATTTGCATTTCCCAAGTTGTTAAAGAGGTTGAAGATGTTTCAAGTGTTTATTGGCTACCTAATGACTTTTTCAATGAATTATCTGCTAATTATTCTGCAATTTTATGTTTGTCTTTTTGTCCTATAGGAGCTTTTTTTTAATTTAAAAAATTAATTCCAATGCATCATTTATGATCAAATATATTCTCTAAATTTCTTATTTTTGTGTAGCTTATTAGATCTTTATTTAATAATATTATTTAAGTGAAATTCTGATTCAATTAGAACTAGAGTTGAAAATTTTAATAGATTTATCTATTTTTAAATTTATTTTATGAAGAGAAAACTGAGAGTGATAAAATATGTATTTAAATTTATCTTATTAATTAGCAGAACACACAACAAATTAGAAATTGGCTCTCTTGATTTCTGAAGTAATGATGTACAATTATATCAACATATTCTTCAATAATATCTGGTAAAAACTGAATTCTTAGGGGAAAAAAAAAAAATATATATATATATATATATATATATATACACATACACCATGATGTCTTGAATTACACATATATTTTTTAACACAGGTTACACTTGGTGAAAAGTAGCTTTTGAGAGCTGTCCTTTCTTCTGTCTTTCTTCTCTTCAAGGTTTCATTTGATAGCCATGAACTGTGGATAAAGAATAAATATGGCTTTTCTGTACCCTAGGACCATCCTCTGTCTTATTTATGTCTGACCTGGTGCAGTACTGCTGACCTTGCAAAGTTTAATTGAGGCTGGAATTATAAGGCACAGCTTGAGGCCACCTGAATTTAGAGGGTGTGACATACACAAAGACACACATACGTTGACAATGTAATGGCCTGATGAACTGAGGGTGTGTGTGTGTGTGTGTGTGTGTGTCTTAGTTCTGCTGAAATGACAGCAGTAAAACAACTTACTGTGATCTTTTACTGCCAAGGACCCTTATGAAACTATACCTATGTTCCTTTATAATTGCATCATAGAACTTATTTGTTACTATATGCAGACCTAATAAATATGAAAGCTATTTAGGCTTAGAAAAAGAAATAGGTGTAACTAATTCGAGACATAACTATTCTGTGAAACATGTCTTAACAATGTCATAATAGTTCAAATACTTGACAAAAGCTCTCATTTCCACAAAATTGTTTGCTTTATATTATGAAATTATAAAGCAAACAAAAATTTTGTTACGTGATGTGATTTAAGTAACCATTTAAATGTTCTAAAGCTATCATAAATGGTCAAGTACTAAAAAATAGTCTATTATAATAAAAAGATTATGACCAAGAATTTGATATTGGTACATGAAATCAAGACATTACTATTGAGAAGAAAATAATTTATTAATTTTTTAAAAATATTTATTCTTAAGCTTTAGGTGGATACAATATCTTTATTTTACTTTTATGTAGTGGGAGGATCAAACCGGGTGCCTTATGCATGCTAGGCGAGCACTCTACCACTGAACCACAATCAGAGCCCCAAATTTATTAATTTTTATTTATTAATTAATGATATTTAAAATCAATTGCCGTCCTACCCATATGTTCACAATTATTATTTTACTGCTTGGCAAATTTTGAACTTTTTTGGTATGGATATCACTGTTAATATATTTGAAAATTAAAGTAGATTATATTCACTTATGCTATTTTTATCTAATTAAATAATTACACCATTATTTTCAGGGATATCATTGCATATCCTGAGTGATTATTTAATAGCATGCTAAAATTCAAAGATATTGACAAAATACTTTCATTTTGAGAAAGTACAAAACCTATTTTTTGTTCATTTAGAACAACTAAAACTAGTCCCAAAAGAACACTTTAAATAACCATAAAATAAGATTAAGTGGATCAATACAAAATATTTATATGAATATATGTATATGCCCTCTAGAGAACTTAAGCTTTCAATAATTAAAATTTAAAAGGAAAATTTGTCTCTCTCCCTTTCTCTCTCTCTCTCTCTCTCCCCCTCTCCCCCCCCCCCTCTCTCTCTCTCTCTCTCTCTCTTTTCCACAGAGAATCTCATAGATAAGAAAGGTACTCGGGATTCAAGGGAGAGCTCCACTTTGTCCATGGGCATTCTGGATTCACACACACAAAACCTGGACCTGATAACTACACCCATATGCACCTATACAAATTCTCTCATGGATGAGGTTATGGTTTTAAGTGAAACTCAAGATGTCCTCAAGTTATAGTATAGCCTAGTAATCAATATATTAAGCAAAATTATTTTTAAATCAATTCTCAAGTGATAGGATTTTCTTTAATTAAAATTATTTCTTAAATGAAGTTATAAAATAGAACACATGCAAATAATTTTAAAAATTTAATGTCAATAGTTGAGTTTAAAAATGGAATAGAGAAAGAATGAGGACTTAGGTTCATATTCTGCCAACAGTCTCAGGTTTTATACATTTTGTTTTGCTAGGAAACTCTGACAATGGGATGACCCCAATGTTCTATTATAGAAATATGAATTAACAATAAACAAAATAAACTAATGATAAATAGGATGATCAGCACATGCCAGAGGCTATTCTAAATACCTTACTCATGATTGCTCATTTAATTCTAGTCATTCATTAATCAAAAAATTTCTCATTAGTTGAGAAGGAATTCTATATGGCTATTTAGAGATAAGACTGATGTGGATTTTTCACAGAGACAGCAAGAAATATGGAGATCTAGGTGTTCAGTTTTATTAAACCTCACATTCATCTCTTATTCTGGTCCATACAACAAAAGCAGCAAAGATTTATGAGATCTTGTTTATAAATACGAAGAAATGTTCCATTGATACTAAATCTTAAATTATTTTCAGAGAGAGAATTAAGTACTTCAAAAAGCAATTTTTAAAAACTGATCAGAGTTAGATTTTTCTAGCTATCCAATTTCTGTAAGCAACTCCGTGGCTAATTTTAGGAGATTTGATCTTCTTTTATGTTCCACATAGCATGGGATCTTCAATATCTTGTGAATACCAACATCTTTGTACACACAGAAAAATCTAAAATTTGATTATATAAAATAACATGACATTTAAACTTGAACTATTTTTAAAAATTAGGTGTTATGACATATTATGACACTATGTTACAATTCTTCACACAATCTACTTCTATTGGACTCAATTTTTGTTTATTGATAGTTATACCCACTCATGATTTGATACTCAGACTATTTACAAAGTGTGACCTATTTGTGGCACTAGATCTACTATGCCCAGGAAGGATGTATTGCCACAGTCTATGGAATTATTACTAAAATATGATAAGATTCCCCCCCACTTGCAAGCTAGCAAGAACTAAAGTATAAAGAATCACATAGGCTTAGTGTATTCTTTTTCAGTCTACTATGACATATAAATATGAGATTCCCAAATTATCTATCAATAAATGCTTTTAAACATAAATTCAAGTAGATAGAAGTTTATATGCACATATCAATAAGAACAAAAGACAAGTTGCAATGAAATTGTTGAACACCTACCATCCAAATAGTGTGGTCTTCTCCTTCTATGAACCATCCCATAGACTGAGCTCAAGAGATGCTGAGGTAGACAAATGTGCCATATTAATTATACAGGGAGATGTTTTATGACTTGGGGATATTACTCTCTATAAATAGAGCCAGCACCAGAACACTTCACCTAAGGCTGCAGATCATACTCAGGTCTGCAGGTCCTGTCATCTCAGAGTACAACTGGAGTCTCTTTTTGTCTAGATTGCAATCTCTCTCCCTTCCCTGAAGTCAACTTAGGAACTGAGATGGTCTTCATGAATCTATGAAAATTCATTGAAGGGCTGTGTCCACTTTAAGACATATCTGACTTAGGTCAATTTCAATTCCATAGTGGACCGTGAAATATCAGTAAGACCCATTACTAACAGTACCTTAAAGACCTTAGAGAAATATTATATTGTAAGTAATGATAAAATAGAAAACTATGAACTTTCCCTAAGGAAATTCATATGCAAAGTACCTACCCTATTTGTTTGTAATCTGTTTTGATTTCTGATGATTTCTATTGAACCACCTTTCTTTCACCACCAGACATCCATGCAAGCTTATGGGGCTACATCCTCAAGTTTGCAAATAAAGTCTACTTATTTAAATAATGAACCTTATAGAAAGACTCACAGGGCATCAATCTAAGGCTGTCATATCTTTAGCATGACTCCAACAGTGTATATTTTTGCAACTGTGAATAGAATCCACACATTGATGAAAATACTGTACATTTATGATGAGCAATGTAGGAACAAAAGTGCTGGGCCTGGAAAAAAATTTTTCGAATTTCTTATTTATTACATTTTTTTAATAGAAACTCAGAGAAAGCCTTATCTGCTGTCATTTGGTTTAAATTCCACAGTACTTTTTGTATTTGACCAAATTCCCTTATCTCTTATTTCCTTGTATTCTGCTGTGCCAGCCTCTGAGCAGTTGATATACTTATCTGTGGTTTTATAATAAAGTTTTAGCTTCTACTGAGGGAAAAGGGAAAAAAAGTAACAAGAAAAGGAAAAGCTGCTCCTTAGATACTAAATACACCAGCTCCCTGCACCCTTTATACAACTTTGAAAGAGTTGCCTGTTCTTGCCATATTTGGGGAGCTTTGGGGGTGGTTTACACAGTGCCTAGAGTCAAGACTGTTTTTTTTTTATTGTTGTTGTTTTGTTTTGTTTTTTAATATAACAGGAGACAGGTATGGAATACAAAAGGGGGAAGAAAAAAGCATAATATAGACACACACAAATAGTAAAAATAGTAATAACAAGAGAATCAATACCATATACTCCTAAATTTGTCTCCATATATTTTTTTTTTACTTCAGTCCAAAGTAAACCATTATCTGTTTCACAATTGGAGAAACCAGGCATGGTTTTTGACATGCCTTCCCAATTTGATATTAAGTACTTCACTTTAGTCCCGATTCAAAATTTAAGAAAAATTACAACCAAGTTACATTGATATATAAAAAGTTATTTCAAAACCTGAACTGTCTAAGTGATCATGTGTGGGTTCTGAACATCTCACAGTTCGCATGCAAAGGGTGAGACACAAATTCACGAACAAATAAATATTCTAAGTAGTTGTGAACACCTATTCCTTTCCAAAGTGTTATGAAAAGATGAGTTCTTCAAGTGGATTATGGAGGTACTGATTTAATTCAATGGAAGACTGGAAAGCAAAGTATCTGTTATGTACTAGACCTTCTCCAGGACACAGGGTTTTGCAGAGATAAATTCATATATAATACTGACTTATCACTTAGAATCATATCACCATATGCCACAGGCAAAACATACCTGATCTCTGAATCTCACTTACCACATCTGTAAAATGGACATCCTACTGCTTATTCCATTTGAAGGAAGTAAGAAGAACCATGTAATATTTTATAAATATTGCTGATATGGATGGCTTTATGAATTGAGCAATTTTGCTGGTACTATGGAACTAAATAAAGTTCTATGAAAAGATGGATTCTAAATGAATCTCCTTTAGGGAACAACTCAACTTTATAAGAAGCAGGTTGGATTTCTAAGACTCTTCTGAATCCTCCCTTCTGTGTCTATTTTGCTAAATTTGACTCTAAGATACATTTTGACAGTTTAGAACTTACAGGTTTTCTTTTTTTTTTAGTCAGGAATTAGTTGGTGCAGCCCTGAACCTGGAATCTCAGAAAGTGAAAAACTGCCACTTTTCAGTGGCAGTAAATTCACCAGAACTTCTTTGCAAATGTTCATAAGGAAGATGGAGAATCCCCTTTTCTTCCCTTGTCTTTGCCAACAGATGTTTTGCCTCTGTGACAGAGTACAATAAACCTGTGAAATAACGAAGGAGGAACTCATACTGAAACACCGGCTACTCTTTGAAAGGAACACACTGATTGGATTATTTCTAAGATATTCTGCTCTGACAGAATGTGACAACTATGCCTTTTCATTACCCATTCGGCCTCCAGGAGATGCAAGATTTAGTATCCTTTTGTACACTTTAAGTCTGAGAAACTTCTTCTTTTGGCTTCTTATGGGTACTAGAGGCTGGAAAAGAAATCAAGTTGCTTGAGATTTGCAGCAAAGATTTGGATTAAGTTGCTTCAATTTGCAGTAGAGATGCTGGTGGCACTCTGCAAATATTGTCACCATTGACCTGCAGAGGTTGTACATCTAAACCTCTGAGCGCAGTTTTCATGTCAGCAAATGAGCTGTTTTCAATCCCTGCTCCACAGTTTTGCTATTTTTCCAGGTTCCAAGCTGAGACTGTCAACATTACTATAACTTGTGATCCTGCACAGCCATCGGTTTAAAACAATTTCCATGCACATTTATTCAGTTCAAGACATAAGCAGGAGGTCCCAAGGTGACAGGTTCTTGCATTACTCTAATCCAGTTACCACTGAGTTAAAATGCTTTCATTACAGTTTCAAACCCCTGGGAGAAAGTAGGTATGACAAGCTGGGGTCTGCTTATTATGTTTTAAACTGAGATTGACTCCAGGAAATAGTAGCAAGACTGAACAAGTACATTTTTACATACTTCCCTCTTCTGTCTTACTTGGATCATATTTTTAATTTGTCTTAATTTGAACTCTCTTCTGGGTCTTTAAGCTCATCTTTTTGAAGATTCGGAAAGCAAAAATACCAGCAAGAAACATAAAATAAATTACTTATTTATGCAAAGTCCTTTGGAACTATTATGTGTCTTGGGCATGAATTAACCTGCCCCCTCCCGCCTACTGCACAACTAAGGTATTTTGAAACTGTCTAATCCTGTTCACCTAAGCATTGGTGAATTATTAAAAATTAACCTCTTCCTTAATCATTGAAGATGAACACTCAAAATCAAATATTTAAGTTAAAATTTGATATCATGCAACTTATTTAGTCCATTAATATTCATGAAATAGCTAGTTAAATGCAGGTATTGTGCTAAGCAGAGTACCTCAAAGAAGGAAAGGCAGCAATGGCACCAAGCTTTTTTGAGTTTATCAGTAGGAAAACTGGACAGTTATCACATTATTTCAGTAAGATACATTTGTGGAATAAATGGAGAAGGAAAAAAGCAGAGAAAGAGAATGTCAGGATCACTTGGAGTGACTCATCTCTGAGACCAGACATGAAGATGACTTCCTCATTGCCTTCTGCTAAGGGTTATAAGTATTTTAAAGAAGGGATAAACAATCCACGGGCATTGGGGCATGCTGGTAATCTCATCAGCTCAGGAGGCTGAGGCAGGAGGATCATGAGTTCAAAACCAGTCTCAGCAAAAGTGAGGTGCTAAATAACTCAGTGAAATTCTGTCTCTAAATAAAAATACAAAATAGGCTTGGGGTGTGATTCAGTGGTTGAGTACCCCTAAGTTCAATTCCTGGAACCCCACCCCCAAAAAAAGAAGGGCCAGACAATCTTTATGCAGCATGATCAGCTTGCATAAGAGAAAAGAGTTAGAAAGGTTTGGGAACAATATTAGACAAAAGAAGGTAGACAGTAGATTATTGTATACAACACCGCTTCCTGCAAGCTCAATTATCTCCTGTTGGTAAAGATAAGTCAATTTTCAGAGTGAAGTTGAGACCACTTAAGTATCTTGTGCTAGTTCAGCTTACCATCACTGTGACAAAATGCTTGATATAAACAACTTATAAGGAATAAAGGTTTATTTGGGTGACAGTTCTGAGGCTTTAGTCCATGATGACTTAGCCATGTCACTCTGGACCTGTGGTGACACAATATATCATGGTGGTAGTGCATGGTAGAAGAGGCCAGTTCACCTCATGGTAGCCAGTTAGGAAAGAAAGAAAGGAAGAGATTGGGGTTCCAATATACTCATCAAAGTTACACCCTCAAGGACCTACCTTCTTCCCTAGACCCCACCTTCTAAAGGTTTTGTCACCTCTCAATGGCACTGAGTCAACCACCAAGACTTTAAGAAAACAAGGTTTTTGGGGGGATGTTGAAGATCAAAGCCATGCCAATGTCTAAACTTCAATTTTTTTTTCAGTTGTGGAGACATCTATTTCAAAGGCACCACCTCATTTCTTGTCTTCACACTTCTCAAATAGTTCGTGGAGTGTTTTCCAGTATCTGATGTCTACTGAAAAAAAAAAAAATAATGATGATGGTAACTTTTTTAGACAGCTTTTTCACTTCTGTGACCCAAAGACCTGACAAGAACAATTTTACAGGGGGACAATTTTATTTGGGGCTCACAGGTTCTATCCAACTCCACTACTCTGGGCCCAAGATGAGGCAGAACATCATGGTGAAAGTGTGTGGTGGGAGAAAGCAGCTCAGGACATGGCCACCAGAAAGCTGAGAGAGATCTCACTCATCAGGGACAAAATATAAACCCAAACGCATGCCACCAATGACCCACCTCTTTCAGGCACGCCCTACCTGCCTAGAGTTTATTTTTATCAATGAATTAATGCACTGATTAGGTTAAATTCCTCATAACCCTGCCGTAGTCTGGCTGGGCTCAAATCACGAGCCAATGAAGCAGGAGCAAACTTTATTTCTGAACTCCACCAGCACACTCCACACACGCTCCCCAGGGAACTCCGGAACCCCATGTGGCTCGTCCAGGAACCAGCCACTGGAAATATCTCCTCCGGAAATCCCTCCTCCTGCACTTCCCCAACCAATGGGAACTCTCTGGGAATCCTCGGGAATCCCCACAAGAACTCCAAAGTAGCAGCTGAGGCGGATAGTAATGCCTCGCCTGTCAACCAATACTATTGGCAAAATGCCAGGGGCCATTCTGACTCAGCTGTGGCTCTCAGCACAACCCAATCATTTTACCTCTAAACTTTCTTACATTGTTTCACACATGAAATTTTGGGGGACACCTCATATCTAAACCCTAAGAGTAACATATTTCTATCTATTTAACAGTGACATATTTGTAAAATCTTTGAAATCCTACATTTATGAAATCTTTGAAATCCTACCTCTTTTTTTTTAGGTTTAAATACACTTAGTGCAGATTATTTGCTGAATACCATATTTATGGAATAAATAAGGCATAAATAAATGCATGGTTTTAAAAATAGCAAAGGAAACCCTGACCCTTACACATCTGGACAACAGCTTAGCTTAGAAAACATGCTGTAAGATTTATACTTTGATATTTCTCTAATATCTGGCTCAATAATTTCATTAATCATTTTAATAGAATATCTAAATTATGTATTTATGCCTTTTGAAAATGCATACTTTAGAATATAATAGAAAGTTTCAAATTTGAAGAGCTTCAGAGGAAATCCAGAAGGAGCCAATTCAGCATCTGAATTATTACTATGCACTACACAGTAAAAATATAAACACTTTTTGTTAAAAGAAAACAAAAGCCAAAAAACCTTGCAGCCTGCCTCTGATGGAAACAAAAAAACAAAACAAACAAACAACAACAACAACAACAAAAAACTAAACTTGTTTATCCTCCTTATTGCATGACTTCTTTTTGCTTTAGAAAAATCGAGTTTGCTGAATTTGGGAGTTAATGTGTCTGGAAAAGCTATAATTGAGAGTCTAAGGCTAAACTAGAGTTTGTTTCAGCACAGATCTACATTTCTGAAGGTTAAAAACAATTTGGGGCAAGGGGAAACTTTATAAATTTTTGTAAAGGGACTATATTACATGAAAATCTGAGTGAGTCCAACACCAGTAAAATGATGACCCAGTTAACTACAGGAAATCATTCCTGCTATTTTCCTACATGAAGCTGTAATTAACAATCCCATAATATTTCAAAATTTCTTCATCTAGTTGGAAAAACATAGGTACTATTGTGCATTATTGTATATTGAAGTATAACAAGAGTTTCTGGTTCCACCGTATTTCTCAAATGCCTCTTATATGCAAAGCAATGGCACAGGTGCTAGAGATGTGGCTCAGAAGGCAAAAGACATGAGGTCTTGCCCTGGGCGGGTCACTCCTACTGGGTGAAACCAGACATTGAATAGATGGTTAAAATCTACAATACCTTAGATGTTATGTGCTTAGGCAGCATGTAAGTGCTACTTAGGAAAATGAAGGAAGATGGAAAATAATTTAAAATATTACAATTCGAAGAAGCTGCACTAAAAGGGAGGATTTAATCAAAGACCTGAAGAAGTGAGAAGTGATGCTACTCAATTGTCCTGGTTAAGAGAATTCTGGTCTAACACCATCGCAAGTGCAGAAGATCCTGGGGCTGGGACATGTCATGAGTTGGAGGGGAAAAAAGAGATGGCATGGCTGAGAGAGTGCATGCAATAGAGAGTAGTGGAGGACAACATCAGAAAGATAACTGTAGGTGGGAGTTGTAAACTGTGTAGAAACACCAGAAAGACATTTCTGTTTTACTATGAGTGACATGGGAAGTTATTGGGGTTAGGAGCACTGTGCCACATGATCGGATTTGCTTTTCTGAAAAAAACACTCTGACTTCTCATAGAGATTTGTCTGTAGGGGTGCAAGAAAGATAGTGGTGGGGGTGAGAGGAAGTAGTACTGCAACTGTCATGTGAGAGAGCTCCTGGTGCATTAGACCAGGGCGGGAGCAGTGGTAGGGATGAGGAGTGGTGAAACTCTAGATAGATTTTGAAGGTGGATTTGTTGAGGGTCTAGATTCGTGACAATAGCAATAGGAAAGATACAAAGAAAACACTGAGATTTCCACCTCTGTACTCATTCAAAAGGCTTAAATTTTTTTGATTTTTGGGAAAAAAAAGCAATGCATAAAGAAAATCAATCTAAACCAAAACTTTTTTTCATGGAACATGAAACAAAACATATATTTTCCCGAAAGTAAAATGAAATGGAACTTCTGGTTTTAAATCTGGGCTTTTCAGCTCAGCAGCTTGTGTGACAAAGGCAGAGTTATTTCACTGTGTTGAATTCTCCTACTTATAACGAGTGATAATAATAGTGCTTGTTTCACAGGGGAGTCCTGAATATCTGTTGAGGGAATCCGGTCAAAGTGACCATCACCATGACAGACATATATTAATCACTAAGCACATTTGAGAAAAACAAATTCACTTTTTCTGTGAAACTAGAGTACTAACCAGTTCAACAATGGTGAAGTTTCCCACAAGCAGTGAAGAAATGGTTCTAATATTATCATGAAAGTAATTTTTTAACATGCATATTTTTAGTAACAGCATTTGAGCACCTGAAATGGAGAAGTGCTGATGGACTATAAAATAAACAGCACAGTCTCTGTTTTCAAAGAACTTACAGGTTGGTGGATGAAGAATCAGCCATATGCACCACATAACATGGTAGCAATGCAAATCAACAAACGTTTTTTTATCACTGAGAATGGAACTAATTTGTCTAAAATTTTGAAGTGGGAATATAGTAAAAACTTTAGACTTTAAAAATATTATTTTCTGTACCAAAAGTCAACACATATGATCTGAGAAATGTAGCCATGTGGAAAAACAGGGTCACATATTTGAAACCTGGACTACCCCACTAAGATCAACATGTATAATAATTTTAAAGTGCATTATTGAATCACGGTCATTATTACATAAGCTACTGGAAATGTCTGTCTAATCTTCATGCAGGCAAACACCCCTGTGTGTTCAGGCCAGGATTTTTCAAACAGAAACTCAGTGAAATACAGTTAGCTGAGCCTTGACTTTAAAGCATTTATCTGAACCAAAATCAAAACCTTGAATTTTGTCTCCCTGCCATTATTAATGGATGTTTAACACCCTGCTAAGCTGGTCTCCCACTCAGCTATTTTTTTTTAAAGTTGGTGGAATAACTGGTATTCTTCCTGCTCACAAAGTCTTTGTTAATGTGCATATTGCAAAATCACCCTAAGTCAACAGTCTGTGTCATCTGCATTGAAGGGAAGTAATGTATGGATTAGTGCATAATAGCATGGGTTAGGGAGAAAAATGAGTCACAAAAGTAGCTGGTTCAAAGGAATAAATAACTAAATCATTACCTTGATGCCTGACTTAGAAAGCTTTAGCTCTCAAAGGCATAATGTCTAAAATATCAAGACTATTGTGTAAAGCCCAAGCCCCATTATGGACCGTACTTCAGTGGTTTATGATGGAAGACTGTGGATGATGCATTCACTAAACAAAACACAGGATTTAGCAGAAAAAAAAAGGGAAGAAATTATGAGGCTCAGTTAATTTCTTGCCACCTGAGGGCAAACAAAACAAAACAAAATGGAAGCCATCATTGTGAAAGAGACATGGTATATGAAATAAAACTGTTTTCCATATCAAGTATAGATAAATCTGGAAGCTTCTTCTTAGACAGGATTTATCCATTTATTGTATCCATTCCTTGTACCTGATTCAGAGATCTCATGAACAAATGAACCATGTCCCAAAGCATGGCACAGTCAAGAGAAGACTGTGAAGAATACAGCAATAGAATTTATGAATGTAGCAATGCCAATTGGTTCCAGGGGCTACCCGTGGCACTGTGTAGAGGTGTCCTGTCTCAGCAGGCGTACAGTGGTCAGTTGGTCATATCTGGAAAGGGTACTGTGATGGATGTGAAGACCTCAGTGTCAGGTATTTGGCAGTAGTGATCAAATGGAGTGACAGGTAAAAAAGTGCATACAAGAAAATGCTAACATGGATGTGGGCAGGGCGTGCTGTGGGAACACAATAGGGGTAAGGTGGCTCAGGGAATTCATTAAAGGGGAGATGACATCTGATCTGAGTGTGGAAGAACCATCATGTGAACACCAGGGAGAAGATGAGGAGCCTGGTTGAAAACACTCAGAAAGTAAAGGAACATGAGTGCTCAAATATTCACAAGAAGTTGGTATTTCTAGAGGACAGAGTATGAGCCAGAGTTCCCACATCATCTCTGTCTCTAGTTCGTACTCAGCTTGATTCCTGAACATTTCTCCTGCTGATTCCATTCTTTCCATAGAGGCCACCACCCTAGAGCCACCATCTTCTACCTAGGCTGTCACAGGGACCTCCTGACTAGTGTTTACAAGAACACAATTTGTTTCTCTGTCAACTTATGAATTTACTTATTCATTTGTTTATTCATTCAACAACTGTTTTGAGGGATAAACTATATATCATAAACTCATTTATTTTGAATGTGCAACTCAGGGATTTTTATTGAAGTGTTGTGCCCCCATAATCACCATCTGATTTTAGAACACCTCCATCAGCCTCCAAAAGATCTTTTGTGCCCATTACCTGTCATTCCTCGTCCCCCTTCAGCTCTATCCCCAGATAAACACTACCCTACTGTCCCCCTGGTTTGCCTTTCTGAATACTTCATATGCATGGACTCATACAATAAATGAGATTGTGTGCCTGGTTCCCTTGAGTTAGCATAGTGTTTTTGGAGTTCATCTATGATAGAGTGTATATTCATTGTATATGAAGATATCATATTTTATGTATCCATTCACAAGTTAATGGACACTTTGGTTGTTTCTACATTTAACTATTATGGATAATGTTACTATGGGCATTTTTGTGTCAATGCATGTTTTCATTTCTTTTGCTTACATACCTAAGAGAGCAGTTTCAGAGTCATAAGGTAAATTTAAGACTGTCACTTCTTCTAGACTGGATGTGCAGTTCTTTCTCTTTTTTTCTTTCTTTTTTATTTCAATCAGCAACGTGCACAATATTTTCTTCTCTGATTCTTACTCTACACTTTCATCAGAAGGTTATTTTCAAATTCAAATGTATTTTATAATTCAAATGTTATTTTATAGTCCTAATGAATTTCAATAGCTACTTTTTTTTTTCTTTCTCAGAAGTACCAAATTCTCAACAGAACTGAAGAGGTCAAGATAGACATCCTGTCCTTATTTCCCTCTTTATGTCACCTGCTCATGTCTTCATGTCCCCTCCTTCACTCTATTCCAGTCCTACTAGCCTCCTTTTAGTTCTTTAAACACAATTCACTCCAATAGCAAAGCCTTTGCCAATATTGTATCCAAGGCATGAATGTTTCCCCCACCATTTCTATTTCTTTGCCTCCTTAATTATACCTAACTGTCCTTTAGATATCAGATCAGATGACCTTTGCTTAATAAGACTTTCCCAACTCCCCAGACTAGGTCAGGTTTCTTTATGATGTTTGTTTGTTTGTTGTTTTTGCATTTTATTTATCTCAGTTGATAATTATGCTTCTTTCTCTACCAACAGAGTCTAAGCTTCTTATAGAAGGCATATTGTCTTTCATTTACTCTCAGGAGCAAATGAAAAGCTCCATAAACATTTGATGAATGAATGAAAGTGGAATCACAGAAGGGCCACACACACCCAGTAAATTTGTACTCTATTTTATGGGTGATGATCCATACTTTAAGATACATAGAGGCACAGATGTGTGTTTAAAGCAGCCATTCCAGTTCCTTCATGAGACAAAGATTTAAGAAATAAGGGTTCCAAGAAAAAAAATCTATATAAGAGATAGACATGGAGAGCAGGGTTTAGATTTAAGAAGAACTAAGAGGACTCACATTTCTAGCTTGAGTAGATAGAAACAAGTTATGTTAAAACAGAAGGAAAACTGACACTGAAACATAAATAAATCAATCCCTATCCAATTGAGTTTGTGAGTCTTGCACTCAGAAAGGAACTTGGACTGAGTATAAATAACCCGTTTAGATGACCATGAAAACTGTGATCATCTAGGAGAGGAGTGTTAGAGAATAGGCCCAGGATGGAGCCCTGGAGGATCCAACATGTAATGAGCCCCAAGAGGAAGCAAACACATACAAAAAGAGAAAGAAACAAATTGTACCAACAAGGGAGCCCAAGCAAGAGCACTTCTGTGAGAAGAGATCCATCACCCTGCCTATGGGCAGGTGACTCAAACAAGGACTTCAAAGGTTTTAACAAGAAAAGAAGTGGTCAGTAAGATTTTACCTGCCAAATTGTTGATGCTGGTGGTACAGAATGCTTTCTGATCAATTTTCTGTTGGTTAGTAAATGCTTTAATTTCATGCACACAGAGTTTGCCTAAGAGATAATTGAGAATAAAAAAGAAAACTTGAAATGAAAAAGCAAGAGTTCTTAAGTCTGCCCAAGTTTCTTCTGTCTGTCTTTCTTCCTTCCCCATCTGTTTTGACATCAAGACTAACTTGTTTTGTCAACTGTGCTGGAGAAGATAAGGATGGCAAGGATGCAGCTTAGTATTCATTAAGTCTCAGGTTGTCTTGACATCTGCCAATAGCTAAGACTCTTTATTTTTAAGTCTGAATTATCTGCTCATTCACTTTTCCTGCTATTCAGGTTTTGTGGCAGAGCCAAAAAAAAAAAAAAAAAAAAAAAAAAAACAACCCACTAGCATCACCAATGACAAATTGCATTGTAGGGAATAGCAAATGCATGTTTTTAGAAATCCATATTATTGTCTACTTAATTTAATTTTTACTTTAAAATTTATTTTTAAATTATTCTTACAAAAATATAAAGGCTAATTTATGTTCATATTTAGTTTTTTTTTATGAACTCTCAAAAACCAAAATCTTATAGACAAAAGAAGTGGTTTTAAATTTTGGATAGAATTCTATAAACATTTTTATAACTCAGTATGGTTGAGGAAACCTATGTATAACAATCCCCTCAAATTTGAAAAAAAAATCTTTAAAATCTTCAAAATAAGTTGACATTTAATTTAAAAATGTTATTTTTATATGGATACAACTGATAACTTCAAAAATATACTGCAAAATTTCAAATGTAATATTTACTTATTTTCCAGCATCATCTAATATTTGCATTAGTCATTACATATAAATCAGAAAATTATCACCAATTAATTATTTTTTCAAATTAAAAAAAATTAGTCTTCCTAATATTTCTCACTTGGGGAATTTTCTTTTGAAATAAATAGTTTTGAATTGTTCTTTTGAGGCAGAATTTAGAGTTACAGGAAACCCTCAAAACCTGGAATCATTATATTTTAACTTTTGTCTATGAAATGAAATTCTAATTTAGATTTTTAAATTAAATCAATAGAGAAATAGACCCCAAAATGCCTGTATACCTAGTCAAAGTTTTTTTTTTTTGATCCATTGATGATCAGAGAAGCAACATATACGTTGGAGAAAAACTTGTTTGCCAAAGCCAAACTACTAAAGTGTGAATCCATCTCTATCTATTTATATACATGTAAACTCATATTTATAAAAACTCTCAATGATTAAAATCTTATAGCCAAGAGGATTGATAATAAATTTAGGGTAGAATTTCATAGATATTTCCATAAATCAGCTTGGTTGTGCATGTGTGTATGTATGTGTGTGCATAAAATTTAAAATTTCAACAGTCATGTAGGAATCAAATATAAAGAGGCTAATATTCCAGAATACAGGAAGAACAGAGATATTAATATCTCATTTAATATTGTTTTGCTAATTGAGATAATTTCTGATTCTAGGGATAGTTTATAAAAGAGCAGGAAGGGTTAGTTGAAAGACAGACTCACTAAAAAGCTAACAAAGCTTCCAAAAGTTTTGGTAGTTGTGTTGACAAAATTGCAGTTCAGAGGCCATGAGGTAAAGGGCCCCTGATAAGCATCAAAGATTCTCAAATGAAAACTAAAAAATAAAAGCCCTGATGTTAAAGGAAAGCTGAAAATAAACCAGTTCATACAAAGATCTAACCAAGGTTTAGGCCTCTATAACTAATGATTAGATTAAATAAAAACATATCATTTCCTAGATTGCAAAAGTAAATTTTCTCAGAAAGAGGATAGCACCTTCCAAAGCTCCAAATTTTCTTTAAGAATGCATGGTTTTAAGCATTCAATTTAAAAATCTATCAGGTGCCCAAAGAGAACTTACCAAAGTCAAGGAAAAAAAAAAAGAAAAAAGTACATGACTGAAATAGACCATAGAAGATCCAGATATTCAAGTTATTGGTAATGAACTTTAAAATAACCGTGTAACCATTTGTATGTTCAAGATTAGTATGGTCAAGATAATAAATAAATAATTAAAAATTAAATGAAAAATTAGATGAAAGCATTAATAGAAATCCTGTAAGAAAAAAGATATAACTAGAATTAAGAACTCAAATGATGTGTATCTTGCAAAGTAAATACAGCTGAAGAGAAGATTAGTGAATTAGATGGTGGGTTGAAAGAAAATATCCAGTGTACCCACACACACAAACATTGTATTTGGAAAGTGCAAACCAAAAGAAAAATGGCAACTCAGTAGAAAAGTTTAATATATATATAATTGAACTGCTAGAATGAGAAGCTTGGGAGAATGAGGCAGAAACCATGATAGAAAAGATAATGACTGAGACTTTTTTCAACTGAGATTTTTTTCAACTGTGATGAAGTAAATCAAACCTCAAACATGAAAAATACAAGGAAATGACACTTGGGTAGATCAGATCAAAATTTCTAAAAATCAAGATCAAAAAATAGACATAAGGGAAGCCAGAGAAAAGATATGCATCTTTAAGGGAGGAACAATGAACTTGAGAGCAGACTTCTGTGAATATAATGACATCCAGAAAACAATGGATTCAGGGCTTCAAACTCTATTACAGTATTTCTACTGCCACCATAAAATTTTATACCCAGTGAACATGAAATCATGATTAAAACAAAATGACAGTGATCTCAAACAAAAAATTCAATATCAGCATGTCTGAACTAAAGGAACTGTGAAAGGTTGTTCTTCAGACAGACGGAAAATGAGCCACATGGACATATTGAAAGGAAAGGGAAAAAGAAATACATGTATAAATAAAAATTATTATGGATTACATAAGGTAATAATAATGATTTATTATTTTATTTAAAATATAGAACAAATGAAAATACATGTTTATCTATAAAACAGTTGAACATTCAGTGTACATGAAATTGAAGTATTCTAAGTTTCTTGAGAATTTCAGCATTTTAGGAATATACATTGGTATCTAGAGGTAACCATGAAAAAAATTATAAAGAAATATTAACAGAGCAAACATGGACTGATAAGGTAAAAATATAAAAAGAAGGCAAAAATTTTAAAAAATAGAAAAATGAATGGATAGAAAACAAATAATCAGGACAAAATAAAACAACAAAGCCATATTGCACAACCAAAAGAATAAGAAGTTATACTCAATTTATGTATGATGTGTCAAAATGCATTCTACTGCCATGTACAACAAATTTTAAAAAAATAGTAAAGCCAATAAAAAAACTTTAGCAATATTATTTGCAAAAATAATCAATGTTCCAAATAAAAAATATTTGTCAAACTGTGTAAAGAAAAATTCTATGTACTGTTTGCCAGAAAAACACATTGAATATAAGAATAAATGGGAAAGTTATGACCAATTCATTCTAACTTATAGGAAAGACAGTCAAATGAATCGGCCATAACTTCCCTATGTTCATATATGAATATACAACCAGTATAACTAAACATCAGGTACAACAAGAAGAATGGGAAGTTAGACTCTATGTATGTTTGATATATCAAAATCCAATTTACTATCATGTGTAAATAAAAATAACAAAAAAATTAAAAAAGAAAACATGGGAAATCAAGAGAAAATTAGTATGACTAATTTAATGAAAGTAGTACTTAAGGTATAAAATATAATTACATATATACAGGCTGTCTAATGACATGTCTTATGTCATCAGAAATTAAGAAAGTTTTAATAATTAAAAATGTGTATTTACCTAATATCATGGTTTCTTAATGTGTAAAGCAAAATTGACAGCACTGAAACAAGAAATAGATTTTAACACATCTTTCTCAACCTCTAATAGAAATAAATAACGAAACTTCAGTAAAAGTACAGGGAATCTGAACATGAATTGATATAATTGCTGTAGACAGAATTGTATATATAAATTGCAGCATTATTTTCTCACTACCCACAAGAGAATGGTGAACTGTTTTCAAAACTGCCTAAAAAATTTTAAATGTTGAAGTTGTAAAATAATTCAGAGTACATCTCTGATTATGGTGAATTAAACTAGAAATCAATTTAAAGATAGCTTAAATTATTCTTATTTATTTGTAAATGAACCCATACATTTCAAAACAGACCATAAATGGCTGGGCATGGTGGCACTTGCCTATAATCCCAGGCTCAGGAGCCTGAGGCAGGAGGATGATGAGTTCAAAGCCAGCCTCAGCAACTTAGTGAGACTCTAAGCAACTCAGGGAGGCCTAGTCTCTAAATAAAATATAAAAAATGGCTGGGGATGTGACTCAATGGTTAAGTGCCCCTAAATTCAATCCCTGATACAAAAAAACAAAACAAAAAAAACAGCCCATAAATTAAAAAACAAAACACAAAACACCACACAACATAATTCAAAAAAATTTTTTTTCTTCAAATTTAACTAAATGTCAATGAATATACAATGTTTCCTAAACTTTTGGAATGAATCTAATGTCATACAGACAGAGAAAGTTTTTGCTATATATATATATATATATATATATATATATATATATATATATATAGGAAGTCTTCATAAAAAAAGTCTTGACATCATAAATTAGACAAGCAGATATATTGTCACATATAACAAATTAGAATAAAAAATTTTAAAAATACATAAGTAAAATGAGGGGGAAAAATAAATAAATAAATTAGACAAAGAGTAAGACATTGAATCTAAGGCCAGTGGAGGCTTGGGAATAACAACAATAAAAACATCCACTAATGAAAATAAAGGTACCAAGCAATAGAAAAAATCAAACCAGCCAACTACTTTTCTTCCTCATTACTTGTTTACATTCATGTGTCTGCATGTTATCACTTTTTTTCTTTCTCACAGCCACATGATACACCATGGTGTACATCTGCCATGTTTTACTCATTCAGTCCCAGGGAGGGCTATTCAGAAGCTGTCTCCAACTTCTCATGCCATAAAAAGAAATATGCTGAGATTTTATCTCACTCCAGTTACAATGGCAGCTATTAAGAATACAAACAACAATAAGTGTTGGTGAGGATGTGGGGGAAAAGGCACACTCATACATTGCTGGTGGGACTGCAAATTGGTGCAGCTAATATGGAAAGCAGACTGGAGATTCCGTGGAAAACTATGAATGGAACCACCATTTGACCCAGCTATCCCACTCCTTGGTCTATACCCAAAGGACTAAAAAACATCATACAGCAACGCCAATGTTTATAGCAGCAGAATTCACAATAGCTAAGCTGTGGAACCAACCAAGATGCCCTTCAATAGATGAATGGATAAGGAAAATGTGGTATAGATACACAATGGAATATTACTCAGCAATAAAAGAGAATAGAATTGTGGCATTTGCAGATAAATGAATGGAGTTGGAGAATATAATGCTAAGTGAAGTAAGCCAATCCCAAAAACCAAATGCCAAATGTTTTCTCTGATATGAGAAGGCTGATTCATAGTGGGGTTGGGAGGGGGAGCATGGGAGGATTTAGATGAACTCTAGATCTAGATTGGGCAAAGGGATGGGAGGAGAAGGGAGAGGGTGTATGGGGGTAGAAAAGATGGTGGAATGAGATGGATATCATTACCCTAAGTACATGTATGAAGACATGAATGGTGTAAATATACTTTGTATACAACCAGAGATATGATAAATTGTGTTCTTATATATATAATATAAATTGTGATGCTGTCATATATAACAAATTAGAATTTAAAAAAATAAAAAGAAAAAGAAACAAAAAAAAAGAAACATACTAATGCATGACCCTGCATGTATCTGAAGGATTTTCTTTGGTATAGATGCCTATGAGCAGAACCATTGGTGTAAGTGAGGTGCATATATTTATCTGAATTCCACCAGCCCACTATCCAGAATAGCTGCCTCATCTGTACTCCCACCAGAAGGGCATCAGGGTTTTGCATCCCTATATTGCTATTCATATTTACCCAGCTTTCTGCAGTGATTTAATAGATGAAGTGATATTTTATTGTTGTTTTAGTTTGAAATTCTTTAACTTGTGAATTTTCAGATTTCTACTTAGATAAATTGTCTACCAACATGTTGGTTCATTGTCCTCCTGTTAGTTTTAGAATCTCCTTTTATATGGAAAGTATTATTTTCTTAGCAGTTTTCAATTTTGTAAAGATATATCATGCTATTATCTGTCCCTCAACTTTGTCCATATTATGATTTCTTCATCTCAAACTTTTATTTTGTTATCAAACCATTTTTTTCTTATGGTCTATGATTTGGAAAAAAAATGTTTAAAACCTATTGCATGGTTCTGAGTAGCAAAAATTATGTAATATTTTCTTTCGTTAATTTTAATTTTACCTTTCATGTATATCATTGACCTGTGTGCAGTCTATATGGTGTAAAAATATAATACATTTCGGTTGTGTTTCTCTTACTCTTCTTAATGACTGCATAATGCCACCTCAGAGGAGTATACTCCAACTTACTGTACCAGTATGCAACTCATGACAGTTCACATAGTCTTTTAGTCTTTATTATGCCCAAGGATGCAAGGAATAACTTTTGGAGTTGTTAGATTGATGTGTATATATTTTTTGCTCACTTAATTGTCTGGATTACTGTTGTCCACCAAAAGTGCAATCCCATTTATGATGCTTTCACTATTTTACACCTAAGTGTGTTTTATATTCCATGAAAACAAATTTATATTCATTCAAAATTATCCAGTTTGGCATTCTGTGGTGCTATTAAATTTTTCAAATTAAAATATTTTATTTTACCATCCATGCTAATGGTTAGATTACATTTTAACTTGAGATTCTTAAGTTTTCTTGATTGTTCCTTAATTTTATTTTATTTATTTTTTTTATTGTTGGTAGTTCCTTAATTTTATATATTTTAAAATATCATTTGTTTTACAAAGAGGACGATGATGGTGGAATGGTGACATAAGTGTTGTGTCAAAAAAAACTCCTGGAAACATAGTAATTCATTATTATGTTCCTCTTATGCAATGGTACAAATAAAAGTGAACATCTCAAATCTGTATGTTAAAATCACACATATCACTTATAAAGCTAATAACACAATTTTTATAACTATATCCACCAAAGGACTCTTGTCTTATCAAATAGAATGATGATAATTATTACCAAATATTTTGAAGGTATTTGACTGTAATTTTTGGCCCAAAACAAAATATTTGCTCAAATGAGAAAGCATTTAGCAGTTGGTCCTAGTCTGAAAGACAGATTTTAAATTATTTTGTGGGGAAAACTACACTTGGCATATAAATATATCACTAACTCATTTTTAAGCAAAATTAAACATTTTATTTCAGGGCAGGAAAAACCTCCCATATGAATGAAATATTTAGTGGTTGAACTAAAATGAGACAGTACTGATATATTTTTATTCTAACAGCATGTTGGCTAGGATGTGAGGTGACAGTCACTGTCATTCATTGCTGGTGGGCTGTAAAATAATAAACTCTCTGGAATACAGTTTGGCAGCATATCCAATACATTAAACATAGGAGGTGGGTTAAAAAGCTGTGGGGTAGTTATTCAACAGAATATAATACGGTACTATCAAAGAGATTATGTATATGCATAGAAAGAAATCATCAAAAATTGCTAGCGAAAAAAGGAATTTTCTAAAAAATGAACACTTCACACATTTTGCTTGTTCTTGTGCTCCCTAGTGATTGGAAAGTTATAAATCTCACATGCTCCCCTATTAATATCAATCATAAAACAGTATTTACACCTCAAAGTATGTTGACTTCACTGGCTTCTGTTTTCCTCCTTCATTTGTACTTTTCAATAATGTCTGATTTGAAATCTAGATTAAAATTTGTGAATGTTTTTACTTTATTAATAACCTCTTTCAATTATTGTTTTTTTAACAAATCATTATATTTCTTTACTATGTTTTGAATGCACATGTGAAAAAAATCCAAGATTTGTGAGTTTCTTTTTCTTAATTTCTTTTCTACTATCATATTTTCTCAGTTATTAACCATTATTTTGTTTAATTTCTCATTTGATTGAAAAATGTCCTTAGGTAATTTTTTATCACAGGAATTTCAGAACCATCTACTTCTGCAGATCCAGTGGGTCTGAGAGCATTTTCGCCCTTCATGTTTGAATGAGCCATAGCTCCTAGTCATTGACTGATTTTATTGGAGCACAATATTTCATCTTCAAAGTGTACATTGATGTGATTCCCTTGTTGTGAAGGATTTATGAAGAGGGAAAATTTATATCAAGTTTGCTTCTTCCCATTTTCTCTGTAGCCTTGCTTTTTTATGTACTAATATTAATAATATTTTTGTTTTATTCAGACTCTAAATTCTCATTAGAATAAGGTCAAATATAATTCTTTTTCTGCTATAGTTTCAATTTTGAATGTACCACAGAAGCACATGTGTTGGAGGCCTGGTTCCCAGCCACTTGTGGGAGATTATGGAGCTTTTAGGAGGTGGAGCCTAGAGGAAGGAAGTTAGATCACTGAGGCAAGTTCTCAAAGGAGTATCAACACCAGCCCCTTCTGATTTTTTCCTCTTTGATTTCTGGCCACCATGAGAAAAAGTGACCATGGGCTGAAACCTCTGTAACTGTGATTAAAAATAAACTTTTCCCCTTGTAAGTTGATTCCATCAGGTATTGTGTCACAGTCATGAAAATCTGACTAACAACCTTTCCTTTAATATTTTTTTCTCTGTGCCCTTATTGTTTATTTTTTTAATCTAAAGAATTACTTTTTTCCTATAAATGAGGGATTTTTGTTTTTTGGCTTGGCATCCAAGGAAAGAGGTTGGAACACCTCCTGAGATAGACACCACTACATTTCAGAAGTGGAAAAAAGTCTGCAATATCTCCTCTCGCAGTGGGAATGATCGGGTGCCTGCTAGGGAAGAGGCAAGCTACCTTTTCATGCTCTGAGGACTTGGTAGGGGTCAAACTCTTCAAGATTCATGAGGTTTATTGTAAGCTAATGTTTGTGAAGAATAAAGAGGAAAAAGGAAGAATCTGGCAGGGAGAGACATCCACTGAGACGTAAATCTGGCAAAGTGTAACCTAACAGTGAGCTACAGCAAGAAAATTTCCCATTAGAAGGTCCAGCGTTGGGAAGAAAACACCAGACCTTAGCACTTTTCACCATAATCGGGCATTGGATAAGACTGTCTAGGAGGAATATGGACCAGCTCAAAAGCAGCAGTGGATCTTGAAGGTGATGTTAACTGCAGAATCTTACCTGACTGCACTCCTTGAATTTGAATGTTAAGTTCTTTCTGGAAGAAAGATCTCAATGTCACAGTCCACGGTTGCTACAGCCAGCAAAATTCACCTATGTTGAGAAGCCAACAGGAATAAGGACTTAGTATGTATTGGACATGTGGATGGCACATATGTGTTGAGAGAAGCAGTGAGCAAAATAGACCAATATATTAGTTTCTCTTTAAAAAACTTATTTTATTTTTTCATAGTTAAATGTATGCTGCATGATTTAATTGAGATATAAATATAAAATTTGTTTTCTTCAGTATTATTCGCTTAACATCTAAAAATTATTAATAATGTATATTCTAAATTTCTATACATTAAATCATAGAAAAGTATACCTACGTGGAATTTTCATGCAAATCAAGTCAATTCTCACATTTTGTAAGTGACAAAGGAATATTCCGATCAATAAACTGACTGCAAATGGACATCGTGGCTTTTTTGGCTTTAGAGATATTATGCTTAGCAAATTAAAAAAACAGGATGTTCAGGTAAATTTTAATTCCAAATAAGCAACAAAGAACTTTTTAAATATAAGATATCCATGTACTACTTGGGACAAAAATTATACTAAAAATATTCATTATTTGTCTGAAACTCAAACCTTACTGGATGTCCTGTATATTATCTGGCAATCTTATTCATATTTAAAATTCTCTATGTCCCCTCACCAATTAGAACTTCCTCTCCAAAAATACTCTCAGTGTGTTGCAAATTTCTGTTATGTACTAAAACTGAAAGACCGTACAAAGAAGAGATCACCAAAGGAGAGACAGTTGGGAAAGGGTACACATGACCTTTGTAAAAAATAAATTATAAATATCTATGAGGTTCAAAACATACCCACTAGTCCAATATGTGTTTAGCCAATGCTTCTTCCACTGTGGGTCATGACACATGTGGACTGAGAAATCAGTTTCTTGAGTTGTGACCACATGTTTTTAATAAATAATGGTAATCTAGAACAGAAACTATCATCATGTAATCATGTGTAATAAAGATTAATATTTTTGAAATTTTGTTTCCATTGTATATTTGTGTATTGTGTCTGCTGGGTCACTACTGTTTTAGTGCCATTTCTGGCAACAGAAAGTTAATCCAAAATCAGCCACAAGAATTGACTATTGTCCTTTGGCTCAGACCCAGTTTTCCACGGGAGCTCAAGGACGAGGGTCATACTAACTGATATGGCAAGCAGCCACATACAGCACTCTACCTGTCCCCAATGTATAAGGAAAGGGGGCTTTATCTGAAGGGACAAGAGTTTATAAGTAGATATAAACAGGGTGGCAAGCAAACACCTTAAACAGAAGTTGACACTTCCCCATTCTGGCTGGTTAAGACCTCTTGGATCATCACTGTCAAAAAAAAAAAAAAGTCAAAGCATAACTTGGTGACTATTTTAACAAAGTCACATGTGAGACAGACTTCTGTGCTAACCTAGAAACCTTTCTTCTAGAATAAACACATTATCAATTTTTCTGGGATATACTTCTTAGACATGTAGCCTATGGAACATTTCCTTTTGGATTCTTTGCTTTTAAGTAGTTCAGTACCTTATATTTCTATCTTAAGTTTTATTTTTCCTCCACTAGATAGTAAAACATGATATCTGGCTAATGACATTTTAAAAGAGTATGCTGATTATAAGTATTGATTATGTTTTCCTGACTTGAATAACATTTTAAAGAGCAGGATCAAATGGAAATGACTCAAAACACAAACAGGTTTCTGGTGGTGACTTACTTGGCCAGTGTGAGCATGCCCAGAAACAGCTCTGCATGGTACACCTGGTGAAATAGGCAAGTCTTTGTACTCACTCAGGGTGAGAAAGGAGTTGACACTTATTTTTCTGTAACTTTTTTTTTCCTCTCTCAAATATGTTGAAATCTTAAAGTTATAAAATATGATGAGACAATCCTTATTATTTTTTCTTCAAATCTGCAACAATAGATCTGGTAAAAACATTTAAAAAATACTAAATTACATTTGGACAAAGTGTTGTTTTTGTTACATTGATTGTTGATGTTCATTTTTGCTTAGCATTGAAGCGACAATAAAGAAAAGCACCTCCAATCTAGGTGTATATACAAGCCAATTTAAAAACAATTTTTTTAAAAAATCTCTGAATTAGACATTATACTAACTACCAACTAAACTGAATCAATGAATACCGTTGAATTCAAAGCACTAGCAAATTCAAACATCACAAAGAAGTGAAACAAATGACACCAAAGGAAAAGGATTGAGACAGACTCTGCTGTTGATCTGTTGATATTTCTGAGCATTTATATGAAATGGAATGAAGAGTTAAAGAGTGGTACTTGTGAAAGGGTGATGATCTAGCCCTATGCCAAGAACGTGGGGTCATAATTTGGGATGCTCTTACCCTTTTACAATTGTTTCTTCTTTCTGGTGGGATATGTAGTGTCGACATTTGTCACAGGGAAAGGAATATTTCTACTCTACAATTTCTAAGCGCACCTTGAGAGCTGAGCACTTTTACGGAGGGCAATTTTGCATTTGCTGAAGAAATAATATCCTAGAAAACGAATAAGAAATAAATATCCTCAGATTAATGCTATATAAATACATTTGCTATAGGTTTTATCAAATATTCATGGTACACACATGTACAGGTCAAATTACCTTTAAATATTAAATTTCTTTCCAGTGGTGGAGAATTTCAGATTTTTCAGTGTTTGTAAGAAGCAGAGATGGAACCCATGCATTATTATCTTCTTGGAAATTCAGCTTCTGGTTTAACTGCATATCTAAGGTTATGAGGGGCTTCACTGCCCCCCCACAATCGTGAAATTGCTCACATTTCTTTTATCTATTCTACAAATCACAACTCAAATTTAAAGATGTACTAAACACATAAGCATTTTACACCTACTTTAAAGAAGAAATCATCTGTTTGGTGTCACCTGCACAAGACACCTAAGGCACATTACACAATATAACTTAATACAACCAGACCACTGAAGTAGGGATGATTCTCCTTACACACAAAATCTAAGTGATAGAGCTATGCATGATTCCAGGAAATGGCAGAAGCTGGATACAAACCTGGTTCAACAGGACCCAGCCATTTAAGTCTGTCACTGGTAACATCAATTATCACACAGGCAATATGGATCAGTGTTTTCAAAGCATTAACAAACTGAACAAGTGAATCATTGGCTATATTCTGCTTGTGCACTGCAGGTGGGAGACAATTTGAATTTAAGTCTGATGAATTTACATTTGGATTCGGTTTCTGCCTTTGACTATTAAAATGTGCTTAGCAATTTAGCATTATTCAGGGTTTTTTTAATCAAAGTTAAGGCAGGGATAATATCATAGGTAGTGCCTACCCCATAGTAGTGTTAGAACATCAGTTGATATAATAAATGGGCCTGTTGTAAGAAAAATACCAAGTCCAAAACAAATGTAGGGGTCATGAGTTCCTCATTATCTTTCCTGAACAAGAGGTTGGATCAGATCCTCTCATCCATTCACCACCTCAAATACTGTTGTCACCTCTATGGAGATGACCCCATATTCATACCTCAAATATATTCCTACTGTGCCCTCAGGGAGACCCAGGATTTCTGTTCATTTTGCTGCCATCAGGATCTTCAGAGAAACAATCACCTACGTACGGTCTTGGACAACATCTTGTGGCCTGGCATACCTCAGCACTCATCTCTCTGAGCACCAATAACATTTTCCTTTTAACACTCATAATTTGAATGATCACATGTTATTGTTTTTGTTTGTTTTCCTACTGGTGTATGCTCTGCAAAATGGGAAGAGGAGAGACTGTTGATGTCTCTCCAAATATGCTTTACATAGGAGCTCTTTGAAGAGTGTAGAAAGAAGGCATTTAACATTCAGGTTTAAACATACCATATTTTAATTTGCCCAAACAATTTTCCATCTAAACTGGGACAGGTTTTGAGTGCTATCAATAAGCATACTTTGAAAAGAGGTTTAAACCCCAGACAGAATGAGACTAGTGATCACCCTGCACAAGGCAGGGTGCATAAGTGACAATGTCAAAGAGAACTTCAGGAGCAGGGCAGACAGCCAGGCACCTGAGCCTCTGCTGGCAGTGTGGAGAGACTCGAGGAAGTAGCTTCTGGGAAAGGAGAGGTGACAAGGACTCATGCTGCTTCCCCATCTGACATCTGACACTTACCTGCAGCACCATCTGTAACACCTATTCAGAGCCGGGAAGTCCCATGGCCTCCGGGGGAAATGGGAGCCCTCCAATGCAACCTGATGGACCCTGAGTTGATGATGGATACTCTCAGAGGGCAGTGGCAACCGTGGTTCAGAAAATCACACCCAACTAAAGACACCCTTTGACAATCCTCCAGCAGGCTCTGATATGTTTAATAGGCCTCCCATATAACTGCTGCCTTCTGCCTAGTTGAATGAATCACTTCACACATAATCACACCACACAGAATGCTTGCATACACACACACATATATGCTTACATACATACACACTCACATTACACATACATACACACCACAAGGTTCCTAAAACTTTAAGCCTTATTTTCCCAATAAGCTACCTCTTCCCATTTTGCAGAGCATACACCAGTAGGAAAACAAACAAAAACAATAACATGTGATCATTCAAATTATGAGTGTTAAAAGGAAAATGTTATTGGTGCTCAGAGAGATGAGTGCTGAGGTATGCCAGGCCACAAGATGTTGTCCAAGACCGTACGTAGGTGATTGTTTCTCTGAAGATCCTGATGGCAGCAAAATGAACAGAAATCCTGGGTCTCCCTGAGGCCCTTGACCCTTCTTATCTGTTTGGATCACATGTCCTGTTAGAATTTACTAAAGTGCATTATTATAATCTACAATGGATCATCACTGGGTCTCCACACCACTGAGTAGATGTGAACCACCACCCAGGCTATGTGAGGAAACAAGAAACTTACATTTGTTCAAGCCATTGTATTTGATGATCTTTGTTCTGGAAACCCATCCTGTGGTCAATAAACAATAGTCCTCAAAACATTTTTAACCTTTAAAATGGGGCATTATTCTACATACAAGGAAACTGAATTACAAAAATTTTAGTTACTTTCTGTTAAACAGAATAGCCCAGACTTAAATACCTCTCTCTCTCTCTCTCTCTCTCTCTCTCTCTTCAAAAGCCTATGTTTGGATATTTTACTTATACAATTAAATATTTTCTCTGAACAATAAAAATTAATATTTTTCAATTAGCATTCCATTTTGATTTCTGAAAAATACAAGGGAAAGAAGCCTGGATTCAGTGGCCATTAAATTTCTTAACTATCATGAAATTGTAAAATTATTTAGCAAGCAGAATATTATGTCAAATAAAAGAGAAATGTCCTTATGTTTAAAGAGGTTTTGTGTAATACCTTAAATTAACTGGTATATATTCATCCATAGGTTCTGCAGCATCAGGACTCAGGATCTTGAAGAAGGACCACAAATAAATTACTAATAACTGAAAATTTTAGGAAAACTCAGTGACTAAATTTTTACCTTCTCTTAGCCCAACTTATTTTCTTCTAGATTTTAGTCTTTCTTAAGTAAGGAATCTCTACAAGATTAGACTTTTATCTATAAAATTCACATAGTTCTGAGCCCAGCATGGATGTTAGAATATGCTTATTCACTTAAATTATACAACAGCCCAGTTGTAGCTTTAGACTCTGAGAATTAAAGAAGTATTTGCATGGTGTTTTACAGTTTATAAATCTTTTTACAAGTGATATTTTAGGTACAATTACTCTTATTATTTTCTATATAAGATGTAGTAGCTAAAACTGAGAAAATTGTAAAGGGTTTACCAAGGAGACACAGCTTTTATAAGTCGTGTTTTGACAAGCCCAATGTGCATCTTTTCACTCAGGATCCTAGGATCTTGTGTGTATACCATTGTAGGCTCTGCTGAATGAATGGGTACATCAATCAATCAATCAGTTAATCAATGAAACCATCATAAGATGAGCAGTAAAATCATGTTGCAAAGCAACCAGCTAATTGATGATCCATGCCAAGGTTTTTATTTATGTGTTCTTAATCATTGTTATTTTTTTTCTGGAAAAGATAAAGCAGATGAAAACTAAACATAAAAATATAACCAAAGAGATCCCACCTAAAACAAGAGTCAAAAAAGTGCCTCTAGCTAGATCCACATGTTGTCAAGGGGCCTGTGTGGGTGTTTTCACTCAAGGAGGTTCAGACATCCCTGCTTGATGGAAGGGACTCACCAAGAGCTGAATATTTGGCATCCCAGTCCAAGTAGTTCCTTATTGTCCATGACCATTGTCATAAGGCTGGATTTAACTTCAGAAGTACTGCACGCCATCTGGCTCTAAGAACAAATCTATTTTTATATAAATTTGCAATGAGGGAAAAAAATATTACATACATGCTCAGCCCTGGATGAACTTCCATTTTTAACATGACTAACTTTCACTCGTCTTCCTCAGGGGCTCCAAAGTGGGTGGGCTCTTTCCCTCTGCTACAGGCCTTATCTCCGTTAAATTATACGATTAGGATCCCAAAGTCACTGAACAAACAGGGTCGGATTCTCCATAACAGACCTTTAGTTCATATACATTTCCCTGGCTTTCGTTTGAGAAGTCCGAGAATGGCTATCATCTCCACACTAATAATATCCTTCAGTAAATGATAAAGTCAAGTCCAAAGTAAACTGAGAAGCTTTATCAGCATGTCAAAGCTATCCCCTTACAGCTCTGTACTTGCCAACTGTGCATCCTTTTCCTAGACAAAGACTTGATGCACTTTAAAAGGCACTTACCAGAGTGGGTGTTTGTTTGCCAAAGGAGAGTAGGCTGCCCTCTGGTTCCAGTCACCCCGGTTGTCACTCTCATCAGAGGAAGAGAGGGATATGTTACAGTCAGACTCCTTCCTTGATGATCTCTTGAATCGAATCCGGGGGAGAGTCAAAGCTTCCTGCTAAGTTATTCCTTCTCTTTCTCCTTGTTAATATTAATTGATGGACTTCTCAGAGGAAAAGTATATTTCTTACTGGGAATCAAGAGAACGTTGTGGTCGACCAGTTACTCTTCCACCCTGCTGTCAGAGAAGATGAGTCAAAAGGGATTTACACACCCAGTTAATTCTAACAGATGGCTCTTCCCCTGTACTCAGAGAGAAGTTCAAAACCAACCCACATTTCTCTCTAATTCCAAATTAGGCAAATTAGCACACTGGCCTTGATGGTTGGTGAACAAATTAAAAAAAAAAAAAAATGGACACAATGCCAAAAAAGAAAGATAGGAAAAATTTAGAAAGCTTCATATCTCAATTCATTCAGAATTCTGTGCCTCTTTTGATAGGCAAATGATGGTTCTCTCTAAAACAGTCAAAATGGTGAGAGTTTTCTTTGCCTTTCCTTCCTTTTCTTTTTGTGTTATGTGATTTATCACCATAGGTTGCTATGTTCATACATATACTTGTATAATTTCTGCAAAATATGTGAATGCACAGAATGTACATATTGTATATATTTCACACTCCCAAGCACATGGGTCTATGTAGCCAATAAAAAGAACAATGGGAAATTGCCTACATTGGAAAACAACAGTCTATGGCAGGTTTTCTTGGCTTTTTGTGCAATTGTATACTAATATTCCCCTGGGATTGGATGGCTCAAGGAAAGTGTGATGGGATATGAAGCCTTTTGTCATAAAATCCCAATATAAAAATTCTGTCAAGATCGATAGGGACAGAAGTGTACATAACACTGTTGCTGCGTTGGTTTCATTTCAAGCACAGCATGCTTCTGAATGATCTGTCATTGCCATCAGATCTGAAGAAAAGCAAAGCATCGGAGAGAAACTTCCCATTGCCACCTATAGGTTGTAGGAAGAAGGTCCAGGTGACAGCTGCAAGGCTCTGGGAAGCAGCAGGAAGAGGTTTTTGGAAGTTTCCAGATCACATGCACATTTGCATCTTCTGATTCATCCTTTTACAAAACATTTCTCATGCCACAAGTGGGCAAGATGTGGAGGATACAGAGGTGAAGAAGAAGCACACTCTGTCTTTGGGAGCACATGTTCTGAGGACCAGAGAGACACTATGAGACAAGCACTTGACATATGTGGCCTTCATCAAAAAGGTGATATTTGAACCTTACTGAATACTCTAAAGGGTCAATAGGAGTTTTCCAGGTGGAGGAAATCAGTGGTATTATAGATTAAGAGAAATGGTAGAAGAAAAGATTCAATGGCACAGAAAACATGTCACGTGTTCAAAGAGCTATAAGAAAGTCTCCATGTGATTGGAAATTGCCCTACCCTTCATAACAAGGGAATAGGGTGGTATAGGAAGGGAGGCCAAATGAGAAAGGAAGGAAGAACAGACTTTGAAAGACCTGTGTGCCATGCTATGGCATTTGGATTTTATGCTAGGGTCAAAATTGCTTCCTTTTCTGAACCCATGATGTCACTTGATCATGAGATTCTGGTTGACTCATTTGGGCCATATGTGGGAGCATTAGTAGCCTGACCAGCAAAGTGAGGAAATAAAAATAAGATTGACAAGGACAAAGTAATGAGCATGAACACATACAATCATGGACTAAACTCTGCTGCACTGCTCCAAATCACTAATGTTCAATTACCATTGACTATATCATCCTGACGTGTTCAGACAACATTTGTTTCTCTGAAATAGGATCAGTGTTTTCAAAAAATGAGAACTTTTATTAAATCATGATTGTATGTCACATATTTTGGGCTGTCTAGCCAACTCACACTATTCTCATCTTGGAGAGTTATCTTCCCCTCTCCAGGGAAAGATATTTAGCTGTGGCCATGTATGAATTTTACCCTCTGCTCCTCTGGCCAAAGGATTATTAAACTACCTCACCAAGTTGGAACTATTAGGCTTTCTCTTACATTAACTTCTTCACTTTAACAAGAGAATTGCTGGGAGCTAAATCAACTCATGATGTATTTCAAGAGGGAAGAGATAGAGTCAACTGTTCTTTGACATCCCAGGACTGAAAAGTTTCCATGCTTTCTAAGGCCATTTAATCTATTTCTTCCGTGAAAACATCAATATCTTTCCAATAAACAGCCTTTTTTGCTTAAGCTAGCTCAAGTTATTTTCTGTTGATTCCAAATCAAAGAAACCAACAAGAGTTTGTTCTATTTTTATATTTTATTAGTTTTAATTATTATAAATCTTCTTGGTGATTTTCCCTTGAAAGATAGTGATGTATTCCTAAGAATTAAAAAAAAAGTTTCTGTTTATTTTGAGAGCAATAGCATGAGAAGCCAGCAAACATCCAGTTGAAAATTGTATTTTAAATTCCCTGAGGAAAGTGATTATATCTTGCATGTTTTTGGTATTACATCTATACAATCTCCAGAATCATAACTGACTAGTTAGTTATATACACCATTCAACACCAAATAAAAGGTCCAGTTTACTGTAAAGATTATACCACTCAGAAACCAACCAGAAGAAGAGCTAGAGAGATCTTACTAAAGAATTAGAGAGATCCATGCTGTTTTATGGAGGTTGCTTTTTTCTGTTTCATTATTGTGCCAATAATCACTTTGCATTTGGCATCCCACTAACAGCGTAAGGAAAATTCTGAGGAGCCATATTTACCTTTGCCAACATCTCCATAAATTAGCCTCTTCATTAGAGAGGAGTTATAGCTGGAGACGATATTCAGAAACTTTCAGAATTTCAAATGAAATGGTTTGCCCATCAGTTCGATTCCTTCTGCCCTCCTGCCTTTTGCCTTTCTGAGTCACCATTTGAGTAGAGATGCATAAAAGTGTTGCCAACAATTGCTCATCCAAAAATAGGTGTCACTAGGTGTCAGCATCTGTAGATTAAGTGTTAGTCTATGGTGGTGACAGAGTGAAAAAGAAAAAAAAAAAAAAGGATTCTATAGGCTTTAGTTTTAGTGGAGATAGAGACATAGAGGTAGAGCTGGGAATGGCTATTCTCCAGTCAAGTGGATTCACATGTTCACTGATCTCTACTGCCCACTGAGTCACAGTGTTTGGGGACAGTTAAGAGTAAACATCTTGCTGGTGCCGTGATACAAAACTAGAACTCTTTGCCTAATGGGTACCTGTAAAACGGTACAAGTCCAAATGCAGGTTTCAATGCTATAATCTCACAAAGGAATGAAATATTACCAGCTATCACCCTTGATAACAATTAATTCTCCCATCCCATTTTTGAAAGGGTTTCAGTTCTGAATCTACTTTCCTCCCATCAGATAGAGTATGAGATATGCTGAGATGAGATTGTTAAAGCTTGGACTGTAGAATTTTATCTGGCCATCTGAGTCACTCAGAAAGCCCCAAGCACTCTCCTTTTACATGTATTATAATAAAACAAATTATTCTGGTGTCGCAGACCTTGAATACCTACTAACCTTGATAAGCACTTACATCTAAACAAAAAGAGAATCAATTTGCATTTTCCTTTCTGCTGGCTAACATAATGCTTCATTTTACAGTTGCCATTAAGGGTTATTGCTATCTTTACATACCACATTAGGCAGTTTGTGTCCATTGTTCCTGCATAGTTCCATCAGAATGTTTCAGGTTGAAGGCGTTTTCACAATGATGTTGCTTTTGTCCTGTCCCTATGCTATTATCGTGAATGTGTTTATCCCAACAGGTCTCTTCAAGACTTGAACACTGTCCTCTGTGAAAACATGTCAGTCATCACCTATACTTACAATCAGAATTAACAATGCTCAAGGTCTCAGAATGCGTGTGTGCACACACATGCATATACAAGTGCATGCACAGAGCTTACCTGGGTGGCCAGATAGGTAAATCTGCAAAGCTTCCTGGAGTGATCTTAAATGAATTGCAACCCTGCATAGTCCAAAGAAATCCCTTGAAAAATCCACTGAATTCTAAAGCATCTCTCCAGACTTGACAAATTCTTCAAACAATGCCAGGCCCAAGCTTTGAATTATCATTTTCTGCTCTGATCTATGGCCCCTTAATATTCTGGGGCAGAGGAAATAAACCACAGGCATTTGTTAAACAAACATCTGTGTATGGGAAGAAATGGGAAACATGCTCCTCCAGGAAACCACAAATACTTGAGTTGGAATAATTGAGAAATGGCCACTGGCAGGTAGGGTAACACAATTATTATAGATGGAACCTTTGGGGAGTACAAACAAAGTCTTCGCCTGGAAGACAGAGGCCTTCAGTGAAAAAGAATGATCACCAAAGACCCACTTCACAGTGCAACAGCATACAGGCTGTGGTTGTGGAGGAGCCTTCAAACA
Source organism: Marmota flaviventris (assembly GCF_047511675.1). Lineage (NCBI taxonomy): Eukaryota > Metazoa > Chordata > Mammalia > Rodentia > Sciuridae > Marmota > Marmota flaviventris. The sequence goes on from NC_092499.1 coordinate 145,719,501, forward strand.
TTGACAAATAGCTTGGGCAGAGATCAAAAATTAAAGCATAAAATATTGATATTTTAAAATTGAGTTTTCACAATAAAAAAAAACATTTTTTTTCTGATACAGTTGGCAACCACATTTCAGTATTTGTACAGCTAGTTTCTATTCTGCATGAGTTCCATATTCTTTTTTTATGTCCTGGTTCCATTTGAAATCAATAAAGAATATGTCTGGAATACTTTTACAATTTGTAAAAAGAATGGGTCTTTGAATACCAAATAATTAATCTCTTCATTAGTAATTAACCACATCATGTCATGAAGAAACTAGATTCTAAGACCCTAATGAACAGGTAAACATCTTTAAAATTTGTCCAGTGCTTTGTGTGATATATGTAATGATGATGGGGGAGAGTCTGATAAATAAAAATAGCATAAACACTGGCAGAGTTATTGATCCTTGGAATATATGAGAGTCCTCCAAAGAGTTTAAAAATATAATAACACTCCACTCAGAAACTACCGGCAGATACTTATGTGTAGTCCAGTGAAAAGGGAGAAAACACCAGTTTATAAAACAAAAATATGTGATCATTTGTCTGCTGTCTGGACTAAGCTCTGGGGAAAAAAGAAAAGAAAAAGATGAATGAAGCCTCGTGCCTGTCCAGGATAGGTTGATAAGAGATCAAAAACCATCAAACATTAAGTCATCAATTTCTCTGAATAAGATTGAGAGTCATTTCAATATCACCATCTCTTTAACCCTCATGATTTTTCTGTGAACCCAGTAGTGTTTATAGTCTTAGTTTGACTTTGGGACCTTTTGGAACTCTGGGAGATGATTTTTTAATTAGCAGGAAGTCTCAGTGTGGAATCCTTGCCCTGCTCCTCACTTCTAACATCGGGGAAAGCTGTGATTTTCCACAGCATCTACTCGGTAGAGTAGAGCCCTTGGGTATTTCTACATTCTTCCCCAAAGAACGCAAGACCCAGGCAAACCTCCTTAATTGAACTGTGCTTGCTACTACACCTCCAAGCTCCAAACCAGGTCAGCCAGTCAGCCACACCATAAAAAGATTGGAAGGACATCTATGGAATTCCATAAATTGTAGTGCAAAGAATCTGAAGACCAAGCCACTGTTGTTCAAATTCTTCTATGCCCACAGTGCATCCTCTCACTACAAAGACAAATTAAATCTTACTGAAGAAAGTGGAAAAGCAATTACTATGGAAAAATGGGAATGGTTTTTTTTTCCAGAAATAAAAACATTCTCATGACTGGCAGCTCTATCCAAAGGACTTTAAAATAAAATTAAAAACAAATTAGAAAATGTTTAGGGTTGAATATTTGTATTATCCCAAACTTTTCCTTTTACAAAGAATTCCCTACAGAATTCTTCTAAATGTTAAACTCCCCTGGTGCCTTTAAATGGTTGTTTACAGATCATTAACTACTTCTGGAAAGGCTGGTGTAGAAAACCTGCCAGAGTATGAGAATCTCCCATTGATTAACCCAAATTTAAGAGAAGGTTGGCTGAAATGGATGGAATTCAGTTTGCCAGAAATGAATTTTTGTCACCAATTAAAGTTGATCACATACAAGATTTTTTTCTTATGGACAGAGCTCAAGTCTTAACATTATTTTAGTGCTGAAATATTTGGGCATTATACGTGAATATTTAAAAAATAATTCAATACTGGGGATTGAACCCAGGGGCACTCTTCCATTGAGCTACATCCCTACCCCTTTTTATTTTATTTTGAGATAGGGTCTCACTAAATTGCCCAGGCTGGCCTTGAACTTATGAACCTCTTGCATCTGTGACCCAAGTCTCTTGGATTACAGGTTTACAGAGTCACATTTGGCCACAAATACTAAAATTGACCAACCTATTAACCAAGTGTTAGCACTTAGGGGTTTTTCAAGGTTTTTGTGATTCAATAAATAACATTATTATTAAATGCACAGTTTTATCTATATTTCTGCTTGATTCCTTAGAGTGACTTGTAAAGTAGAATTAATAGATAAAAATCCCAAAAATGTGCAATATTTTTGATACAAATTGTTCAAACATTTTTCAGACAGGTAGTTTCAACAAATTTCCTTTACCACAAGTTATTTTTACTGCTTCTTCATCAGAAATGAATATGAATAGTTTGAAAATAATTCCTAAAGTTTTAGTTGGAGACATTATGTTAGTTGTTTATTTGAAAATAATTTGATTACAAAGTTAAATGCATTTATTATTATAGTTCTTTGCATTTCTCTCTATAAAAAACTGCTTTTGTCTTGCCAATCTGGTGGGAGTTTTAGTACTTTTCTTAATGATTTTTATGTGTTCTTTACACATTAAAGACAGCATGTTAAAGACATTAACATATTAAAGTTATGAAAGTTTTCATATCAGTTATACATTTTTTTCACCTTAAGTGTTTGCATTTTAATTTTGCTTATGGAATTTTTAACATGTGCTTTTATACTTTTTTCCCATCAATTTTGGTTAACAAAATATTTTCTCCAGAAATTACAACTGAAAAAATCACTTATGTTTTCTTCTATTGTTTTCATGGTGTATGAAGTACTTCTACCATCTGGATGACTAAGACTACTCATGATTTCTCACACTGTTTTCTCCTTCAGAGGGTGGAAATATAATAGTCATTTAGCAGAGTTCTGGGTCCTCTATGAAATGACATTTATATAACAACATTTCCTCTGTTGTTAGAAGGTGATTAAAATGCAAGTTGAAGAATATTTATGATCATAGCTGACAGAATCTGATACGTGAAAATGAAAAAAATATGTATATTTGGCATATATCCTGACCAAGCAAAGCAAAACAAAAAAATACATCTTTGATGACTTTGAACAACACAGAAGTTAGTGTACTTCGGCCAAATGTGAAATAGCTAAATTTTATGAGCGATTTGAAACAAACTTGATGATGACCTTTACCCTTTTGTATTTGTTGCTTTTATTTTTGTTTGTCTCAAAATTCTCCTCAAATAACATGTAGTCAGAGGCTAATGTATCGCAGAGATGAACTGAATCTTCTAAACTCTTTGCATTTATGATCTCAGGAAAAGGTTTGCAATCCCACGAGTCCCTGGCCCCACTCCCATCTCACTGCTCTATTTAATGTGGTGTGGACTGTCTTCTCACATCCCCAGCTCCTATATGAATCATTTTCAGCATGGAGTTCTGATCATTATACACAAGGTCACTTTTTAATTAGAACAATATAGTAAAACATATGCTCAGAAGATAAATGAGGTACAAAGCTAGCTGTGCTACAGTGAACCCTTTTATTGGAAAGCCCTTAAAAATAATAAGCGTCATGTATAGTCCAGGGGCCTTTGCAACATATTTCAGTACAGCAAAGTGCCAGCCATCGTGAATGAATACCCTGTTATAGTGAACAATCATTTGGCAGCATAGGTTATTTTAATGGACACATCACTTTAAACGAAGCCTTCACCATCTGTTCTGCCCTCTAATTACAGATGCAAAAAGAACATAATTCACAATTGCATCATAAAAAAGTAAGATATAAGTGATTTAAATGCATGTGTATCTTCTTTATTCAATGCAGCATGCAGCTGTTATGTTGTTTTCATGTTTCAAACACAAATGAGGATAGAAATCGCTCTTCTTTGAGGGAGTGAGTTCCCCACTGCAGGACATTTGGGGATGTGAATGAATGTAAAACTGTGTGTTCTTAGAGCACTTTCATGTCACATAAGAGGCAAAGTGAGCCTGTAATGCGCTCCGTGCATTACCACATCTGATGGAGTGCATGTTTGTGTTGAAACCTAATTTTCAGTCGGTTCCTTTCTAGGCATTGGTATTTCAGTGACTTCTCAGGTTAATGTACTTTGCCAAGAACCAATGAGTGGAGATGTGTAGGTAATAACAAAGGAACCCTCCTTCAGAATAAGTCGAGCCCACTGCTTACTCCAGAACCAGAGGCAACCTCTGGCATGAACCCATGGAGTTCTTATATGAATCTATCCTGGCTTCCCAAGATTAACCCTCTGACGAGCTCCTTTCTTTTTTCCCCTAATGTCTCAAAAATATTTCAAGACCCTCATATGGATTTACAATTTACTGATTACTTGTTTAGGGGAGAATGTCTTGATCCGTGAACTTCTGTGTGAACTTCTTGGTGAACTTGATTCGATATAGAAACTCTAAAACATCCACTGATCCTTGATACTGATCCAAATGTAATGTTTCCAGTACACAATTTTTCTTCTTAAAGAAAAAGTTTATTAAATTCATTCTATATATGCTCAATTTGCTTGCAAACAAAAAATGTAGGTAGTCAAATGAAATTTTAATAGAATTTATATTTCTTAGGGCTAACTGCTTGGGGATGGTGCTTGAAAAACAAATGAACTGGTAAAAAAAAATGCAAATAAATAGTTTAAAAACCAAATAAATAGTGTAAAGTTCTATATTGTAACCCTTTCAGTAATAAGAAAATATTTCCCAGAAAAATTCTCTTACCTTCACTATGGTCTAGCTAAGAATGATGCAAACTTTGCATAGTTAATAAACAGGTGTTCTGAAGGTGTTTATTATAAAGTAGTTTAAAAAAATTCCTCCTCCCCCACCAATTTAATTTGCATTTCTAATTTGCCTAGCAATTATTCTGTCTTTGCAGATTAATTAGAAATAAACAATTGTTAGAATAGTCTCACTATCCAAATTATAATTATTCTATACAAAATGTACAACTTTATAAGATCATGTACTATGTGTATATGCATTATAGCTGATGCAAAAATTTATCATTTATGGATATACATATATATATATATGTGTGTGTGTGTATGTGTATGTATAAACAAACACAACAGAGATGATATTCAACAAAACATGCTTCATCCAGATGGACTTTACAATTGGCAATGCTTTCCATTGGTCAATACTATGAGGAACTGATTGTTAATATTTTTCATGTTGCCTCTACACACCATTTACACAGAATTAAAGCATAATGTTAACCATGGTTACCTTTGAGTGGTTTTATCAGAAGAAAGTGATCTGCATGTCATCCTTTCACATTTTAAAATTTATATTCATAATTTCTTGAATAATTAATAAAATATATAGTTTAAACAAACAAACCAAAAAAAAAAAAAGAAAGAAAGAAAGAGAAACAAAATTGAGTGTTAAGTTACTCTGAACACTTTTAAACCTGTTGTTGAATATGTATTTTTGTGAAACTCTGTTCTTATTGCTATAGACTTCCATTATGATTTGCTTAGATCATGTATCAATTAAAATATAAGTAACCAGTGGGTCTATTATATCAATTAATCCACGAAGTAACTTGATACTATTATTTATTAAAATTATAAACATTTTTCAGAACTATATGTAGCACACAATCAGAAATTTTCATCAAAATTATCTTACCATTCCTTTGTGTTTCAGTGACACTGTTGTTCAAGAAAGTACTATAGGAATGCTTCTCTGTTTCTGAGATTCTTACACTTTAATTAGTAGCAATATGAGAGAAGTAAGCACAATACATTTAAAAATGAAAAGTATTAAATCATTTCAACTTTATTCCAAAATATTATTCTTCCACTTTTTCCTGACTATGAATTAAAATTTATAATAAATGAAGGACTAGGAAAACATGTTGCCTCCCTGTTATGGTTTAGATATGAAGTGTCCACCCAAAGTTCATGTGTGAGACCCTGCAAGGGGGTTTAGAGATGAAATAAGAGCCTTAACCTAATCAATGTATTAATCCACTGATACAGATTAACTGGGTTGTAACTGTAGGCATATATGGTGTGGCTAGAGGAGGTGGGTCATTTGGGGTGTGTCATTGGGGTATGTATTTTGTCCATGGGGAGGAGAGTCTCTCTCTCTCTGTCTCTCTCTTTCTCTGCTTCCTGGTGCCATGTCCTGAGGTGCTTTCCTCTGTCATGCCCTTCTATCACGATGTTCTTCCTCATATCTGGCCCAGGGCAATGGAGTTGGTCATCTATGGGAAAAAAAAAAAAAAACCTCTGAAACTGTGAGCCTCCAAATAAACATTTCCTCTTCTAAAATTGTTCTTGTCATGTCTTTTGGTCACAGCAGCAAACAACAACAACAACAAAAACTAACTAACTAGAACACTCCCCAATATTTTCATTGTATTTCTTTGAATATTCAGAGATATGTTTAAGAATGTTTAAACTATCTTAAAAATGGGATGGGAGGAATCTTTGGAAAATAAAAAAAAGAAAATATGTTAACTGTCACTTCATTTTTTCTTTAAGTATTGGGGATCAAACAGAGAGTTTCACGCATGCTAGGCAAGTACTCTACCATTGAGTTATATCCTAAACCACCCTCCCCTTTCTTAAACTTAGCTGTGTGAGTATAACATTTAAATTCAGGGTATATGCTCAGTAATATCGGGATTGATCAAATATTAAAAATGAATGATTCCTGTGTGATCAACCCACACAAATATTTTGGAAATATTCCATTTATTTTAAATTCTTCTTATTATAGTCAATAACTTTTACTAGAAAAATACGAATTACAGAAAACTTGAATTAAAAGAATCATGTGTTGAGAAGTGTCTGCGCTCAAGGCTATATTAGGAATTCATAAAAATAAAGTCAAGTAAATATTTCTGCACATGCAGCTTTCTTGATAAATCTGTTTAAATGGTTGTAATTCAAGTGAACATTTATCCCTGTTCAAATATGTGTCATTTGACTCGGAAAGAAGAGATGGATAACTAACAAAATGTTTCACCTAAACTTAGTTTTTTTTATTTAAATAACAAATAACTTCTTTCTTTTTTTAAAAAAAATAATTGTTAGATGTATTTAAATTAAAGAATAAAATAATTTGTAAAAAAATGGTTGCTTATCATCCACAAATTTAATTTTAGTTCTAATGTTTCAGGACTATTAATTTTCACTAACTTTAATATGAACTTAAAAAAATAGTTGAATTTATTAAATGGCATGTAAATAGAATCCAGTTTTGAATCAAGGATATTGAATAGTATAAGATCAAGTTGGAGGTAAAAGGAGGTTTGTGCAGGGAGTATCACATACTTTCTTCAAGAAGAGGACACTATACTGCCCCTCAAAAATGTTACATAAGATGCATGAGAAACAATGGTACCCAGTAGTACATTAATGAAGTGTATCCACTAAGTGTATGAAATCTAAGGTTGTAAATCCTCTACTAAGGCCACACCACCAAGTGCAACATTGATGTTAGTTTAGGAACCATTTTCAACAGTGATGTTTACTGACAACTAGAAATGGAAGGACATGAGTGAAGATGATGTTGATGGTGATGATGGTGAAGATGACAACAATGACTTTTAAGACTTACATAGCACTATGATGTATTGGACTGTTATAATCACTTTGTTTTTTTTATTTAATCCTACTTAATCCTTCCAATGAAAGTCACTGAAACTCTAACAAAGACACACTTACCAAAATGAGGAACTCCAGAGAACCATGATTCTGTGAAAATCTTTGGCAACTCACATCACCTTACCTATACCAGCTCTAATCCTTTCAATTGTAAACCAAACTCTGCTTAGCAAATAATTATGATTGGAATAAACAGAGAATGACAGGTCCAAAAATATTTCATGATAAACTAAAAACAGAAAATATCATAATTTATTTTATATTGGTGTATATCATAATTTACATTTATATTAGCATATAAATGTATATACTAACCTATTTTGTCCATGGGGAGGAGAGTCTTAACCTATTCTTTTTTTTTATTTTCCAAAGATTCCTCCCATCCTATTTTTAAGATTGTTTAAACATTCTTAAACAGAAATAAATACATTGTATATACAATTAGTGTATACTAACCTATTTCCATATAAGCAGACTACCTTCAGATATGTATCTAGAACAGTAGCAACCACAAAAGCTGAAACACAGGATCTCACTGCTCGAAACAAGAAAAAGTATTTTTTAAGTAAAGTATTTCCACTTTGTGAAAAGCACTAGGTTAGCCCTTATACAGGAGACAAAAAGAATTAATATTGATCCTCAAGGAGCTGATCACCCAGTTAAAAACACAATCATGAACTCATAGAACTATAGTTATATAAGACTGAACAATGTCACATTTTTAATTAATTAAATGAAAAATCACCAGTCATTTTCCTCTATTTTATGACTTCTTTTTACAACTTTCTTCCAGCTGGATAGCTTATCTCTGCTGCTGGGATTTTGCAATCCTTCGGGACTTTATTAAAGCATGCACCTCTTTGTACTGAGCCTGTCAAAACCTCTGTTTTCACATCTGTGAGATACCAAGGACCAACCTCAGAGTGTTGCTGTAGAATTAAGTCAATGAAAAAAAAAGTACAGAATATTTTCTGGCACATAGTGACAATCATTGATAACTACACCAATATTACTGCTATTACTACTATTATTATTATCTACCTCCATACTCAACTTCTTGAGCAGCTTTATCATCCTCATATGATCATTTTAATAATTCTAATAACTCCTAGAAGACTTCTCTGAATGTTTTATACTTTCTCAAATAGGAATGATGAAGCATACAGTAACTGCCAAAGGTTAAATTAGTATCCAAGGGAAAAGTGTTTATTGGTTTCTTCATGGTCTCAAAATAAACATGCTGATGAAGGTGAGTTGAAATGTATCAGAGTCTCATTCTGGGTGAAAAAATGAGGTTAAGGGGGCTGGGGCTGTAGCTCAGTGGTAGAGTGCCTGCCTCACATGTGTGAGGCACTGGGTTCAATCCTCCGCACCACATAAAAATGAATAAATAAATACAGGTATTGTGTCCATCTGCAGCTAGAAAATATTTTTTTAAATGAGGTTAAGGCATTAGTCATTGAAGAGTAACTAGAAAAGAGTCCTGTATCAAAGAATAGTAGTATTAGGTCTATACAAAAAGTGTGTGTGTGTGTGTGTGTGTGTGTGTATGTTAGGTATAGTGGAAAAGGGAACTCATTTGGAGGGTTACTCCCCTGTTTAGGTATGAAAATCTGAGAACCTCTACTAATTGGGGTAACAGATATAAGATAAAAATCAGACTATAAGAGAAAAAAATTACAACCAGTTTAGATTACTGCTAACATCTAAAAGAAAAAAAATAATATTCAGAGGTGGAGGTAAGGTTTTGGGTTCGGACAGAAAAGAACAATTCAAATGAGAAAAGAAAAGAGAAAACAAGCCCATTTTCCTAAATGGGACCAGGACATGAATTTGAGATAAACTAAATTTAAGATTTACAGGTTGTCAAATTGAACTTTTTTGCGAGTTATTATCATGTGAGGCTGAATCTCTACTTAGAGAACTAGAAACAACTAACTCCCTAATTCAACTGGTCCTTGTCCTTGTAAAGTTGGCATCAAGGTACATAAGTAATCAAAGGCCTTCAGCAAAGTATCTTGGTATCCCACATTAGTGAGGAGAGGGACAAAACCAATTCAGCCACTCTTTTTTATGATTATACAACCATGGCCTTGGGTCTACTTGGTTTCTTTGCACAGAGAGAGTTCTTTGGTGTTGAGATCAAAAATAGTCTTATCCTTTAATCTGCAGCAGTATTCTATCTTTGGAAGCAAATGAGTGAGGGACACAGAAAGGCATTGCCAGCTCAATACAATTCCCAGTAAACTGACGAGAGTCACGTGTGTGTCTACAGACTACATTGGTATACATGCAAATAGATCAAAGTACCCAAATTTGACCTAATATACAGGTTTCATATTATGCAAAGAGAAATAATTTTTTTTTTCAAAATGTAAGACCTTCAACAAGCCAGAAAACAAGTGTTTATTTAAAATATATTTTTTAGCTCTGATTCAGAGGAAAGACACCAGCCAATAACTGAATACCCACGGGGTCATCCACATGCTGAAGTCCCTTCCAGGAAAATTGGTTTATAACAGTAAGTTTACAAAACTATGTGTCCCCAAGTAGAGCTAAGAAAACTCCAAGGCGTATTCATTCCAATTCCATGACACAGCTCTAAATATAGAGCAGGGGAAATGCTTGTTCATGAAGACACATCAGATTCACTGGCCTTTCTAGATGTGGTACCAATAATACCTTAACTGAGATTATGCTCTTCACTGTCTGGTTTTCTACAGCACTGTCTTGTTTGTTTTCTTTAATTACTTATGATCCAGGTCACTATTAGAAGCTGGGGACCAAGAGAAAATACTTACTTAGATATAAATCTAGTTTGCCTGTTTTACAAATAAGAAAACAGAGACAGGTAAATTTTTGCCCAAACTCTATTAAGAGAACACTAACTAGGACTCTGATTTTTCCAGTACCCAACCCATTTCCCAACTACCTTATTGCTTCTCATATTGGAGATCTTCAAAAGAAAATATTGAGGGACTTTCTCAATCTTGGGATTTACAGGATAACTCATGAAGTTTGTTCCTGTTTGAGCTGGGCACAGGGAGGGTATGCTATAAAGGAGGGAAAAACAAGTCCAGCCACTTTTTTTGTGAGGAGACATGCTCAGAGTGTTCTCTATTTTATACATTCACTGGCACTGAAAACTTGTGTCACTGTGTGCCCTCTGCAGAAGCATGGGCTAGAAGAGACACAGACACAGAAAAGCATAGAAAATTTTCCAGTAGCTCATGTCTCATCATCTCATGAGAAATTCCATAGATGCAGCCCTTACCTTCTCTCTTTCCTTCTCCCCCTCACTGGGGCTGCTGTTTGCACATCTTCCGCTATTTGTTTTTCTCTGCTAAAATAAAATAAAATAACCTCAGCTCTTCATGTATGAAAGCTGCCAAATGATGCTATATATTCAAGAGCCCAGAGGATGGTGGAACTAAAGACCCAGTGGTCCTAGGAAGAGGAAGGAAGCAGTGGGCCAGGCAGAGGCAGAAGGGCATAATTAGGTTCACACTACTGTCTTCCTAGAAACCAGATCTGGAATGTGAAAATTGGAGTGGTAAATTTCTGAAACAATCAAAGCTTTACTTAAGTATAATGAATATAAATATATCTTAAAAATAATGAATTCAGTGATTCTGAAAGTAAAAACAAAAGAAAATTACCTTCTTCAAAATTGAATATGTTTACCAATAAGTCCAAGTTAGTATCATATTACATTCAAAAGCTAACCATGATAAACTGAAAACAAATGCTTTAAGTTCATGAGGTGATGCACTGGCCTCAGTATCCTTCTAAAGAGAAGGTTAAACTGGTCAGTACTATATTTCCAAGAAACACGTTTCCCAACTTGCAACTATTTGGTTTTAGCCTGGGCATGCTTACTTGAAAAATTCATAGAAAGTATCAAATATTAAATGCTTTCCCACCAAATAAGATACCTTCAAATTTTAACCTCAAGCAAAGTTTTCTAGAATGCCATTGTAGCAGAGTTGTATAGAACGGAATTTTTAAAATACTCTGAATCAGTAATTTCTAAAATATATGTTCAAAAGTCAAACAATGCAATGAGTGATCATAACTGGAAGAGGGCTCTAAACTTGTGAACTTGAAGTGGAATGGAAGGAAACCCAGCTAAATATTAAAATCAGCTGATATGTAGTTGATCTGAGTTTCAGTGTTGGTGTTTAAATAGAACATTCCTCGGGCATTCATGTCTCAGTTCTGACGTTTCTTCAGCCTGGGTGGAAGGGGACTAAGGGTATTTGAGCTTTCACATTTCCCTCTCTCTGCACATAAAACACTTTGGATAGCTCTTTGGGTCTGGGTGCTTGCTCTAAACTCTCAGAACCTACTCTGGATACAGAGAGGCCTAAAGGAAGACAGATGCTTATGCCTGGGGATAGATCAGATATTACCTTTCAGTAAGCCTCTTCAGAAAGTATGGAGAGATCCAAAGTGGCAATCTGCAGTCAGAGGACTCACATTCAAGCAGGTGATGCTCTTCAGGCAATCCAACTTGGCCATAACCCATCAAAGCCATTTGAGTTCCATGTTCTGTATTTCAAATTCTGACATAAAATGAAATAGTAACAAAAGTTTTATCTATGCTGACACCCAGACAGCTACAAATGAATAATAATAACAGTCACATGCAATGGATCACAGAGCTGATGTGGTTCAGCCATTAGCACCTAAAACACTTGAATTCTCACCTTCTACTTAACGTTGCTTGTTTTAAAGTCGTATTACCAAAACATTCTCAGGAAAGTACTATATTTTCTGGTCTTGTGATAATCAAAAGTACCGTGGAGGGTTTTTTTTTTTTTTTTTTTAATCTTTTAAATCATACAATTGCACACATTTTCAGTCTTGCTTCCTGAGTTCATTTTTTTCCCCTTTAGGACCATTTCCAAAGATCTCAAGAAAATGAAAGAAACCACTGTGCGCAAGCTGGAATGCATGAAAACCATACCATCTCCTCCTAGAGGGCAAGGAACAGATCCCACGACTCTGTACTTGTCCCTCCTCTACCCCCTCAAGCCACATGTCCCTTCTGCACCCGCATAGCTTCCCCAGCCCCAGTCTGGCCTTGCTCCCTGGCAAAGGGGACCGTAGTTATATCTCCTGGGGCCAGGATGTGAGGCCTGGGAGGAAATGTTGTCTTTTGGGAAATAGCAAAATTGTGTGACTACATTAAAGTCAACACTATTTATCTTCACCTCTTGTCCTATGGGCTGACAAAGGGACACCACTGTTAGGCCCAGCCCCCGTGCACAGCTGCAATAGAAAGAAGGCAGGGACTGGTACTTTCAAGTGTCAGACCTTTTGTGCTGACTACTAGTTTATGAGGCTGATGTCAAGCATTGCAGTCAATGAAGTCTTTGTGCTAGGTGTACAGGGCAGGACAGTGGAAAAACTGCCCTCTCCTATATCCCAGGCCCATCCATCTTCCCCTCACCCTGTTTCTCAACTTTTCTGTCTCTTGAGCAGACAGAGAGAGGATCCCTCCTGGGTTAATGTACTGGAAAATTGCTCTGCATGTTTATGAGGGGGTCCCTTCCAAATGAAAGAAAAAAGGAAAGGAAAAAAAAAAGGGAAGAAGAGTCATTTTTCCCACTGAACTCATTGGCCTTAAGCTTGTGGGTCTGACCCTGATTAAGAAAATCTCAATGTCCTGCTAGGAGGTTTATTGTGAAGTTTGGCAGAACGCACTTCCGATTGAATTTTTTTATTATTTATAATCACAAAGTGGTTTTGGACATCTCTCATCACCCAACCCACCACCAACTCCCTGGACTCCAAAGGCACAAGCGTACATGAACACACACACACACACACACACACACACACACACGCTCGGGTCCAAGCCCTTACCTTTGAAGAGGACTCATCCACTCACATCCCTGGATCTATTCTCTTCCTCAGAGGAGCTGCTTTCCCCAAGGCAATACCCTATAAATAGCAAACATGCTGTTTTCCTACAATTGCATGGAATATTGGACCATGTGAACTTTGCCATGGACGGATGTGGAAACCAGAGAAGGCTGTGTTACGTGACATCACTCACTTGCTTATTTTAACTTTTTTTTTCTAGCTAAAAATAATATTCTTTATCTCTAACCTCCTCCCCCATTCCTGTGTTTTATTCTTCTACAGGAGGTTTTAGTCTAAAACAAAATGTCACATGAGTGGTTAAGACATCAACTATGTATGCTCCTGAAATGAAGGCCTGTAGTGGCACTAGGAGATTTTCTAAAACCCAGATGAGTTATTCCAGTAACTTTCATGCAAAAGTCATGGGAAATGGGAACAAGGAAGTGTGAGAAATTACAGCCATTGTAAAACATGCTTTTTAGAAACCAGTAGACACACAGCAAGTATTCTTGAAAATGAAGAAAAAAAATAATTTAGCAGCCTGGTGCATTTTTTTCTTCCTTCAGCCAGTTTTGCAGAAATTATTTGATGCTTCTGTATATTATTAATTTAGCTGGAGAAATTAGAGGTGGAAGATATTTACACGGGAAGACTCCACTTCTCTGGTAACAGGGAAAAAATATAACCAGGTTTTTTAAAAGCATAGAAATGATTCAAACAAATAAGTTTAATAAAGAGATGGAATCAACGTTCAGTCTTCAACTGCCATGGGATTATGAGTTCTGTCCTCCCTTTGAGTTCAGGACACCAACATCTGAGATACAAATGACACAAAAAGTTATGATTTCCTGGCACATGAATGGTCAAGTTATTTCTCCTGTTAGGAGGTTTCCTACTGAATGTGGCAGCACACAATCAGATCTGTTTTGTTCTGTTTTGTTTCTATTTAAGATGCAAAATGTTGAGAAGTTTTTGTTAAATGCTTTGATTCTAGCACATGAAGAATTCCCTCTTCTCCTGCTTCAATCTTTCCCAATATGTACTTTTCACCCAGATTTTTCCCAATCAAAATCTTTCTTTTTGGCAGTTTCAAACTTTGTTCTGCTACTAACCATGGGCTCATATAAATATTCTGCAAGATTATAAAAAGAAATGGGGTGAAGCTGACAAATCTTGCCCAGGAGAGTGGGGGGCAGCCATGAAGTCAAAACACACATTAGCAGGGTCCCCTAATCTCTTAGCTGGCCCCCTTTTGTAGAAGGAGGTCAGCAGTGTTGGGTCCCCAGGCCTGCTCCCTGAAGGCCCTTAATAAGCAGATGTTACTGTAACCTGCTCCGGGAATCAAGCATAAATATGACCCTTGACCCCGCTTGTCAGCTGATCCACTGAGTCTCTTAGAAATATACTCTTCACTTTTCTAAACGCCCACTCTTTCCCACCATCCCCCTCTGCTCAGCTGGGCGCCCCTGCCTGGATTTCTACGCCTGTGGCTCCTGCTCTGGAGCTTGCACACTTGCCCGCAGTATGACCTTTCTCTTCACAGAGGTCAAAGGCCTAAGACCTCAGGCTGGCCTCTTTTCTTGCTGAAGGCCAGCTGATGAATCATTCCCAACTTGAAGGGAACAGAGGAAAGGGGAGGGCTCTGAAGTCCTTTTGAGAGAAACAACTGTGGTCTATACATCAGCATTTACATAGTTCTGACACTTCCAAAACTCAGGCTCCTCTCTGGGAACCCCAGAAAGAAGGGACCAGAGGCTGCATGGAGAGTTCTCCCTGCCTAGGTTGGAGAAACAAAGATGATGTGTGTGCTTACCCCTTTTCAGTGAGTTTGATCAAAAGGACTTTGATGAATTATTCAAAACTCTCTTGCTTATCATTTAGAAAAATATTGGTGATTAATTTTTTTAAGGAAATTGTAACACATCTTCTCTAAGACAACTTGGGATAGGTAGATTGAGTAGGGAGGAATGGGGTTGGAAGCTGTGATAGATCCCTAAATTACCCGTGATCCTGTTATTGTTAATTTTTTCATTGTTCTGTTCTTCCTATCATGTTCTGATTTTGACATTTAATCTGTGAGCAGTGTGTATTTGACCCCACATCTTTTCACAGAATCTTCAGTAGCTTTACAGGGAAGCTTAGGGAATATCACTGAGGAACATGGGAATGCTAGAGGTGGGGTGGACCAGCTGACTGCTCCAGTTCCCAAATGAGAGGAGCCCCCAGACAACTCCCACCAGTAGCCCTAAGGAAGGCTGCCTGCATTGGAACCAGATTTGGTGGTTTGGAATCCACCAATTTACAGACGTTAACTGTTGTGGTTCTCTTTATCACTTTAAAATGTTCATAAAGAACTAAAGAAACCAGCTACCCACCCAATATCATGTGGATCAGAAGAAAAAAAATGGATTCAGTTTGTGTTTATCAAAGCTTTTAAAAAAATAGTTTCATAAATACCTTTCTCGCCATCAAATTTCTTGCATTAAAATGTTTCTAATAAGTCGTAAAAGTTAAAAATAGAGATTGTATTTCCATCTTTGCCCAGACAATATGTTAGTGTACATAAATACTCTTTATTGTTTGCTCCCTCAGTCCTTTTAATTTTTGTTCCTTCTATATTTCTGTTTGTCTATTTTGTGTGTAGGGAAGCAGTTGTCAGTGATAAATATCTGGGATATTGTTTTTTAGGTCTTAATATAAAGATAGTGAAAGAACTAGTTGCATCAGAATCTCTATTGCTGGGGTGATGGCACCCTTTCTATTCCTGCATCTATAGCTTTCTCCTGCCACCATCCAGGTTCTTCAGAATTCACCTCCAAACATCAGACTATGAATGACTGACTATCTTCTGTTGCTTCTCTGCTGCCATCAACTCAGGAGGTTTCAGATTGACTAATCAGCAGCATTTTTATATAATGCATATTTCAGGGCTGAAACTCATTTTCAATAAATGTTAATATCTATGGATTTTTTTCTGGGGGATATGTATGTTTTATACAGAGTACAGACAATTCCACTTAAAAAATAATTACTCTAATTAACAAATAAAAGTTATGTATATATATTATATAATGCAAGATGTTTCCAAATAAGTATGTATTGTGGAACAGTTAAATCTGGGTAATTAACAGATGCATTACCTCACATTGCTAGCATTTTTTGTGTAAGAGCACTTAAAATCAATTTTCCACTTCATTTTGGTGAAAAAAAAAATAGCATTGCTTCGTCTTTTTCAAGACTGTTAGGAGTCTTGACCCAAGATTCAGTTCTCCATCAGCATATTTCAGAGCTCTTCCTCCTCTGCCTCTTTTTATTTTCTCTTGTCTTATCAGCATTCACTGGTAATTTGAAAATCTCCTAACTTGGAACACAACTGTAATCCTGTTATTATTGATCTTATCTTGAAGACACATGACTATCACACTTTAAAGTTTCTATTTACCTACGTCATAGAGATGAACATTGCCTATTCTTTTCAATTTTAAAAAGTGACACAAAGGTTACAAAGATACAATATAAACATACCTGATGAGAGAAGATCAGTCAGTAGACAGAAAAACATAAAACAAGAAAATAAATGGAGAGTGTCACCACAGAGGTGCCGACCAACTTTTAGGAGAGCTTAGCAGATAATAGTACTGTTGGAATTATGTCTTAAGCAAGAGATATTTGTAAAATGTCTTAAACCCACAGAGATTTCTGTAAAATATCCCACTAGAACCAAGAAAACAAAAGCATGAGACAGAAGAGACAATTAAGGATTATTAGGAAGCTTGATCACATAAAAGAACTCAGAAAAGAGAGGCCAGGCAGAAAAAGGTTGAAATACAGTAATCATCCAAAGTTGAGAAACTATGAAATCAACATATCTGAATGGATCAAATGCCTCAAACAAGACAATTATGTGTAGCTCCTGAGTCAGTTCAAATTCTTACACTGAATTTTTGATCACCTAACCCCAGGAAATTTCCGATTGATATGTTGGTAGAATGAAGATCTAGTCATGGCTTTTTAAATTTTTTATTTGTCTTTTTTTTTGGGGGGGGGGGAGGTACTAGGGATTGGAGCCAGGGGTACTGACCCACTGAGTCACATCCACAGTCCCCTTTTTATTTTTATTTTTATCTTTTTAATTTAGTGACAGGGTCTTGATGAGCTGCTGAGGCTGGCTTTGAATTTGTGATCCTTCTGCCTCAACCTCCCCAGCCAATGGGATCACAGTCATGTGCCATCAAGCCTGTCAGCTTCTGTCTTCTTGATGATAGTCTATTCACAGAATGCACCCTTCTATGTCTGTGGCTCCACCATAGAACAAGCAGCCTCGACTTCCTGTTATGCTTTCCCCCAGCCAATGCCATAATGGTCGGCATGGCTGCAATGATTTTCATTAAATCAGTAACTGAACATCACAGTTAATGTATCATTTTTATGAGTATGGTTAGAGATGCTCAAACCATAGAAAATGAAACTGAGCATACTGATGCAACAGAATTGTTGGCTTAAAAAATTGATGACCCACATGGATGAATTTAAAAGAGCAGAAATCATACCAAGGATGTTGTCAGACCACAGTGGGATTTAGATGAAGTTAACAGTAATAGAAAACAGTATTTGGAAATTAAACAGTGAAATCCTAGTTGTGGATTTTTAGAAATTCATGGCTCAAAAGGAAACCAGAAGAGAAACCAAGAGAAGAAGCAAAAGATTCTAGGGATATTATAAGAATAATAAAGGAATGCAGTGAGAAAGTCTGCCAACAAAATTATTAGCCTTGTTGAAATGAACTAATTTGTTGAAAGATGCAAACTGTCAAATATCACTCAAGAAATAACAAAAAAAATCCTGAATATCTATATTATATGATTTTATTTAAGATGTCTATTAAAGATATATTGAATTATTAATTAGCAGTTCCCCCTGCCAAAAAAGCAATTAAAAAAGCACCAAGCCTGGATGGTTTTACCAGTGAATTATACTAATATTCAAAAGGAAATAACAATTTTCCAGAAAATAGAAGCAGAGAGAACACTTCCAAAACACATTCTATGATGTCAGCATGTTAGGTGATTACTATTACCTTAATACTAAAACCAGATAAAGACATTATAGCATAGGAAAAATATGAATCAATATATTTTATGAAAATTGGAACAAAACTTCAATGATATATTAGCAAATTAAATCTAATAGTATATTAAAAATTAAATACTGCAATGAAGTTGGATTTATTCTATGTATACAAGTCTGGTTCAATATTTGAAAACTGACCAATATAATCCATAACGTCAATAAGATAAAGAAGGAAAATTGTACAGCCCCTTCAATTTATGCAAAAAAATAATAAAATTAAAATTAAAAGCAGCTGCAAAATCCAACAATATCTAGGTAAAAACCTTTAGGAAACAAGAATTAATAGGGAACTTTCTGACCATAATAAAAAATTTTACAAATACTCAGAGCCAACATCAAGCTTAATAAAGAGACTAGACTTCTTGAAATCAGAAAAAAAGACAAGAATGCTGTCTCTCAGCATTCCTTTTCAATGGCATTTCACAAATTCTAGCCAGTGCAATAGGACAAGGAAAAACAATAAGCAATATACACATAGGAAAGGAAAGAATAAAACTGTCATCATTTATTTTAAAAAAGGATCATCTGCATAGAACATCCAAAGAATCTAAAGCAAACAAAAATCCCAGACTCCTAGAATGAATTGGTAAGAATAATAAAGTTACAGAACTCAAGGTCTATGAATTTATTTTTTACCCACCAATAATAAATAATTGGAATATGATTTTATAACACTATTTAGCATAGCACCAACACAAAACAATTGTCTAATAAAATGTGCACAGAATCCATACATGAAGAACCACAAAACACAATGAAAGACCTGAAAGTTCTAAGTAAACAGAGAGATATTACCTGATCATGGATTGTAAGAATCAATTCAAGAATGTTCAGGTGTCACATACATCAAAAGAAATATATATATAAAGTTCGAGGCCAGACTCAGCAACTTAGCAAAGCCCTAAGCAATTCCAAGAAAAAATAAAAAGAAGTAGGGATGCATCTCAGTGGCAAATAATAAATATCCCCAGTACCAAAAACAACAACAAAGATCCCTGTATTTAAAAAGAAATATACAGCAGAAGAAAATACAACATAAAAAAATATACCAATTATTGAATAATAAATAGTTCTATGGGTAATGGTTAAACATTTTTTTAGAGTAAAAGTGTATTTGTAAGCCTTTTTCTTCTAACAGAAACTACCTTAAAATTTCCTCTTAGTATAAGTTTTACAATTTATCTAAAAACATCATATGGGTTATATTTTTAAAAATCATTTTTACTGAAAAGAAAATAATCAAAATTACTATTCTTCTACATAGCTGCTGTAATCAAAAATTATTTTGTCAATCCACAATGGAAAAACAACAAATGCTAGAACTGATATTATGTAGGAAAAAGTACCATCTTTCCTTTTTTAAAAACATGGTTTATGTTCCATATTATGGATGAAAGTACAATGATTTTCAAACATGCTAAATGTGTCAGTCCTTTGGATAAATAAAACACTAAGTCTTATTATGCATATTTTTCTATCGCTGTAAGTTGAGATGCTAACGTATTTTTCCATGAGTTTTTAATCCATCCAGACTTTCATATTTATTACATATTTTGACTAAATTACTCACTTCACTTTGATTAATTGTGATGATTTTGTTATATTGGGAGGGAAAAAAGTTACTTTATTTTAGTTTCTAATTAGCTGATTTTGGGGTTGTAGCACAGACCTTAATGAATGGAAGGTAAATATAAAAAGTTGTGGAAGATCTTTTTCTCACATTTGCAGCCCTGAAAAATCATTTTGAAAAAAAAGAGTTTTTACTTTCTCACTGTTCTTCCTTATCTTCACATCTGGGCTGAAATTCAGATACTCCCTTTGATCTGCTCTTTTGAGCAAATCTGAAGTGAGATGCTATTGAGAAGAAGAAACTAATGAGAAGATACTTGCTAGTGAAAACAATGTCCCCACCTGCCAGCAAGACTTACTAATCAGGGGCCTTCAGGGAAGCGGAAAAACAATCTTTAAAGAACTGGCCTTAAGGCAACTGGACTGAGCCCACTGAACACAGTTGATTAAACCATCACACTGGGGACAATAACAGAACTGGGGACACTTTTTTTTTTTCCAACATGATCATTATATAAATAATGTTGATTGTGGAGCACACTGGCGCACACCTGTAATCCCAGTGGCTCAGGAGGCTGAGGCAGGAGGATCATGAGTTCAAAGCCAGTCTCAGCAACTTAGAAAGGCCCTGAGCAACTTAGCAAGATCATGTCTCAAAATAAAAATAAAATTAAAAAAGAGCTGGGGATGTGGCTCAGGGTTAACTGCCCTTGGGCTCAATCCTTTAATCCCATTATTTATCAATAATAATAATAACAACACATGTTTTCATTCTCATAGCATGTATTTTCACATCAATATTTATGGCATCTACCAAAGGCTGGATTCTCTCCATATTCTATTTGAGGTGTTTAAACTGGCACAACTTGAAAATGATGGAATATGGGATTCAAATCCCTATTTGTCTGAAATCATCAAAGCCCTTGATCTTTTCTATATAACTGAATTTCCTATGGGAAGAGTCTTCCCTGTATGATGGATTGTAATTGATGACCAATTCCAGTTCTCCACCTTTTAGCATACTGCATTCACATGGAAGGTGAAGAAAGGTAGCTTGGGTGCTAGATGAGGGGCAGGTAGAGGGAGGTGGCACAGCTGGAGGTTTACATAGGAGTCAGGCTGTGTTGAGAGGTCAAGAATTAAGAATGCTGCTTTTATTGTGTAGGCGGTAGGATCTAAATGGTTTCTCAAATTGTGCCTGGGAAATGAGCATTTCCGAGCTGTGTTTTAGGGAGCTGTGTAGAAAATTGCTTAGAGAAGGGTGAGGCCTGAGAATTCAATTAAGAGATTAGTCTTAACAGGAGAGCAATCATGTGGATCTGAACCTGAGCCATCTCGGTGGGAAAGACATGCATATGACAAACAAACACAAATTACCAAGATATATTGGTAGGAATCAGTGACAAAAGTAAATACTGAGACTTAAGCGATACGTAGGAAACCGAATGGATGTCTGAGACTACAAACCCATGAAACCAAAATGAGGATGAAAATGCCACACAAATAGAAAGTCAGGAGGTTGGGTGGAAAGGTGAAAAATTCTATTTTGGACCAGAATGGGTCACTTTTAGAAAATACAACTAAGAATTAGCCTTCTAAATATCACTGAGTTACAAAATCTGTTGGTATAATTTTGGTCATATTCTGTAACGATGCTGATTTACAGGAAAAAAATATATATAACAAGTCACTAGAAGAAAGTGAAGCCTGGCTAAGAATAGTTCTAGGCTCGTGATGGGATTAAGCAAGAAAAAGACTCTGTGTACTTAAACGTTAGATAACAGCTTCATGGGAAATGACAAAAACTTGGGAAAGGACATTAAAGAAGTAAATCCCTGGGGATACAAAATAGGATCAATGAAATTCCTTGGTTCTACATTTTTTAAACCCCAGGAGGAAAGGGGATAGACAGATGGTTCTTTAAAGCATAGGCTAAACTTTTTTTTTTTCATCTAAAAAGGAAAAACTCCACTTGCCCTTAGTTTACCCCCAATAAATCCATAAATAGAATCATGCATGCCTTTTACCAAAATACAGTTGTCAATCATCATGGTAATATTTAAATTTTTATTTACTAATAAACATCTTAATATAAGGAATATATTGATCTTGTTGCCATTCTTCCTGATTTAAACAAGCAAATATAAGAAAGTATCTTGGATAGCAGAGGTTTTGTTTCTTTTTTTTTTTTAAGTAGTAATGAAGAGTGATTTTCAGTAACTATGGGCTTACATATATATATATATATATATATATATATATATATATATATATATATATATATATTTTTTTTTTTTTAAAGCAGGATTGCAGAAATACATAAAAACTTTAGTCAGTTTCTTGTATGAACTGTGACTGACATAGCATAGGATATATGGCATTGTCACCCTTTGAAAAGCAACAACTCCTCAAGTTGGTGCAGAGTTTAAAAAAATGTTACACGTCTTTTGGCCCCAGAGTTTAACTCAATAACCAAGTCATGGACTGGGCTTGCAGCTCAGTGGTAGAGTGCTTTCCTAGCATGTGTTAGGCACTGGGTTCGATTTCAGCACCTCATATAAGTAAATAAAATATAGGTCCATCGACTACTATAAAAAGTTTTTAAAAAAGTAACCAAGTCATAAAGTAGATGAAACTTTAAAAATTAAGACCATATATTTTTATTATAGAAACATATCTGCAGAAGTGCTACATATACCTTTAAAATGTTGATGGGTTTTATTTCTGTATTTTTTGGTTAATACCTGCATTCTCGGTTTGCTCTGTCCAGCGGAGAGTTGTTCCAGAATATATACGCTGAAAACTTTTTTTGTTGTTCTGACTCAATCAATTTTTGCAGGCTTAAAAAAATTAATTAATTAATTAATTAACATGTGCATTTGTTCAACATTGGAGGATTTGCCCCACGCTTGTGCATGGATATTGTACTCTGTAGAGGTTCTACTAACCATTGACATCCCAATTCCTCCTCCATGTCGAATTTCTAATATTCAGACACTAATTTATGCAAATTAATTGGCAAAATGAATACACTAACTCAACAAATATTTATTGGGTTCACCTTATATCAAACACACATGATAAACTAATCTCTTAGATGACTTACTTGGTTGTTTGACCAGACAAAAAAAGTTAAACTTATTCTGTGTGTGGAAACAGCAATGTAATCAATATCTGAAAAGACCTAGATGTTTAATGTCAGTGGATATAATGATCTGGGAGTTTTATACAAATGATCAAACAAGTGTCAGATTATTTGTCATCCTAAAGGCAATGATATGATATGGTACATAAAGCAGCTGTAGAGTGGGAACCTCGAAGAGAGACATTTGTTGTTGACTAGCCCATCAGTGACTGGGAGAGGGGTCATGCTAGTTCTCTGATTTGACTTATCCTCCACAAATTGCCAAACAGTATAATGGGCTTAAGTTGCCATATGGCAGGTAGAAGCTGCCTATTGTACTGAATACCACCAACAGAGTTTTCTGTTACATAATAAGATATGTGAAATACATGATACATATTCTTTAGATGAGATTTTAATTGCTGCTAGATTCATGTTGTTTCTGTTTCTAGAGTTTCTTTCTAGTGTCATTGTTACTCTCAATCATTTATTCAAATACTTATTGGCACATCGTATATTCCAGGCATTAGAGGTGGAGGCAGAGAAATGAGAAGACACTGGAGAAAATGGCAACTAACAAATAACTAACCCAGGATGTTCCATATGGTATTTACATTAATAAAGGTGAGAATACAAGGGTGAGAACAGGATGAACCTAACAAATGTCTAACCCCAGATGATTTTGTGCTTGCTGTGGACCTTTTAGAGCTGAGACTTGATGAGCACACATTGAATCCCTGGGGTGGAAGGTGAAAGACAGAGAAGTAAAGTGGCCTATCCTAGTTATTCCACAAACTAGTGACAGACCTGGTTCTAGTACACAGAACTAAAACCCAAGTTTCCTGACTTCAGACCAGAGTTACTACCATTGAGTCACACAGATCCCCACCTAAGAGTGTCTGATGTTTTATGTACCCAATTTTGCATTTCACCAGATCTTCAAAGCTTTAATCTAAATTTCTTTGGAAAGAAAGATTTTGACATTTCATCCTTATCCTCAGTGATTTTTCTCAAGACCAGACATATATGTAAAATATATATATATATATATATATATATATATATATATATATATATATTGAATGAATAAGTAAGTAATTAACTGAATAATACAGATACAAAGTAAGGCTGCAAGAAAGTAGCAAGTAGGTAGGTAGATAGGTAAATAGTTTGATAGATGGTAAATCAATATAGACAGATAAATAGAGATCAGAAACACCTTCTCAATCTCTCTCAAATTATTCCAGAAACCCATTCTTCAAGTTATTCCTTAAATTCATGTCTAAAGCTGATCCTGATTCTGCTAGAGGTTTTGTAATGCTTATTTTTATTACTTTCATTCAAGATTACAGCCAGGCATGGTGGCACATGCCTATAATCCCATCAACTCAGAAGGCTGAGGCAGAAGGATAATGAGTTCAAAGCCAGCCTCAGCAACTTAGTGAGGCCCTGTCTCAAAATAAAAAAAAAGCTAAGGATGTGTCTCAGATGTTAAGTGCCCCTGAGTTCATTCCCTCGTACCAAAAAGAAAAAAAAATACATATAAAACCCTGGTGAATTTTAACTCTTATTGCCATTCCCCAACTAAAAAATAAGAATCTCTTGTTTTGTCCTCTACATATTAAATTCTAGACTATCAAGACAATACAGAAAAGCCTTAGCACCAAAACCCTTTGGCAGAAGAAAGTCTTCAGGGGCATAAAGTTAAAAACATGGATGAAAGAGGCACTTCTAAATGATGCTGATGATAATGATGAAGGAGGAGGAAGAGGAGAAGAAATAGGAAGAGGAAGAGGAGAATATTATAAAGAAACAGAGGTTAAGACTGACTCAAGTTTTTCATACTTTTAATCATAACATTTTGGGATAGTCAAAACACCTGACTCTCACAATTTCAGTTTTATTTCATAGGAGTCACAATACCAGGTCCTCATTTTCTTCTGCTTTAATGTATTTGAAATAATGCTGAAACTCCAAACTAAGCACAGGAAAGAAAGCAAATCTACTTTGTAGGAATCTTGGGCCTTCATTTAATAATGTCAGAGATTGGAAATTACAGTCACTGGAATAAATAATTATATTGTTTAGTTTTGGTGTTTTTGAAAATATATACCACTTCAATGAAAATTTGGATTGATCTGTTATTTACCTTTGTAATAATTTTTTAAAAATAAGTAGCTGCTAAAGGGAACATAGCTTTTTTTTCATTATTCACCCATTCTATCAATAATATTTTTTTCATTATTTTTTTAAAAATACTTTGATAACATTTCCAGAGACTCACATATTTCTTACTCCTTAATCTTACAAGGAAAAAAAATGTTTAAATCTTCCAGATAGAATTGCTTCAACTCACTTAAAAGAATTTCACCTTCTCAACACCCTTGCATTTAACTTAATGTTTTTCAGATTTCCAAACTCTATTACTGCAGTGCTAAACAAATAGTTATAGTTCAAGGGTCAGTGAAAGGGACCTATTAGGTGAAAGGTTGAATAACTTGAAAGAAAAGAGTTACCAGTTTCAGAAAGTTGTTTCATGGGTTTGGGACCTCTGGGGTACTGGCAAGAGTTGATTCTTTCTTGTATGACTCTTCATCACCAAAGGTGTTAACTTTTTAGCTGCTGGGAATTTGAGCTTTATTAGGTTTTCTCCTTCTATTTACTTATGAAGTTAGAGGAAACATTACTTCATGGCCAAAACAATATTTCTGATTTTATGAATCAGCTTGCCTTGGGGAGAAACCAAGTTAAATTAGTACCCTAAATTTGTTCTCATATTTATAAACAAATTAATTCTGTAAACATGATTCTTAAGAAACAAATTGACCCACTCTGGTTCAAACAGATGTTACTCATCCAAAAAAAAAAAAATGCCCTGTGATTCTGTATGTGTCTATCGATGCAGAAAGAGAAGGTAAGAGACAAGCATACAAAGGCAGACCAAGGGCCTATGGAGCATTTACTGTCTTTTTTTCCTCTTATCACTTCCTGGAGATTGTGGCAAAGAGGAGGAAGAAAATTTTGCTGAACCTGTTTTCAATGAGTAGATAGCTTGCCTATGATTCTGATTGAAAAACAACTAGTTAATAAATTACAAGAGAGCCACAATCTAAATAGAAAAATGGGAAGCTAATAGATTCTTGCAGAGACTGGAACATGGAAATTTGGTAACAATAAATTCATTTACCTATCCATGCATTGATCAACAATTAAGTGAGATCTCAAAATGTGGACCACATGGTGCCAGGTACAAGATGGTACATAGACTCAGGAAAGAGCTTTTGGAGGCTGAGTGGATGACCACGAGAGGATTGATTATCAAATGGCTGAATAAGAACAGACTCCTAAGTTAAAAGGAATTTTATTATTTTTTTAGCTGTGTAAAAAGTACTACAAGACTAGTATCAAGATTACAAATGATGTAGAATGGGCATGCCCAGGTAAAACTGGTTACTTACCTTGTTCTCCCCCACATGCTCATTAGCTGTACCAATTCTGGTTGTGATAAAAGCTACCCTCCAGCTTCACGATAATCCACAGAGCCACGACTATGTTATATAGTCAAGTCATTTCCACCACTGAATACATTTTGATGATTCACTTAAATCATGGGGAAAGTTTTTTTTTTTCTTCCCACCCCAGAAGTTGGATTTTCCTTTCAATAACCCTAAAGATACCAGGTGAGGACAGTGACATCCATCCAGAAGACTTCTCCAGTGTATCCAGATTATTAGGGAATGTTCTGAGTTATACTTGACATATCCTGTCTTACTCTATTCTCTGTTTTATTACAAATACTTGTGTTTACGTCTGTCTCCCCTTAATAAGCCCCATTTAGGTGTATGAGCTGGTTTAGAGCAGAAATGGTCTCACTTGTGTTTGGATCTTAGAATCTCGGCACACAATAGTGACAGGAGTTCAATATTTTTGATTAAATATGTCTCATGAGAGGTAGAGCACAACTTTATAGCTGGCTTGGCCATCCAAAGAAACTTCAGGCTGGATCAGGCCTTATGAGTAGTTACGGAACAGACGTGGAATGGAGTCAGGCTGTCCAGCTGAATCAAGTGAAAACACAGGTGTTCATTCTTAAAGTTATTCCAGAACTTCGTCCCCAAAAGGTGTGAGCTCAGCTTGTGGTTGATGGACACTTCCGGACTATCATGCAGCCAAGACTGCATAAATGATGTTGGCAAAACACATCTCAAATAGACCAATCTAGGATCAGACAACAGGGAGGCAGGTCACGAAGGAAGTCGTCTTCTCCAGCAGGATCTCCTCAGAGTGAGCAGGGAAAACCTGGCTCACAGAGGGCACTTCAGCAGTATGCACTTATATTTGGTATCCAAGAAACATGCCTAGCTCTTTAAACCTTCACTCCTGGAAAGAAAGGAGCAGCTATCACTCAATTTACCAGCAGTCCCTGCATTAAGCATGAATTATGTTCCTGGAAAAGACATTGTAATTCCAAATGATGTAAGGAAACTCTGATTTTCCCATTGAAACAATGTTATAATGGGAGGTTCAGTGTCTGTCCAAGGCTCTGCTGCTTGATGACTTACAGAAATGACAGCAAACACCACATTATCCACAGCATACCTGAGTGCTATAAGGTGTAAAGCTTTCCAAGGTGTGCAAAAGCCATTTAAATGGGGAGGATAATGACAAGTTCTTTAACTTTTATCAAACTGCATGTCTATAAGGAAGTTTCTACAGAGCATAAAGGAGGAAATGTGGAATTTAAATGAAACATTCAAAGTTGACATTGGGAAAGATGCTGTGCAGGACAAGCAGAGATGAAAGTATGCCATGATGCAGAAAACAGGAGCAGCACAGTGGGCACACTGCCTGGGCAGAAACTGCATGTGGTGGCATAGACCTGGCTGGACACAGAGAGTTCCACATGTCAATCATGGTCTTAAGCTTAAGTAGACATGAATGGAAACATGAAAATATTAGCACATGAACAAGAAATCTAGGTTCCCAGGCTCTCAAGTAGAGAGGGCGGGAAACAAGGGAGAGAGCAAGAGAGGAAAGTCTGAAAGCAAGAAAGTAAAAGACCCTCTGGCTCTATATACCAGATTTACTACTTCCTGTCAAGCATCTCTTTGCTGGTGTTTCAAAAGGAAGAGGCAAATGAAGTGTGGGGAGAACACAGAGGTGTCAGGCACATTTCATTGAAGCTGTGTGTATCTTCAGAGTATTAAATTTAATGTAGTGAGCACAGAAAAAAAAAATTAGTTTTCTTCTTATAAAACAAAACTAAATGGAAGGTGAAAAAAATTCTCTGAAAATATGGCAAAGATGGATGAGAGAGACATGACCCCAATGTGGTTTTTAATTATGGTATTTTTATTTATTTTAATTGACAAATAATAATCCTGTACATTCATGGAGTACCATATGATGTTTGATCTATGTATTTATTATAGAAATATTTCATTTTCTCACCAATATATCAATTTTCCTAATGAGAACATTTTTTAAAAATCTACTTTAGCAATTTTGAAATATGCATTGTATTATCATTAATTGTGGGCATCATGCATCACAATAGACTTCTGAAACTGCTTCCTTACGCCTAACTAAAAAGTGATACCCTCTGATCAACATCCCTGCTTTCATTTCCAACCTCCTAGCCTCTGCTAAGTACACATCTACTCTTTGTCTCCATGAAGTTTTCTTGTTTAGGTTCCACCTGTGAAATTTTACACTATTTGTCTGACTTATTTCACTCAGCCTAATGGCTTCATGCATAATGTCCTTAGTATGGAGGTTCCTCAAAAAATAAAAATAAAAATAGAATTACTATACATTCCAGCAATCCCACTTCTGAATACCTATTCCAAGGAACTGAAATCATATGCAGAAGAAATATCTGCACTCACATTTTCATTGTAACATTATTCACAACACCCATAGAATATCCATATTGATATCCAACTATAAGAAGCAACCCGAGTGTCCATCTGTTGGTGAATGGATAAATAAAATGTGGTATATGTAAACAATAGAATATGATACAGAAGAAGGAAATCCTGTCATTTGTAACAACATGGATGGAAGTGGAGGACATTTTGCTAAGTGAAATAAGTCAAGGTGGTTTTAAGAGAGAGAGAGAGAGAGAAAGAAAGAGAATTAAGTGGATATTTCCCTTAAATTCCAATTGGGTCAGGAAAAGGAAAGTCAGTAAAATAATATTCTTTCTTTTAGACTGATAGAGAAACAAGCAGTGTTTTTCAAAAATCTTTGAAATAGATGCATTCTCTATTGTAGGCCCAGCTAACAGATCTCTCTCAGGGAGCGCTCCTCTTTGCTCTTTTCTCCTGCTCTGTGGCCATATGCTGATGAAGCAAGAGCTACAGGTGAAAAAATCTCAGGCCTTTCCCTCACTCATTGGAGGATATCGCCTAAATGCCCATATGGCATTTATGTGATTGAGAAATGATTTATATGATACAAAGCCACTTCACGTGTGGGAGAATTATCATTGACAGCAGCCATTGTCACCTAAACTAAGAGTCACCAGAGTGTCCTTCTCTTTTCCTGCTTTTAGACTACCAGAGGGTTTAAGTCCCAAGGGTATCTAGAGCTGCAGGACTCTAAGCTGTGGGGTCTCATCAATGTCATAACCATCACCTGACCCCCAATTTAGAATCTGAAACTTGTCCCATTGGCATACATGAAAAAAAATAACTTTTTAAAAATCTTTGTTCTGTTGCAGGAACTTGCTGTCTTCCCATTACCCCCATGATGACTGTGTTAAAATCGTTGAAATCAGATGAGGAGATATTATAGGTCATGCACTACAAATCTCTCTAGAAGGCATGATTTGCATCAATTCTCATCTAAGTTGTGCCCTCTAAATTTATTTGTTCAACCTGCACAACCAAATATAAATTGATAGTATCAAAAGGAAATCTGTTTTTCCCTCATGATGATTTTTCAGTCTCCATTTCCTATAAATCATTTTCTGCTTCTCATTCCTGTTCCAATCCCATTAATAAACTTTGGGGCATAACTTCTTCCCAACAACTGGATTCCTTTATCAGCTCCTTCATGCCATTTTAAAAGCCTTTAATTCACAGGAAAAGAGGTTTTCCCCATATTTCATCCCTAAAAAATGACTTTCTGTGTCTCTAAAGCAAAGATTGCATTAGGATGCTTATTAATAGCTCAACAATAACCTAATAAAGATCTGTCAGATAGATCATGGACCAAGCAGATAGCAAGCACAGAATTTTTAAAAGCATACTTATATGTCTTAAGTTATGAGAGAGAGAGAGAGAGAGAGAGAGAGAGAGAGAGAGAGAGAGAGAGAGAGAGAGATTGAGGCCTGAATTATCTGTTACATCTTCTCAAGACCTAAGGCAACCAACTTTCTAATTGTCTTGAACAGGCCTGGCCCATTCCAAAATTTCTGGAAACTTTTCCCTTGTTCATAATTATCCTCAGGGCAATATGGCTATGCTCCACTGCAAACATCTAGATAAATTGAGAGTTAAAGTGGAAAAAATTCACATGCATTAAAAAAATAAATAAAATCCATCAGCTTAACATTTTGTTTTAGGTCTTATGCAAATAAGCATTTTACACATTTCAACATAAGTTGAAAGTTCTAATGATTTTTTTTAAAAAATGCAGTGATTAGGAAGGTGTAGTTAGACAGAACCACACTAAGGGAGAGTATGAGCCATAAAAGTCTCAGAAAGCAGTGTCAGCCTGGGCCTCCTGCTGCTGGGAAGCATCAGGGAGAAGCAGCCCCCATTGAGATTCCCTAGCACCACGCACAGCTGCGGGAGATTGGAAAAGTGACAGGTTTCTCTACAGCAATCTGGAAAATGTACTATCTGTCCTAGGAGATCGCTAGAGATAACTGGATGGATAGCTGAGGTCTCCACTGGGCAAAGAAATATTCAGTACTTAATAATAAAGAGAAAAGTAAATGCATGAGAAATATGAAGTCATTGTTTTATTTATATATGACAAACAAGGCTTTTTATCAAGTTTCCATTCAATTGTTAAGCAAGCAAGACATTGAAATATTTCTCTTTGCTCTGCTTTGTTAACTATCTAGCAAGACATTGAAATATTTCTCTTTGCTCTGCTTTGTTAACTATCTAAGTTGCTAGCATTTACAGAACACCTACTAAGTGCCAGAGATTACACTGAGGACTGAGTACTCATTATTAGATTCAATACCTATCAAACAAACAAGGTTTATTAGAATCTACTATGGATGAGGTAGAAAAGAGCAAAATGCTGAAAGGGAATATAAAGACGCATTTTCAACACTCCTAAAATGTGTTTATATAATTGGCGAAATAAGACATGCAAGCACATGCATGGGAAAAAGTAAAATTAATATATCACTGAGTGGTAATGATTGGCAGGTGAGAGAAAGAAAGAGTGAGGGGGGGTGGCTAGTGGAAAGGCTGGCCAATATAGAAACTTCTGATTTGAGAGCTTTGAAAAGAATACAAGTAATACACAGGGGTGAGTGTCCAGGAGGAGAAACTGCTCTCCTCAGGGGGCTGGAATAATTATGGAAGGTCTTGAACACAAGGGGAAAGGCCAGTGTTGATCATGACGATGACCAATTTCACAAATACTTATCTAAATAAACAAAAGCTAGACTATAATTTTCAACTTTTGATGTTCCCTATTTTCCCACACATGAACAAGTTCACTACATAAAATTATTTTTCAGTGACATGTTGTCTAATTTTGACACTCACAAACACAAATCCCAAGAGTCTTTGTTTCCACATTTGGCTATTTATAAAGAAAAAATGAATCAGATCTTGGTCTTTTTTTTTTTTTTTTTATTTTATTTTTAGCCAAACATATTACTTATCTGGAAATCTTGGATTTAAAAATATACATCTAGTTTTTCGAAATGGTCAGATATTCGAGGCCCCAAATAGAAACCTTCATTTTGAGTGAGCTTGCCATACCAGCATTTTATTTCACTTACATGTTTGTGTGAGCTGGGGTGGGGTTAATATTCCTGACATTGATATGCATATAATTAGTGCCTAGGTGTTTGCTAGGCAAATACATTGCATGTAGGCAAGACCAGATTTCACATATTTTTCTATGCAAATGAAAACTCTTACCTTGAAGGATAATTTTCATGATTTCTCTCTAAAGGAAAGAAAATACCACAAAGCAGCACACCTCAGGAAATAAACAGGCAACCTACTTTCATGAAATTTGCACACAATGCAGGTCAGGTGGTTAATGAGGCCATAATCTACACTATGTCTGAAGTACTAGACCTCCCTTTATTTAGGTGGCCTCCGTGGTTAAGAGAGCTGAAGATGTTTATCGCTGGAAGCCACCCTTGGAAGGCCCATTCGTAGCCAGCTCTTTGTAAATAAACATATAACCTTTGCAAAGGTAATTTAAAGCTATGCCTTAAAGATGCTTAGAGTACAGAGAGACGGAGAAAGCAGATAAAAAATCTCATGAATAAAGTCGAAGGCTGCAGGCTAAGGTGGTTATTAAGTCCCAAGCTGTTTTTCCTTCACTTTTCCTCACCACTGAAATAAAAACAATTATTGCCATGATGCACTAAAATTAGAACACATTTGTCGTTTTTAAAGGCAGATACAACTAAACTTGAGCTCAGCAGTAAAAACAGAGGCAAAGAAATCACTGGTGCCCTGGGGCTGCCCTCTCTGGGTGTGGCATCAGCCAGGGGAAGAAAGAGCAGCCCACTGGGTTTGTGCAGAAACTTCCTTGGCAGAAGAGGCATCATAAAAGGGATTTAAGAACTCCCATTGGATGGTTTCCTCGGGCAGTTACTGCACGGAGCTCCATTACCCGCCCGCTGCTAAAGCAGGCTGCTCAGGATTGGCTGCAGCACCACAGGAAAGGTAAGGTTTATTGTGTCAGATGGTGAACCTTCTCAAAATCAGCCGGCTTGTCCTTGAAAGCCAGAGGTGGTTAAACAAGTTTATTCCTTGCCCTTTTCTGAGTAGCACAGACACAGACAGGCCTAAATGATCAATTATTAATGCCCCAAAGCCTCTACATCACTTCGGTTAAGTGGAAAAAGTCAAAATGAGTAACTCAGGTTAGATTATCAGCATGAATTGGCCAAACGAGGCTCTTATTCCAAAAATACAAATGTTTCTCTTCCTCTGTCCCACATTTTCCTCAACTTATTGAGACATCTCCGCCAAAAAAGGTTTGGCTGGTCCTCTTAATTACTGAGATAATTGTCTTAATTCTCTCTTCACTTTGCTAATGTAGCTTTGGCTTTGAATCTTAGGCTTTATCCATTAGATCTTTGTAATTGAAAACTGGGGAAAAAAAAGGTTATAACCTGATGAATCGTTACCAGTTTAAGCAATATTGTGTGGCGCCAGAGATAAGATATGTGTGTGCATATATGTATATGTTTGTATATGCATACATGCATATGAACATATACACATATGTGTGTATATAATAAAATATAAAAAATTGCATGTTATATATGTGAATATGTATGTGTGTGTGTGTGGATATATATATATATATATATATATATATATATATATATATATACCTATATGTATATATAGATATAGATATATTTGGATGCTTGAAGTAAAAATAGATTGCCAAAGGAGAAATGTTTTCACACATGTCCAATTACAAATCTTGAGATTGCTCAAATACAAAAATTAGTTTTCTGTCATGTAGATATTTGATTGCACTTACGAATCATCAAAAATTCCAACATAAATGTGTTTTTCGTCTCCACCACCCACCCGACACACACACACAAAATTCAGTCATAGAATGTGGTTATGAAAACTGAGAGCTCTGATTTTACACCTTTCTGTATTTTGCACCTGTCCACGGGTCACAGGTCCTCCTTGGCTGTGAATACTGCTTCCCTCTCCTGACCTCCACCATCATGTGGTGACAGGCGAGTTCAGCCAGGAAGGCTGAGAAACAGGGTCATCCTCTAATTTATCCCACTGCCAGCTTCCCTTCCATTTCAGGATAAAGTAGCAAACTACTGGCTTTTAGTGTGGCCCCTGTGGCAATTCTTAGGAAAAAAAACTGACTTTCCTTTTAATGTTATTGTAAAAATGTCTCGAGATGCTTAGCTATAAGGCACTATAAAAGCTTAAGATATTATTGTTCAAAGGACGCAGTAAGGCTATTCGTGGCAAAGGTTGAGCTGAGCGCAAAAGCACAGGGGCTGAGAATCTAGGAGGGCTTTTGTTTTTTGTTGTTGATGATGTTATTGCTTTGATTTTCAAGCCTTTCTGTCAACAGCTTTACAGGACTTAGCTATATGAGGTGCTAAAATGGGGGACTTCACATCCAACTTTCTTGTACTGGGAAAGTTGTAGTTTCAACTGAAAAGTATAAAAGCATCCATCACACCCAGAATGGCAAGATTACAAGATAAATTATTGACTCAAGGACAAAATATGGTCCTTAATTCCTTCAAATATTGCTTCAATCCTTAGAAATGCTGATTTGGTGGTGATTGCAGATGCATCTTCATAAATATCTCGATGATGTGCTATACTGGAAAGCAACCAGATTCAGCTTCTGGATAATTCAGATTTGGAGCACTCTGGTAATTGAAAGCTTTGAGTTTTCACTATTATTCCTTCAACAAATACTTCCTGGGTATCCTCTATGTATAGGCTCTGTGCTTCCTTCTGGGGAGAAAATAATAAGTAAAGCCAGCATTATGCCTGCCCCCAAGGAGTTTATCATCATCAAGTCAGACACAGGAAAACAGACCACACTGCAGCAGGTGCTATGAGAAAGCAAAAGAGTCTATATGCATCTAAACAGAGTCTATGACCCACCAAAGAAAGATTTGTGGAGAAACAATAAGAGTACATATTTACTGAAAAGTAACTATATACCAAAATATTTTTTTCTAAGATCTTAGATGTGTTTCTTTTTTCCTTCAGCCAAAGAAGACAGTCTCAAGCTATTATTAGTCCCACTTTACAGATGAGAAAGCTGAGTCTGAGAGAAGATAAGAGACTCTCTAGTTGATGCCTGAATTTATTTAAATTTTATTTTACTTTTTACACAACTGTAGCACAACTTTTCATTGCTCTGATTGTCACTGATGTAGAGTCACACCATTCATGCAATCATAACCATACATAGGGTAATAATATACATCTCATTTCACTGTCTTTACCCCCCCACACACACCATCCCCTTATCCTCCCTCCCCTCTGCTCAATCCAACATTCCTCCATTCTTCCCTTGCCCCCGCCCCCATTATTGATCAGCATCCACTTACCAGAGAAAACATTTGGCCTTTGTTTTTTGGGGATTGGCTTACTTCGCTTAGCACGATATTCTCCAACTCCATCCATTTACCTGCAAAAACTTTGAATGGACTAAGTTAATTGTTATGGTTTGAATATGGATTACCCCCTAAAAAGCTCATGTGGCAATACATGAATGTCCATAGGTGAAATGATTAGATTATGGAAGCTGTGACCTAATCAGTGAATCAATTAATTTGATGGATTGATAATTTAAATGAATTACTGGGTGGTAACTATAGTCAGGTGGGGTGTGACGAGAGAAGGTGGATCACTGGGGGTGATCCTTGGGTATTATATATCTTGTCACTGGCTCCTTGCTCACTCTCTGTCTGTTTCTGGACTGCAATGAGCTGAGCAGCTTCCCTCCACCACACCCTTTCACCTTGATGTGCTGCCTCACTCCAGCCCAAAGCAATGGACTGAGCTGACCATAGACTGAACCTCTAAAACCATGAGCCCAATATAAACTTTTTATCCTCTAAATTGTTCTTGTATAATATTTTGATCCCAGGGATGAAAAGCTGACGAATATAATAAACGAGATTATGCTAAGTTACCAAGCATCTAATGCTTCAAGAGTATTCCTTAATCAGGAATGATTAGTGACAAGCCCAGACCCTTCTGTTGAGCAGCTGTTCTCCCCACAATTCCATAATACTTTTGTCTGCCCCATCTTAACACAGTGCTTCTTACTTTGCTGCAGCAGTTGGGAAGAGAGTAGAGGACAAAATACTAGTACTCTCATGCATTCACCTTCCAGTGTCATACACTGCTTCCCTGGTATATTATTGGCCAAAGCAAATCACAGCCATACTGAATTTGAGCAAAGTCCTTTTGTGTGGTCAGGGAGGAGAAGAGAAGCAGATGTATCAGTGGGCACCAGCCATATCCAGTGGTGCAGACCACATGGAGGAGAAAAGAACAATTCCAACATAAGGTGATGGTGGACAAAGATGCCATGTGCCATGGAGACTGAAAAGGATTGTGAAGCATGACAGAAAGGAAGTTTGTAGTGATAGGTAGGTGTCAGAGCTGGCAGGGTCCATTCCACTGTGCTCTCCATGTTTACCAAAAAAATTCTATAAATATGCAAAATGTGCCATTTCTCACTTTTGTCATTATATTCAATACAGCACCCAGTTCTTACCAAGGTAATACACATTTTGTTAAATCTAAGACACCAGCAGCTTTAATTCAAACCCTTAAACACTACCAATGAACCTATGGTACTATGCTTCCTTGCCACATGGAAGGTTTATGTATCATTATTGAGAGGGCTCTTTCAGACCTGAGTCTACTAAATTATATCATGTCTTATTCTTATGTGTATGTACGTGTTTCTATGTTTATATATATGAAACATAAAATAATTAACTATCTAATAAATACATTTTTTCCATTCAAAGTATAACTACCAAATTACTGTTTTATTCCAAATAGTTGATGTTGATGTCTGAATTTTCTTTTCCAGTACTTTCCTCTATACCTTCAAGAAAGATGGTGATAGCCAGGTATTGTGATGCATGCCTGTAATCTCAGTGGCTCAGGAGGCTGAGGCAGGATGATCATGAGTTCAAAGCCAGCCTCAGCAAAAGTGAGGTGCTAAGCAACACAGTCAGACTCTGTCTCTAAATAAAATACAAAGTAGGGCTGGGGATGTGGATCAGTGCTTGAGTGCCCCTGAGTTCAATCCCTGGTAAGAAGAAGAAGAAAAAGAAGGAGGAAGAGGAGGAGAAGGAGGAGGAGGAGGAGGAGGTTAAGATGCAAGCATATAGATCTTCATAATTACTTGGGAGCAACTATTATGTGATTTAAAGGAAAAAAAGAGTTTAGGACTGAAAGAAGCCAGCATGTTACAATCTGGTTCTAGAGTGATGGGGGGGGGGGAGAGATGGTAATGAATGTTTTAAAAAAATAACTGAGGTGTAACTCAGTGGTAGTGTTTTACCTCACATGAGCATGCCCTGGATTCCATTCTAACACTGGGAGAGGAGGAGGAGGAGGAGGAGGAGGAGGAACTGAAAACCATTGGTGCTGAACTCCAAGGCCAGTTCTGCACTTATGAAGAGTTATCTTGCTCTTGACTCCCACTTTAGGATTGTTGCAAAATATGCCCAATTTATCATCTTCCCCCACCTCTCCCAAGACCTATTTGGTTCCTAGTGATTAAAACAGTGCTTACCGTAGTTTCTGGACTATTCTTTCCCATGTCATTAACAAACTTTCTGCTAATTGTAATGCTGGAGTTGTTAACGATTACACATTGTTATGGTCTTGATGATGGAATGTTCCTGTTGGTAGGTAAAATGATTGTGGACTGTGAGAGCTGAAATCTTATCTACTATGGACTGACTGGATGGTAACTGTCGGCAGATAGGGCATGGCTGGAGGAGGTGGGTCACTGGGGATGTGCCCCAGAAGGGTGAATCTTCCCTATGATCCCTACCCTGCTTGCCTCTCTCTCTGCTTCCTTGGCTGCCAGAAATGGAGTAAATGTTCTATTTCATCTTGGGCCCAGAGCAATGGACTCAACTGACTATGAGCTGAGCCTCTGAAACCATGAACCAAAACAAACTTTTCCTCCTCTAAGTTGTCTTATCAGGTATTTTGGTCACAATGACACAAAGTTGATTAACATACATGTACAAGGAAAAGCAATTATACCAGCACTCCCAGTGAATATTAGATAGCTTATGTTGAAAAAAATATCTGATTTCAAGAATGTTAGAATGTGAGAAAATTTTTAAATTGAATAAATATGGTATTCATTTTTCATGATAGTTACTGAATTAAGCAGCATATATTCACTCATTTAATTCACTCAGTGTTCATTCAAGTGAACACTATATCTCCACTTTACAAAGGAGGAAGAATAATTGCCTAAATAATGGATCTTGGTACAACACTGGTACATCTCCCTTTCAAACATTATGATACTCAGCTGAGGATAGAAATAATCCCCAAATAATTCACAGATGGCAAAGCAAAACTCAAGGCTACAAAATGGTCTTCCTAGCTTTAAGTAGCAAAACTGGGATTAGTGTTCAATATTCCTTCCTCTGTTTTATGTAGATATGACTCAGAGCTGTGTTTGTACATAATTGCCACCTGACATTTCAAGTCTGGATTTTAAACATTTCCCAAATGGGCAAATCAAAACTGATAAGCCATGATTGGTATTTTAATTATCGTTTGTTGCAATGATAATGTGAAAATGGAGAGTTAGAAACCTGCTTCTCCTTGATGTCAAGAAGATGAAGATGACCTTGGGCAGAACTGCAAAGCCATGTTCCTCTGTGGTACTCCATGCTTCAGGGTATGGGACTAGGGGGTGCCAAATGCCACATGCCCTGATTTCTTAGGACCACCTATAATTAACTAATTTCTCTCCCACCTTCTAGCCAGTTCTTCTTTGCCTGAATATATATCCTTTCTTTCTAGATTGAGAGTAAGATAAGGAGATGATTAATCAGATCCAGGATACTCTCATAAGGTCCTTGGACATACTCCCATTAGACTCTAGCTCACCATTCACATTACTCTGAAATGAATACTTACATTCCATGGTTAATCTGTCTCTCAATTCCATCCTGCCAACAATGTGAAATTGTCCATTAAGAAAAACCTAACTAGAGGTGAAAAAAAAAATAAAACATGCTTTTTCTTTTTCTCTTTCAGACCCCTGAATGAAACTGATAAATTCTATCTGAAACCCAAATTTAGATTTTTTTAGCTCAAATTTCGTTCCCTTTCCTCTCATATTTGACATCTTCATGCAAACAAAATAAGGGTTTAATCATGATTTTAGAAACCATTCATTGAGTATTTTGGACACCACATTTTTTTATATAGTTCAATGAGTTAAGTGTAAATGAGTCAGGAAAATATGGGTCAGATTTTCCTTAATCTACACTTAGGTTTAAAATTAAGGGTCACATTCTAGGAAAAATCTTTCTCCAGTTGGGAGGAAGAATATGGAGAAAAAAAGTGGCAAAATTTGACAAATCCAAATTACAGTCACTTTGACTCATCTCTTGGTGACAAAAACAAAAAAAATGGGAACCATATAGTCATCTTTAGGATGAGGTCAGAATGTCTTATTTGAAGTCATTGGAAAAAAAAAAAAAAAAAACTTTTTTTCTTCTTTCCAGAGCTTGAACTCTTACATGTTACATGTTACATGATTATTTCATACTGACCAAAAAGAATAGAAAAATACTCTAAAGACATTCTGACTTAGCTTCTCATGGTATATTAAAAGCATATTGTAGAGGAACTGACTTAAAGTTTGCAGGTTTAACCCCAGGGAGAGAAAATTATGGTTTTCTCCATTTATCCATGAACCCTGCAGCTGGTAGGACTGTACTCTGCTAGCAATTACATTGAACAGATGAGGGACTTTATAATTTTTTTTTTTTTTTTTTTTGTATTTTGACCTGCAGTTAAACAAAATTTGCTTGTTTTATTTTTGGTTAAAAAAATGATGAGGCAGCACCAACCCCAGTTTCACCCCAGAGCTGTTGATTTTTCCCCCTCCTTCCTAATTTGTTTCAGACTAGGAGTGCACAGAGTTCCATTTTAGTGGGAAACATTTGCTGCCAAGACCTTCAGGGGTTTTATCTGCAGTTTATTTTGTTAACTACAAGTTTAAGATTGTTGTGAGTTTTTTTCGTTCTTCTTTCAAATTTTACAATGGTAAAGTTCATCGTTTGCTTTTAGGAAATAAATCTAAAGCAGAAGAGAGAGAAGGATGGGTTTGGAGTAGTCAAAAATCAACAAAGGACTAAAACCAATGATACTTATAAAGAATGATAATGAAATAATACAAATGAATTCACTGCTTGAAAGGTTTAGCATGTAGTCCCCACTCCACTCCCACCCTTCGCCCTGTAATTCAAATTTAACACTAATAAAAGAGAGGAACTAAAGATAATTGACTAGAATCAAGCATTACATATCAGGCATTTCACAAGCTGACCCAGATCAGCAACTGCAACTCAATGCATTTTAACTTACGAGTTCAGAACAAAAAACAATGGTTCACAAGGTGGAAAGAATGTGGTACAACACCCCATTGCCCTAGCTGGTATTTATAAAGTTCTGGCAAAATTTCATAACAAATTTTAAAATAATGTGAAAGTGGCCTGTTTCCGGTTTCTACCATGCACCATGCCTGTCATGAGGATGTTGCGGTCAGGGCAAGTGGCCAAGGATTTGCCTGGCAACAGAAATGGAACAGACCGGCTGCTAATAATCCTCACGTTTGTACAGTGCTTTTTTATTTTATGTTTCAAAGAACTTTCACATAGATCCTTCCATTCCATCCACACAATAGGCCTAGTAGACCAGGCTGGTTTTATTTTACTGTTGATGAAGCCAAGATTAAGAGAGAGGAGAGTCTTGATCAAGGGCACTTAGTGAATAAGGATGACCGTAGAAAATTAAACCCACTTTTCTGACTCAACCAAACAATTCTCCATTAATATTCAGTTGTCCAGTTAGCCTGGAGTTGTCCACCCAAACCTTTTTTTTTTTTTTTCATTCTCTCCTCCTCTCCAAAAGGCTTCTGCTGTCCATCCCTATAACCACACAGGATTCTGTAGTTCCCCCCAAGAGGACCAAGGAAGAATGTGGAAACCCACTGGATGTGTCACAGCTAACAGTTCATCTGAAGCCAACTGGGCTTTCCATAGAAATTATAGCTCTCAATTCCTGATCTGTGTTTTTAAAAACAATGTAGAAAGTTATCTGATCTGAAGACTAATGGGAAAACTCAGGCTGATGGAATCTTTGGCTGGTATCATTTAAGTCCCAGCAAGTTGACCAATCTATAAAATTCAGCCACATATTCTCTTTCTCCATGGTATGCATTTTATCAGGTTGAAATATATGCCCCTTATGGGAGTGGCACTATGTATACAAAGGATACACAGTGTACCTGACAGAATAAAGGCTTTACAGCATGTAAAGCCTGAGCTACTGTCTACCACTTCATGTTATGTGCCTTTGGATATGTTCTTTCACCTCATTGCATCTTAGCATCATTTCTATAAAGTTATTCATTTAATTTCAGCATGTTGTAAGGAAGACATTAGTACATATAACACATCTACAAAATGTTAGCACCTTTATTCTGTTTCTGACATTTTTGCTATGGATGCTTGGGGAGTTGATTCTTTAGCTTTGGCATTCCAGATGTAGCCCTGTCCTATGACCAAGTTAATTATGCTGTGATTTGCAAGAGTAGAAGGGTGCAAACTTGGATGATTCTGTGAAACAAGTTTCCCAAGAGATCTGACCACCCAAGGATGGGTGGTGGGAAGGGTGTAATGGAGAGGGCCAGAGGTATATATGTGGAGCAAGCTCTACAAAACTCTTTAAACACAATATTTCATTTAATACTCTACAACCTGGAGTGGAGAATTAAGCAATTATATAATTACACAGCAAATAGATCAACTTAGATAGCCAAACTGAGTAATTAGGACTGAAAACATTATTAACTGAGTTTGTAAATGAATCCTTCAGGTATTTATCTTAACTCTCTCTGTCTCTTTGTTTGCTGCAAATTATCAGCCCTAGGATAATTTATTCAGTTAACTTAATTGGCACTAAGGCCCAACCAGATAATTCAGGTCTAAATTATTCACATTGTCTTTCAAATTATCCCAACATTAAAAGAAGATTCCCACTTTTTTTTTTCCTTTTTGCAGGAGAGTTCCTTTATTGCAGGACAATCTATGACAGGATACCAGAAAATCATGAGTAAGGCCTCTGCGTGGCATGTCCCATCTTGGAGTTGGAAATGAAGTGAAACACAGGTTCTATTTTCTCCTGGATCAGTGGTTTTGTGAGAATGATACACATTATCAGATACAAACAGTATTCCTCATCCAAAATTCTTGGGACGAGAATTGGGGATGTTTTAGATTTGGGGAATATTTGCCTATACATAAAGAGATATCCTGGGCTTGAGACCCATATCTAAATATGAAATTCATTAAGTTTTCACATAAATCTTATACACATGCCCAAAGATAATTTTAAATGATTTTTTTTTAACTGGGCCTGCATTTTGACAACAACCTGTCACATGAAATCATGTGTGGGAATATCCACACGTGACATTATGTCAGTACTGGAAAAGTTTCAAATTTTGGAGCATTTCAGATTTTCAGATAACAGATACCCAACTGGTTAACCTCTTCAGATAACAGAGTCCTATTCTGCAGGACTAAACTCTGTAGGTTTAGAGTACTATTTTTAGGATAAATTTAGACAGCACATATAAGATGTCCACAAAATGTTAGCACCCTTTGTTCTAGTCTGTTTCAGACAGTTTCTCTCACTGCATCTTGGGAAGTTCATTCTTTAGCCTTAATTTTCTAGATGTAGCCTCCACCAAATTCTATTCTCCCCCAACAATTCCTTTCATTACTTGTTTTGATAAAGTTTTTATGCTTGATATATGCTAGATTTAAGACAAAAGTAATGCAAACATGGCTACTAGTACTTCCGTGAACTCTGGAGACAATGTGGTAAAAGATGGAGATACATTGGTAAATACGATGAGGATTTCAGGTGTGCATATATGCGTGTGTATGTGGTATCCTTCAAGAGATGAGTAGAAATGTTATCAGAATTGTTTGGCATAAAAACCTATGTTTTATGCCAAACAAAACTTCATACAATCTTAGAAAACATTACTTAAATTTTGAATTATAGGTACTTAAGACTTGAGTCAATGCTTTGCCATTTCAAGGTTCTGGTTGTATTTCCACTTCCCACTTCCTGTATCGACTCAACTTGCCATATGGCTTAAGTGTTCATTTAATCTGATGTTTGTTTTAGAAGCAGGCAAATATATGAGGAATCCGAAAACTTGTGAGGTACGTGCCACAAGGTGGTAGAAAGTGGGCCTAAAATTCAAAAATGGAATGCCCACATTTTCTTTTCTTCCTCTAATTACATTTTTCTTACACACCAAACCACCAAATGTGAGGGTGAAGGGATCTAAATCTACCCATTTTAACTTGTTGCAATGGATCGGTAGAGCCAAATTTTCTTACAAGAACATATGGTATTGTATTTGACCATAAAATGACTTTTCCTTTACTTAATGTTAAAAAAGAAAAGAAAAAGAAAGAAAAATCCAGCCTAAACGGTAGTATATTTTTCACAGACCTGTGGCCTGTTGCAATCAGCTTCCTGGTCTAATTTGTGGTGGAGTATGGCCTCTTTCCTGTCTGAAGATGGACAAGACGAA
Organism: Marmota flaviventris; assembly: GCF_047511675.1. Taxonomy (NCBI): domain Eukaryota; kingdom Metazoa; phylum Chordata; class Mammalia; order Rodentia; family Sciuridae; genus Marmota; species Marmota flaviventris. The sequence goes on from NC_092499.1 coordinate 145,763,160, forward strand.
AAAGATCTATTACAAACAGAATTTTTTTCCTTCTATTTACACAATATATGAGGGTTTAAGAAGAAGGAAAAATAGTTTACCCACATTTGTAAGCAAAGTTCCAATTGTTCTGGTAATGGACTCCCTACTTTAGATGTAGGCAATTCTCCTTTCACTTCAAAATTAATTATGGAACATACTTAAATGTGTACACTCTGCCTGTGTGTACACAGAGTGAGCATTTGAAGAAATCACTTGACTATTTCAGGCGGAAAAAAAATACTTTATTTAAAACATACAATTGATTAAGGGAAAGTAGAGAATTTTGTTTGAATTATTAAGAGAATTGTGGGCTGTTAATTTCATTTTTGTGTGAGTAGAGCCAAATGTTAAATAATTCATGTCTCCTTGTGATCAAGTTTTCTTCCTTTGCTCATATGTACTTTGGAGATGATAATAGAATCTAAACCTGCAACACGTTACCAGGAAGATTTAAGACTTGTTCAATGAATTTCAGAATATCCCAATATTTTTATGCTTCCTTCTCTCAGTAAGTTATGTTTCTCCCTCAGCCTATACAAAATTCTAACCATCAGACTGAAAGAGTTCAAAGAAATTCAGATTTGGAGGCTGTGTGTGTGAGTGTATTTCTTGTTCCCCTTCAGAGAGATGGAGAATGTAGTTTCTGTTTCTGTTCAAATCTCATTTACCTTGGAAGGGACTGGAAGCTGTTACCATCTGAAAGTTTCAACTCCAAATGGGAAAGTGAAGTCGAATGGAGATATTCATTTAGCACGAATCCCTTTACAACTTGTGCTAATTGGCAATTGTAGGTGGTCTTGGTAGACAGACTAATAATTGAACAGGAAAGAAGTCACCATTCCCCAAGTGAACCTGCTGGTCCCCACACAGTGTCACAGTAACAAGGATGTACTAGGTTGTTCGGCTAATTTTCTCCAAAGACTTGCTGCTAAGGTAAAGAGGGAATTTGAGCCTTGCTTTATTGGGGTGCTGTCACCAGCTCTGAATTCAGTCACAAGAAACCGAAAGGAAACTATGTCAGGCCCATCTTCAAGCATCTTTCTGATTCACAGCCAATTCACAATGTCCCATGAAGGGTTTGCAATAAAAAGTAATATGTTGGGGAAATTAAATCATGAATTGGAGCTGTTAATTACACACACATTGGTTTAAAGCTGAAGCAAATACTTCTATCTGCCCTTTGTTGCACATTTTGCATGCCTGCCTGTTCTTCTACTGCTGTTGCGCGGTCTGTTTCTCTCTAATCTACCGCCCCTAACACTTCCACTACCCAATTCCAGGAGCTCACACAAATGTAAAATGTAAATTGTGGCCTAGATTGCTGCTACTGGAGTGTGGAGAGAGATGCCAGATTCTGTAATAGCCTAGATGTATCAGGGATCAACTTCCATGTCCTCGCATCTTGACAGGCACTCCTTGTATCCATCGCTTTGCCCTTGGGTTTCCTATTCGCTTTTGTTCTTTAGCCAATCGTGTGCATTTCCCATGCTAATTTACATGGGTTTCTCTTGGCACCAAAGAGAACTCCTCTATGCTTGAGACCTCCAAACCAACTTACTTTGCATTGAAATTTCCTTCTTTGTCACTTCCTCATTACAAAGCCTGAAGGGTAGTTCTACCAACATTTTCTCCCAGCAATGATCATCTATGTTACTGCCTTGTGTCATCCCTGAAGTATTAAGTGGCAGTTTACAAGCTAACTTCCATTCGTGTCCTCCAACAGCAGGAGTGGGCTGGTTTTTTTCAAAACTATAAGACAACAGTCTAGTCCAAGAGAAGAGAAGAACACAGATGGACAGGTCCAGTGTGCTTGCAGGAGGGGGATGATGAAAAAGTCATCTTGGTCAATGATGGTGAAGGATAGGAATGGCCAGATATATGGACTGATAATAAAGATTATGTTTCAATCATGATGAGTCTTAGGCAGTAAGAACCTGAATCCAGCAGGAAAGAATCAATGAATATTTTTGTCCAGAGACATTATCCACTTTTTGTTTTGGGGGGGTGGGGTGGGGTGGGGAGCTGGGAGTAAAAAGTTAATAAGATTAACATAGAAAGAAAAATGAGTGAGAAATAAGCTGTTGCAACCACAGAGCAAGAGATGATGTGACTTACCAAGTCTAGGGCAGGGGAAAGCATGTGAATGAAAAGAGAAGCCTTCCTTTGATAAGAGTTCTGAGGCAATACCCATGATGGCCATTGTTCTACTGCTGTGATGAGAGAGAGAGAGAGGAGGGGACAAAGGAAGAGGCAAAAAGAGGGCAGGGAACAGAAGTGATGTTGCCAAATAGTATCAAAATGCCAAATAGTATCCATTTTAGTTGCCATGAATCTGAGACACCTGAGTATCTTCCAAGACAAGATGCTCCCAAATGAAAACACAAGCCTGGTTTGCAGTGGAGTCAGAAAAGGTAGGTGATGATCAAAGCCAGGAGAGATACTGGAATCTCCTAGGAAGAGAATGTAAAGTGCACAGAACTGGAAACAGAATCATTGAAACTAGCAACATGCAAGGAACAGACAGTGGGGTGAGCCAATGGTTGAATCTGAGAAGAAACTAACTGAATAGAAAAATCAATGAATGATTCTTACTCTCATACCCTAAGATCACTCTTAAGTGCAGGTGAGTTTCAAGTTGAATTTTGGCTACATTTTATGCCTGAGGAATCAAGACTGTTAAAGAATAGAAGGGATATAACAAACACCAGTGGGCAAGGACGATTCTGAAAAGCACAACAGTCATCAGTAAGCACCCTCTGACCTCCGCTGCTTTGGGACCCTTGCTAATCCTAGACTTCACATGAGTGTGTTGACCCCCCCCTTAAATGACAAACTGGGCATTGTCCCTCTTGGCAGTTTTTCCTCTCTGAAAGCTTGTAAATCCAAAGCATGCTTTGGGAGCCAGTATCTAAGAGTTCCCATTTTAATTTTAAGAGACAGTTGATGCTTTGAATTAAACAAAGTAAAATAAAGATTTTTCCAGACTCTTCATTTTATTCAGACCATGAAAATGCACTCAGCAATGAATCAAAGCAAAAGTTTTCTTCGCTTAAATAATAAATAGAATTGTATTGGTTTTGTGTTTCATTTAATAAAAATCAACCTGACCTAAGTTGTCATTGTTATTTTCCTGACTGATGTATATTTCTAATTTATTTATTTTTATTAGCTTGGGAATCCTGAGACTATTTGCTGTGGCTGATGAACATCAAGTCACAAAATCATTACTTAGGGCTGTTCTGAAAAGTACCATGTTATATCTATAGTGGCTACTTCTGTTCTCAAACTAATGCTTTATTTATTTAGCTGTTCATTTTAGGAACATGAAAAGCATGTTTTAAAAACCCCAAAATTAGCCTTGGGAACAGATGAATAAATATGAAAACAATTTATCCCTTTAACAGCCTCATAAAATATGTTTTCATTATGCTAACTGACCCTGATAAATTCAATAGCCATCAGTTAAATATATCCATCATCCTTGAGAAGTATATCCAAATGTTTGCTCATTTTCTGATCCTCACTGTGCCTTGGTTACATGATGATCATTAATCGTGACATCTATAACATAATGCATTTTGGCTTTTATTCTTTTTAATGGTAAGATGTCTTTTTACTTTAAAAAGAAAGCTTAAAATCACATTTCAAGTCGTTTGAGAAGGCAAAGTTTTGATTTAAGCTCATTTGAAGTTCTACTTTGGTTCTTTGAGATTTTTTTCAATAGCCACTTGCCACTTTAATTACCTCTTTCTGTTACAGAGTTAATAGTATCAGTTTTTTGTTTGTTTTGTTTTGTTTTTCCTAAGCAGTAGACACCAGGTATTGATTTGACTCTTATGTGGTAGGGACTGCAGTTGTGAGTCTAGCCTCTGGTTGGTAGTGTGGCAAACACAGTTTTCTAAGGATGAACAATGGAAGGTGTACAGTGTAGAATGTCAGTCGATGCCCCCCATTCTGCACTTCAAGAAGAGTGACTAATACTTGGGGTAAATGAGGGAAAGAGGAACCTCTCAAGTTGCCTGATAACGCAAGTGAATTAGGTTGCCTCTAAAAGTGAGCACATCAATCAGGACCCTGACAAATGGCTAATCTAAGGTAGAAGGAGCCTTCTGATAGCTAGACCAGAGCTGTTGCACCAATAAGCCAATCTGGGAGACTTGGAGGGACATGGCATTGAATATCTTCACAGGTAACAATCCACAGTAAACAGATAGGAATACCTGAACCTGTGTGATATCCCAGACAACCCAAGAGAACCTTTCCAGCCATTTCTTGTTCTTTATTTGATGGCCTGTCACATAGTTTTATCTTCCTCCCCTCCCCCATGGGGCACTGCTCTTCCAATCCCTAAAACCAAGAACACGTGCTCTTGTTTGCACATCTGGCCAGGGCAAGCCTGGCTCCAATTTAAAAACCTACATGTTGGTCCAATTCCATTATTGGACAAGGAAATTCTGTTAACTGGTGGGCTCATTTGCATGTCATTACCCAGAATGCCTCCCCAGCTCACAGATGTTTCCCAGACGTGGCCGGGAGGAGGGCGGGGAAAGGTGACACTTTGGAAACAAATAGAGAGATTTGTGTATACGTTACTTGAAATTATTTTCCCTCTGTTTTTTATCAAGAAATAAAATACAATACAAAATTATGATTTTTTTGCTAAACTTTGAGAGATATTCTCCAACTTATTTTCATAAAATTTAAACAAGTGAAAAGCAGAAAAATTCATATTCTATTCATTCATGAGGATAAAATAAATCATCACAGATTTCCATTCTATGCTTTCAACTCCTGTCACATAATTTCTTTTCCTCAAGGATCAAAACATTTTTTTTAGTGATGTTAAATTAATAAAAGTATGGAGGGTCTCAGTGGGACTAAATTTTGATAAAAGCCACAGTCTGTTTGGAAGATTTTCAGTTGGATAAGTGACAGTCACACCACTCAGCCTTCAAACCAGAATTCATTTAACCACAACATAAACTTCTCTGAGGAGATTCTTGCTATTGTTTTCCAAAATATATCTAAAGGGTCTGGGTAACAGCTGTACAACTGGGCTCTGGGCATAAAAAACAAGACAACATAGAATGCCTTCAGTTAAAATTTTCAGGATTGATTTCATTTACTTACACTTTACAAAAGAAAGAAATGTTTCATTCACAACAGACAGACCTAGAAAATAAATGGAATAGAATAGAATGGAATAGAATAGAACAGAATAGAATAAATACAATAAAATAAAATCTATAATTGCTTCGGGGACTGAAGTTAAAACGCAGGTGTTTTGAGGGGAACATAAACATTTTTTTCCTAAATGAGGCGTTGAGGGCTGGGAGAAGGGCAGTAAAATTAGTGGAATTACTGCCTGATTTTAACCAGATGATTGCTCCAGTTGGACACCAGCGAGTTTTCATTAGGGACTCTAATTTACAAGTCATTCAACACATTCCAGTGGAACACAACAACTCCCCCAGGTCCTAAAGAATGCCAGCTCTCCCACTTTATGGCAGAGAGGCTGAGCTGCAGGACTTTTAAAGGCCAGCATGACTATAGAATGGAGCTCAATCTCCGTGAACTAGAGATGGTTGCATTGTCTCCCCAATGAGATGGTCCTGGGGAACCCACTTCTGACACGCACGTCTCCTTCAGTTTACGTACATGTGGTCACTCCACGCTGAACTTGCCGAAATGTTATGTCAGGAGATGTTTATGTGATGATGTTCAAGGAATGTTATTTGCTTGCACATACCAGTGACAGAGTTGCTTCTGATTGGCATCTGTAAAATAATGTCTAACTTTGTTTCCTTTACCACTTCTGATTGTTGGTAGGCAAACATGTTTGATTAAAAAAAAAAAAAAAAATCCCCATGTTCCACAGAATTTACATTCCTGTTTGGAGTTAGGATTTCTGTGGCCTATACCGCATGTGTTACGACTTAGCCAGAATGTGTCTTAAAAAAAAAAAAAAATAGAAAAAGAAAAAGAAGTGAAGATGTAGCTCAGTGATAATAATCCAGTGTATTTCTATTGTAACGTGGGTACATGGGACAGAAACACAATATCGCTAGGTCAGGAGTTCAAGTTGCATTCAGAGTCTCAGACCTGCTCTAACTCAAGGTCAGCAAGGTGAGAAATTGTATGAAATTGTCCCCCAAACTCCTGATAATGAAAAGAGAGTTCTTGATTTTTAAGAACATCATTATGCAACCCCAAAACCAGATAAGGCAGGCCTACAGCAGCGTAGATCCAGAAGTCTTTAGGATGCAAGCCTGCTCTTTTAAAGCATTAGAACACCTTGGGCCAAATTAGCTCAACACCAACTGAAGAATGACTAAAATCAAACCTTTTAAAAATCTAGAGTCACAAATTCTCTACAACTCTAAGAACTACACTAAATTTTAATCTACTGCTGAATACTGGTTAGAACATTGAGAAAAGTTGACACAATCCATTGACCAAATCACATTTTACATGTTATATCTAAAAAATAACAATTTGGGGATGTCTTGCAGATATTATTTAAATGTATCATGATCACCTGGACTTTAACCATTCTAATTTTTTGTGATTGCTGGTGGTAGTGACAAAGATTCTGATCCAGCAAGTATTTCTGCTTGTGTGTGTGTCTTTTCTGCATGGGATTCTACACAGTGTATGAAATTTAAAGGCTGTTCTTCGTACCCAACAACATCATAATAAACAACCAAAAAAGAAAACTCTGGCCTGATAACACCTCAGAACCTAATTTTTATATTCTATATCTAAATACCAATTTCTAAAAGAAATTAAAATGTAGCCAATATCTAGAAAGACTATGTGACTAAACCACTTCCTATGATCAGTGGCTAAAGTGATTTCATTTTTATCATGTGATATTGGAGTGAGAGAGGTTGAAAGTTTTCCATTTCTTGGTTTCTCTAATTCTGTACTGAAACCCAATAATTTCCAATCATTGCTTTTCTAATCAATTAATATCAAATGAAGTGAACATCTCATGATTTTCTCAAGTTAATGGTATTTGTTATCTAGAGTGAGTGAATGATACTCCTTCATTTTCTGGAATTTTTTTTGGCAAAATTAATGAAGAATTTTATCAACCAATATCAAAATCACAATAGCGTGGATTTTTTTTTACCAGATTTAGAAAAATTTATGAAAGATAATGATTTATTACTTGCAAATGTATCTAACTATTCACATCACTAGAAATATTTTTTAATATACTAAGAGTTTATCATTATTGAGTGAGGCCTCTTTTTGATGTTTTACCTAGCTGAAATTTAAATCCAAGATGATTAATACAAAAAAATAGAGCTTTATAACAATTACTATTTTGTCATTTTTGAGCTGAGCACCACGGCACATACCTGCAATCCCAGTAACTCAGGAGACTAAGGCAGCAGAAAGCAAGTTCAAGGCCAGCCTCAACAATTTATCAGGGCCCTAAGCAACTTATCCAGACCTTGTCTCAAAAACATAAAATATAAAAGAACTGGGGATGTAGCTCAATGAAAACAAATCCCTGAGTTCAATTCCCAGTATCAAACAATACAAAACAATTATACTTTTGAATTAGGTAACCAGACTGTGGGACATCTGAATTTTTACATATTTTTAGATTTTAGCATATTAAAAACTGTCCAGTCAGTGACTTCCATCATTTTGGTTTGTCTACATGGTGTGGAAAATACCTTTGGGTTGCTTTTTGTTAAAGTTTTTTTGTGTGTGTGTGTCTAAAATATATATATATATATATTTCAGGATTTTCAAACGTTGTTCTCATTGAGTATGTGCTGCTCTCTTACCATTTTTGTTCCTTAACAGTATATTAAAATGCTTTATCATGAAAGATACCTCTGAACAAAGATTGCTAATAGCTATAAAGCTATTAAATCCCATCATATCATGTTGGGCTTTGTTTTTTTTAATTTTCACTGTTACAAATAATACTTAAACATAGCAGGAAATTATATTATAATTAATATTTAACATTTACTCTTGGTTTATGTTTCTGATTATTCCCTCAGGGTAGAAATTCAAATTTGAATTTTCAGGGAAAGTATATGCATTTGCTCAGAGCTTTTTGATTTGTATTGACAAACTTCCCTCTAGAAATGTGCTACACTAGGGTCTACAGATATCAGCAATGTCTAGGAGAACACTCTGGTCTACACAGGTATTTTTAAAAATCTTAATTATTCAATAAGAAACCTATAAACCCTTCAGAAATACATTGTCAGCAGGATGGGCAATCAATTCTGCTTGATTCAGTTACTTGTATACTTTGAATACTTACTCTTTGCTAAACTTTGTTTTATCCACTTAGCTCACATATGTCCTTGGATGTGATGTTTATGAGAACCCCATGAGATATGCCCTGACCCACCCCATGGTATGAGATGTGAGAAGAACAACAACCTACCCAACGTTGCACATCAGACATGCTTCAGTGCCAGATGGTGAATCATGGTCAGTTTTACTTCAAACCTCAGGCCTTTAACTAATACTAAACCACCTGATTGTTTCTTGTACTAGTAACTATCAGTTAACCAAATCCCAAACATTTTCTTTCACCCCGGTCTTTGAATTCTCCAGGCACAGCTAATCACCCAGATAGAGAAGGAGATGCTCTTCCTGAAAGGAATGTCAAAGGCTAATCTCCCCAATCTCTAGACTCATGTTTTCACACCTTTAAAATTTTTGCTCCAGCCAGGGTACAGCCTGGGTCTGTGTTCTGTTCACACTTAGAAGGGCGTGCTGAGCACATTTAACCACAGGAGAAACAAACACATCCAAGAGGCTTCTGCCAACAGCACTCTCTGGCCTGCTGAAAGAAAAACACACCACCAAAGTCAAAGGAATGTTCAGCCCTGACTCAGAAATGGAACTTTCCTTTCCTCTCCTGCTTTGGAAGTTGTTAGCCCAGAGTCGTGGTTGATATTTAAACTTTACCCAAATGTATGTGCAGCCAGATGGACTATGAGATTATTGGGATTTGGTTTTCACATAGACCACAAACCTGGATGAGCTCATTTTATTCCAGATGCATTATCTACTAATCTTCAGGAAGAGGCTCCTTCAGTGAGAAGGAGCATGGAAGAATCTTCCCTGAAAGAAAAGAAATAGCAACGTCTAATCCCTGCTGTACACGGAAAGGAAAAAAGCTCACCAACCTCCCATGTCAGGGCAAGAATCAGAATTCCTCTTAAATTCTTAAAACCCTGAAAAGTAAAGACAGATAGTAACCCTAAATATGATTCATTGTTGAGTTACTAAAAAATGGATTCCATTGCACCAGAAGAAAATTATGAGCAATTTTAAATTCCAAAGGGGAGGGAATGTTTTTGGTTTAATAACCAAAAGAGAGTATGGCTTCTGATGAGAGCTTAGAGAATATGTCTACCATAATGGAATCTAATTAATATAACTATCTGAGTAACCAAGTAGTTAATGAAATAAACTACACAATCAATCCCAAAAGCAATTGGTCAGTTAGCAGAAAGAGGTTGTAATATATGTGCAAATATTTTTTCAAACTGCAAAAGTTCAGTGGTTTAATGTATAAACAATCCTTATCATTGTTTCATTTAAGACTTTTCATCTATAAAGTAAAAAAACAAAAACAAAAACATAACATTCATTCATTCAGCAAAAACTTACTGCAAATAGCATAGTGCTTACCAGGGTACACATCAGTTCTTTCCTGATATTAAGAACAAAATAAGATGGAACCATAAAGTGCTAAAAGTCTCTTGGCAATTGTTAAAAGATTCCTCAAGTACATGACTCCTGGTCATTCTTAGAGCAGTAAAAACCCCCTAAGTCTCATGGAAAAGTCAAGTTGTATTCTTATAAATACAACTTTCCCAATTTTGATGATTTGGGCAATCTCATAAAATCTTTCTGCTATTATTTTACTCTTTTCCATTTGTGGACAATTTCTCAGTATGTACAATCATTTTATTTTTCTGATAACTCGCCTTTCTGTTATTTTTGTTGTTGTTATTTTAAAAGCTACCTTTGAGATGAAATGAGGATATGTACTTGAAGCATTGCTGAGTTCACAATGATTGAATTTGGTTGTGGTCCACATGGCTCATTCATTTATTCAACAGGGGGCTTCTGAACATTTATCATCCTGTCAGCTCAGCCCATACGTTAGACAGCCAAGTAGAGGAACTACAGTTTTCAGGGCATAAAATAGATACTTATTAGTTAAGTTAGTGACTCCTAGTTGAACTACTTTGATCCAATTCAAGTTCTTACAGCCAGATGTGGTGGTACACACCTGTAATTACAGTGGCTAGGGAGGCTGAGGCAGGAGGATTGAGAGTTCAAAGCCAGCCTTAACAAAAGCAAGGCCCTAAGCAACTCAGTGAGACCCTGTCTCAAAATCAAAACAAAATAGGTCTGGGGATGTGGCTCAGTGGTCCAGTGCCCCTGAGTTAAATCTCCAGTAAAACAAAACAAAACAAATTTAGATTTCTGTCACTATGAAAAACACTTGACATAATCAACTTATAAAAAGAAAACACTTATTTTGGCTCATCAATTTGGAGGTTTTGTTCCATAGCTGATTGGCACTGTTGCCTTTGAGCCCCTGGCAGGGGAGCACATTGTGGTGAGAGTGTGCTGCAGAACAAAATCACCCCCATTACGGCTTGAAAGCCAAAGAGAACAAAAGAAGAAGGTGCTAAAGTCGCACAGTCACATTTGAGGGCACAGCCCCATGACCCAAGAGCCTCCTAGGAGACCCTAACTCTTCAAGTTTCCATCACCTCCCAAATAATTCCACACTGGGGAACAAGCTGTTTTTACACATGGACTTTGGAACACTTAAGATTCAACCCAAAACTCCATTGTCACTTCTTATGCATCTCTCATTGCTCTCTTGTTTAATTTCTTTTGCATTCACTCTTTCTTCCTTCTGTTTTCAATTTCTGCCTTTCAATGATGTTTTCTTAAGCTCAGCTGTCATATATGAGTAATAATACACAGTACGGATCATATTATTCTGATACTCAGAATTCCCAGACCACTTTATCCCAAGATGAAAATACCTAGAGATAGACCAAAAAGTTCAAGACCCTTTGTGATCTAAGACTACTCAAGAGTCCAACCATACTTGAAAATACTTTCCTCCAGCTGTGTTGTCCAAGTCTCCTTGCTTTCTCCCGAATATGTTACATAAAGTTCCACCTCCATAATTTCATCCACTACAGCCCTTCACCAAACATACCACCTTCCTTCCCTGTATGGTCTTCTAAACTTGGTAGACCTCTAATCCAAAATATCAAAGCTGATCTCTGTCAGTCCATCAGTGATTAATTCATCTTCTGTATTTGCAGGTATTTCATTTTTATTTTTTATGGGATATTAACTCATATAATTTCTTGTATCATGGCCTTTTTATGTCTACTTATTTTAACCAACCAAGTGTATTTTTCCCAATCATCCATCTAGTAATTGGCAAAGTCGAGATTCAAATACTCATGAGACTGATTGAAAAGCCTAAGATTTTTTTTTCCATGTTTTATTAAGAGAAAATACAAAAGAAGACTCACGAGAATTTAAAAGCTAATTTTAAATGGACAGAAATGGAGAAAATAAGGACCATTAATAAAAAGTCAGAAAGACTTTTCATTAGTGTGAGGGTTGAGATCATTCTTAGAACAGTTGTGTTTACAGCTGACCCCCCAAGCAGACAGATGTATTGAAAATGTGTGATCAGAGAGCAGGGAAACAGAATGTGTAGATATGGAAGTCCTAAAAATAGTCATGAGTTTTTAATTTTGAAAGCGGCCTTCAAAAGTAACCATTCAACTGCTTTGTTTTCTAGATGATATAACTACAGAGGTCAAATATGCAAGAGTCATTGCAATAAAAAGGGGTCGCAAAGAATTTGACTTTTTAAGAAAATCCATAATTTGAGAGCAGAAGGAGAAAAAAAACAGGGGAAAAATAGGTAATTAAGATAGCTTGAGGTAAACTAACAGCAACAGTTACTGATTTTAATATGGATTCTGTCACCTTGACCCCTAATTCTAAACCCCAAGGATCTTGTGTCAACAGGTCAAGATAATTACCACTAGATGGCACTATAGGTTTCAGAGGCCCCATAAAAGTTACATTTAGAAACTGATGAGAATTCCTCTGACAATCATTTAAAAGCCAACAGTACTTCTATAGATACAGGTAATTTATTGCAATATTAGCATAAATATTGATAAACTTTTATAGATGATAAAAAGACAAATGGTTTTAGAGTTTTTATTTAATATAAGAATAAATGAAATGAAAATCTATTCCAAATTGGACTTTAGGGATGCTATTTTCATTATTTAAATGCCTTTTAAGAAACATCCTAAATTGTTTTCAGCCATGATGGTCTTATTGTTTTTTTTTTCCCCTTGAATCAAATGTGACTGAGAATTTACACATTTCTACATATTTTCCCACCACTATTATCTTTCCCAACAGTTGAGGCCAAAACATTTTTGGTGCCTGCAAATCCAGAAATAGATTTCTGTGATCCTTGACAATCTCAACTAAAGATCAGTGGTTCTGGTTGCTTCCTACGGACATGAAGTTTTAACTGAGTGCTTATCCAAATTCCCTCATCTGAGACAGCCTTCTGCACTGCCCATGGCAAATTAAAGGGCATACTCTAGTAATGACTCTTAGTTATCTACTCAATTACCCATTCTCCCCTTCTTCCTTAAAAGAGACCCAGATTTGTGTCTATTAAAGAAACTACACTCCTCAGCCTTCCTTACAGAGGTTGCCAGGGGATCAAGTCCTTGCCAACAAAATAGCAGCATAAATTTTAAGGCTTTGTGATGGAATCCAACTCAACAGCCAAGCACCTTCTTTACCATTTCTTCCTTTTCCTTCTTCCTGCCTGTGATGCAGATGTGATACCTGCTACGTGATAAGTCATTTTGCAACCATGAGGTGATCCTGTGCAAAAGATTCAGAGCAGACAGATAGAGTCATGTTCTTTCTGATTTTATGAAAACGCTATTTTATGAGGGAAAAAATATATATAAAATCATTTAAGTCACTTTGTTTTTGATATCTTTGTTATTTAAGCCAAGTACAAATCCTCAGTGGTACAACCAGTTTGTGTGTGTGTGTGTGTGTGTGTGTGTGTGTGTGTGAGAGAGAGAGAGAGAGAGAGAGAGAGAGAGGGAGAGAGAGAGAGAGAGAGGAGAGGAGAGGAGAGGAGAGAGAGAGAGAGAGAAACATGACATTTGAATATATATCTGAAAGCATGTATTCATCTATATGGAGGTAGCTAGAGATAGCATCTTCAAGGTCTTTTCTATCTAATGTCATACACACTCACACACACACACACACACACACACACACACACACAAACACATGCACAGCATTGTGAGGTCTTCTTGAAATTTATTTACCTGAATAATCAATCATTTAATAGAAAAAAAAACAAACACATAACTCTAAGGGATCTTAGCAGTTTTATTTTCCTGATACCTTTAATGAAATACCATCCCTTGATTACTAGTCTTGCTATAGTTTCTTCAAAATATAAATGGACACTTCAGGATTTAAGGCTCATGGTGTCCATTAAAGTCTTAGAAAAAAAACATGTTTAGCTTTTTCTTTTCCTCACTTATCAGGTTAAAAAACACTGAAAAACAAATGAATCCCCAAACATCCCTCAAAGCAAGCGAGCAGCAAAACATTATTTGGGAGGTGTTTGGATCTCTTAGAATGTCTAACAGAAAAGCACCAGTGAGTGGTCACTAAGTAATTGTATTCTGGAATTTTCCACAGAAACCAAAGGAGGGGACACATTGGAGGAAGACAGGGTCCTGGTGGTGAGAACAGTGTCAAAACCCACTTCGGGCTGAGAAAAGCCCAAGGGTACAGCTGATTGCTTGCCTGTAGCATAGTGGACTCTCCCCTGAGTGTAAGCTGATTTAAGCCTCAAATAGCCTTTAGCTAGTCTCTCCAAAAATCATTCCCAATGTCTCCTTTGGAAAAAGGAATTTTAATAATTAGCCTCTTGGATCCTGTCATTTGCAACTTTCCCATACATATGAGTCACTGGAAAATGGCCGAGCAGTTGCTCTGTCTTTCAGATGCCCCAGTTTGTACTTGGAGTGCTAGTTAACCTCAGCAAAAAATTATTGTCAGCAATAAATATTTACTTTTCAAAAATATCCTGAGGAGACTGGAAACAATACGGGCAAATCTCTCTGGTACTGTTTTTTCATTTAAAGATGACAAAAAGTCTAGGGAAAAAGTGACAGTTTTAAGGGCTTTAAAAATATCTAATGCTTTAGGTTTGAAATTGGCAGTGAGCCAGGCCCTGTCTTAAAGGGACAGGCACTTTATTATACTTTCTAATTCTTCCAAAGTCTGTCTTTAGGATATATGAGCTGCCTCTAATATGACTACTCTATTCTCATCCTCTAGTGGTATACTCTGGTCTCAGCTCATAAATTGAAAATTGAGGATCTGTAAATCAGGGCAGACTATTTCAGAGAGCCATTGTGAATTTCCAGTCAAATCTTCCAGTTTATCTTAAATATTTCATCTTAATGTCACCTTAAGAAAAGTCTTTCATTCAAGTAAGTTACAACATCGAGTTCCAAACTGATTACACTTCTCCACTGACCTTCTGCTAGGAGACTGCTTTGTGGCATTAATGTCATTTCTACTGGCTATTATTGGACTAAAGGCAGATTTCCACCTCTCCCCCAAAAAAGTATTTGACTATAAACATAAAAAAAGAGTGAACCAAATTTTGAAAGTCTATTAGCTGTTTTTTGGGGGAAAAAAAGCAATTGAAACAGGCACTTTCTGCTTATTATTTGCTATTTATATTTTTTATTACCATTTTGTTTTAAACATCCAGAGTAATATTCAGAGTATGCTAAGGTCTGAGGTGACTGACTTGGGTTACACACTAAGGCATCTATTCCTAATTAGTTGCCAAACATCTGTTGTAAAAATTAAATTTATACCTTCTCAGTATATTCATAAGTACATGAACTTCTGCCAACTCTGATTGCCCTTGGATGGCTTTTAAAAAATTGCTTCACTTGTTTTTCCTTCCCTGAAACTCCTGTTCAACAGGTTAAATGGAGTTGAAGATATTTCCATGTCTATTTGTTTATACAGGAATCAACATATTCCACCCTTAACTCACTCACTAACAAGTCTGATATTGAATTTTCTTGTCAAATGATCTAGCATTTAATAACCTGTCAGTTGAAAGGACGTTAAATAAACATTTTCATACAATATTTAATACAATTCCAGGGTATGGGCCCCGAGGCCAAAGACGAGTAGACATAAGTAACAGACTTCCTCCTTAGCAAGACATATATATATTTTTCTACACATCCTAATCCTTTAGTCCTTGAGACTTAGAGGCAACAGTCTTGAATCCACAAGAATCCAAGAATAAATAAAGTAGTAATATACTTTTGATTTAACTTCCTGTACAAGAGCCTCTTAATTGCTGTCCTCAATTCTCTCTGGTTGCTTCCCATCTACAGTCAACAGAGAAGCAAGGAGCAAGGATAGTCTATTTTTTACCAAACTTTTTTGAGATTAACTTGACATTGAACTTTAATAGTTGTCAGCCATCTATTTTTCCCTGAAATAAGAATCCCAACTGGGTCAAGGTTGGAATTGGGGGGTTTGCTAATTAGTCCACTCTCAGACCAGCTTGACAATATGCATCAAGGCATGAAATCTCAAGGGAGTAATGTTGGGTGCCACCATCACAGGGAACCAGTCCAGGTATAAGATAATAAAGAAGGCAGATTGGAATGTTCATACTAATATCTCTTAAAACACATTCTTCAAACTAAAATAACTGTGCCAACCAAATTAAAGACAACAGAAGACAGAATTTGTGTGCCAATCCGAGGCCCTCATCTTACTGAGGAATGTGAACTAGACTAAGAATTAGAAAATGTCACCTTCCTGGCCTAATAACAGATGTTAATAGTAAAAACAACAGATACTAAAAGTGAGTTATTCAGAGAACATCATGAGCCATAATTTCAGACAGTTGATTCACTGTTTTTCTGTGATCATAACATATCTTAGATATACAATTAAAAAAAAAGGAGCCCAGTCCAGATTTAGACTTTAGTCTAATTCTAAAGCTGAGCTGCCTGATCATTGCTTTTCTGTTAGAGTCTGTAAACAAGTCTGGATGGCGCCTGGCATTTTGCCAGCGGGAGTGGTTTGTGAAGTAACACCAGCGAGCCATTAAGTGTGGAGATTCCTTATTGGTTGACTGCTGTATCTAGTTTATGCTAATTAAGATAAGCTGTGTGAATGTATATATACCCCTCCTGTCCTACAAAAAATGGCTCACACTCCTGCTGGGGAGTATCAATGTACACAAGTTGCTCATCACCCCCCAGTTATTTTGCTGCAGCCGGACTGCGGCAGATGGTGGCCCGTTACAGGGAGCCCCAGGACACTCGGGGGTAAGTGACGAAAAAAAAAGCTGCCCGTCCAAAGATAGGACTGGAGCAAATCTGTTCATCCCTAGATAAGGCGAGAGGAAAAATGGCCATTTCGAGAAAATTGATACAGTATGTTTATGTCTTGTTTTGTCTAAGTGTATTGTATTATCTTTGTGATGAAAATATGGAAGGGGTGTTAAGTAAATTGATAAGGGAAAGAGGCACCCCAGTGGAACCAAGAATAGTTAGGGCATGTGTTGACGGAAGCCCAGGAACTCTAGTCAGAAAGAAGAAAGTTCAGAGGAGGAAGGATTATCAGGAAAAAAGTTGCAGCAAAAGGCTATTAATGAATACTTTTCGTTACCGGAGGGTGTGTGAATTGGCGCCATGGCTGCCACGTGCACGAGCTGGTCATGGCGCAGCGGAGGCAGCCAGCTCTTCCCCGCCCCCTGCCCAGGGAACGGGATGCCACTGCAAGAGCCCAAATCCAAACCTGTGCCCGGAAGCAGTTTGAGTCCAGAACTCTCCCTGGGGCCATCTGGGGCTGCCCGGGACACTGCAGGCGGAAGACAGCCGGCCCCGTGTCCCTGAAGTTTGATCATTTCCAAGGCCAGTAACTACAATGGTTCTCCCACACCTGGAAGCTAATAAGTAATGATCACTATTAAGGCTTATTTCAAATGTAAAAAACCTTGAGATAATGTACTAAATTGTTCAGAAGGTTGTTTTCTTAGTGCCTGCTGGAATACTACAGTATTTTCTTTAGCCATCTGGAGTTCCTGCCTTCATCCCAGTGCTGGTGAAGACGAAGGTGGAAGAATTTCCAGTGTTGCTGAGAATCGGACGAGACTTCAGATCAAGCTAGCTGCCTGCAGAACTTACCTGGACTGTGATTTACCTGGACTGTGAGTTAATCTATTGAGACACTGCTTTACCTGGACTGAGACAACAAACTGTAATCTACAACAAATTGTAACTTGGTATCTTTGCTAACAGTGTCATTGCTGGTATAATTTTTCCAAGGGCTTCTTGCATGGAGCCATCAATTGGCATGGTATTATGGCATTTTGTATCCTCCCCTTCTGCTTGTAGCAGATTATTTATGGTGTTTGTGTAAAAACCACTATGGTCGTTATTTAAATTAAACAAAAGGGGGAAATGTTAGAGTCTGTAAACAAGTCAAGATGGCGCCTGGCATTTTGCCAGAGGGAGTGGTTTGTGAAGTAACACCAGCAAGCCATTAAGTGTGGAGATTCCTTATTGGTTGACTGCTGTATCTAGTTTATGCTAATTAAGATAAGCTGTGTGGAATGTATATATAGCCCTCCTGTCCTACAATAAACGGCTCCCACTCCTACTGTATCAATGTACACAAGTTGCTCGTCACCCCCCGTTATTTTGCTGCAGCCGGACTGCGGCACTTTTCCATTGACAAAGCAGCCTACTGACATTATTGGAGGACACCGAGTGCACTTTTTCAAATAAAAGGAAAACATATAAATCAGAAAATATGGCAATGGAATATCACTTTTTATCATTCATTTTCAGAAAATCTCTGTAGGTTTCATCCCACCTTGCTCGCTCATTATTGGTATTTCAATTTGACAGCATTGCAATCTGTTTTCATTCCTCTGCAGAACTTTGCCAAATGTTTGTCCTTGAATTGGGCCAATTGAAAAAAAAAATCCACCTCTTCTTTCTTTGAAAGTAAATATGTGACTGCTCCAGATCATTATACTTTAGCTACCATGGTGGAAAAGTGCTCAATCCATCAATTACCTGGGTTCCATAATGATCTTTGCAGTTCTCTGTGTTTGGGAGGAAGTGGAGTGGCTTTCAGAATTTATCTCAAATATTGGATCAGATTTCATTTTGGTATTCACATGAAATATTTTTGCAAACTTGCATTCAGAAGAATAAAAGTATTGTTGTCCAAATTCAGGAAACCTTAAGTTCCAGGAAATCTATCAAAGCTAACTCTTAAAAGTATTTAAACAAACATTGAGAAGAGCACCATTATCTTACAAGCTCATTTCCTATTTCACAGGTAATTCTCAAAATTCAAAAATTTGATAGGATCTTGACCTGTCCAACTAAATCAGTTCTTCACTGTACCATGTGGCCAAATGTTTTTTCTCCCAAAGAAGAGTTGGGTATGGTTCTCATACTGTTCACAGCTGGCAAAGGCAATGACAAAGAATAACTAACTATCCTATAGTGGCTGCTTCTAGGATAGCTACTAAAGAACATTGTTCTGTCTCCAGCATAATGTTCAAAAGCTCCTAGTATCTCCCCAACAGGGAAGATGGATAGCACTGAGTCACAAGCCACAACAAAAGCCCTGAAGGAAATTTAAAAGCCCTGAATCCCACCTCCAACTCAGTGAGTTTGATAAGCTATGTTTGTTTAATTAGCTACATTACAGATTAAGTCTGTCAAAATTTTCATTTTGTAAGAACAGCAAAATCACTACAAATTAACTCTGGAGATTAATAATGATCCTGAGAACTCCCACATTACTCATTCAACAGAAGTACTCATTCAGCAGCTAAATGTGCAATTGCCCCTCCTCAGTGGAACATAGTCACACCGCATTCCAAGTTTGAATTCGAGGCAGTATTTGAGATTTGCCTTCTCTTTTCTTCTCCCTCAATCTCTGCATTCCTTTTAATAAGTATCATACCAAAAAATAGACAAGGGTGCCATACTTGAAATACAAAATATGTAGTCTTCCTTTGTTTTCTTCTTCATAGCTGCTAGTTCCTTTACCTACATTGGGTTGAGTCAAGTGCCATTCCCTTTTCCCACTTTGCTGATTCATTAGTTATTTCAGAGCTAACATCTTCCTGGAGGACATCTCAGTCTCCATCATCTAGAAATGGTCTTGATACAATCTTGACCTTGAAAATGGAAAAGCACTTTATGTTGTTTCTACCCAACACCCTATATTCCTTTATAAAAACAAGCATTATTAATTCAATGTACCATACCCTCAACCTACGAACTATAACATGGAGCTGCTGGCAGAGAATCATTTTTATTAGGTTTTACCTCAGCAGGAAAGAGGAAAGTGACCCCCAGATACAAAACTAATGGCCAGCGAACAAAGAGGGTAAGACCGGGTTTTTCTTACAAATCAACAGGCCCTTGTTCCCTGGAATTGCTATCTGCCTCACATCCAACTAGCCAAAGTGTTATACCTGGCTGGGTTTAATTTGTTATTTATGTCAGCTTTGCATATTTGTAAGGTTCAAGGGTTTATTGCCCTGGCCTGACCTTGCCAAGTCAGAGTTAACATGTGGTTCTCTAGTAGCCGTTTCTTTCTAATAAACTTTACTTGAAAGAACATGTGTGATAGATTTTGCTCATGATTAAAAAGAACAGTTCTATGTTCATTGTTCTCCAATTTGGTTTTGAAGTTCTGTTGAAAGTTACCTCTGAACTTAAAAAAAAAAATCCCAAATATTATTCTCTTTTAAATTTCATTGAAGACCTTTATGGTACTTTGGGTCATAGAACATTGCTTTATTTGTGACTGTTATAAAAGATTCATGAGTCCCTGTAACACCAAGCCAAATAATATGTTCTTCAATGGTTAATGATGTTTGTTAAATAGTTTAATTTTGGTTGTAAGGATTATTGGAGTCAGTTTTACAACTCCTACTTTAGAATATGTTAAAAAACAACAACTTTCAATTATCATGTTTTTTCCAACAACGGGATACAAAACAACAGCAAGTGAGAATCATTCTTAATGTGCTGTGTCTCCTATCATTATTAATATTTGGAGGGAGCTATTTGAAGATAGAATAAATTCCATCTCTGGCAATTATTACACACTTTTTAAGGGTAAGATTCCAAGTTCCATGGCACTAGACCTTGGATGCTGGAGAGGCACAGCCACACTTAGGGTGTCCTGATTTGTACTAGTTTGTCAGGAACACCCTCAGTTTGAAACTGATAATTCCATGTCCCAGGAACCCAATCAAGCAGACAGAGGTAATCAGTTAACCTATACTTCCCCTAACTAGAGAAGTTCCTGGCTTCCTTTTCATTAGGTTGATCCAGGTACCTTAAAAATATAAACATTATTTTGGAGAACTAATGGACAGGCACATTAATCAAAATCTAAATAAATTCACTGACCTGATCATTGGAGTGAATATAATTGAAGCTTCAAATTTAACCTGTTGAAGCAAATATTGACATTAACTTGTTCATTTTAGTTCATTTCAGAGTTATAAAATAAGTTAACCTAGATAAAAGCCATCTTAAGTACATTAGGTTCACTGGTTTTCTTTCTAATTTTGCCTTCTTTTTTAATGTTTTTCTGCTCTGTTTTTGATTTTGAAACCTTGGCTCCTCCATGAGGACCTGGAATCACAGTGGAGGATCACTGTGTTCCCACTAAAATCTAGGCAGTGGAGAGCAATGGCCAGCCTCGTCTGCATTTATGAGTAAATACAGATCCTAAATGTGTGCACTGTTGGTAAATCATTTATGTTTTCCAGAATGAAAATGGGCACATAGCTTCACAGATGGCTGTCCTCATATTCGTTTCCTCAGATAACTCTGTCTCTTTCGTTACATGTAGATAAACTATTCCAAATTATATCTTATTATATTAAAAATAAAAGTCTGATCAGAACAATTATAGCTTCTGTAGTACAGACATAATAGTCCAAAATTATGTGATCTAGGAATCAAGATGGGACTATTTTGTAATGTTTAGGAGGTGTACATTTGATATAATATATATCTATAACTTGGTGATATGTATAAGATATATATTTTATATATCATACATATAACTCATATACATATTTAGAAATGTGTGTATGTGCAGGTATATATATGCACATTATATATATATATTTTCCCACATCTATTTGCGAAAACTGAAAACAGAAAAGTGGAAGATCAAGTTGAGAGAGAAGATAATTATTAAAATAGATTTTATCTCAAAACCTTTAGAAAGTGTTGCAAGTATACCTAGGAAATATTTCTTCTTATTTTCTCTAGATGAAAAGAAGGCAGCTGTATCTTAGCAGTGGAGCTGGGTGAGGTAACCTCACTATACCTCACCAACCCTATAACTTAGGTGGCTAAAGCCTCTTTTCTCTTCCCCTGTGTTGTCTACTGCTCCCATGCAAGTGCAGTGCAAATGCATTTCCTCAACAGTACCCTGTGCTCCTGTGTGTGTGTGTGTATGTGTGTGCTTGTGCATGCCCGCATGTGTGGAGGAGGTGGGGTGAACACAGTGGGGAGATGAAGAGATGATGTGAATTGGACCATAAGTGCATTATTGAGGGTTTATATCTTCCTTTGAAGTATACAGCATTAGCCACTGTCAGGGAGAAGATACCAAGCCAGACAGTAATTGCAATAATGGAACAGACAAATGGTCTGTGTCCCCATTAAAGTCATCAACACCTCTAATTTTTGAAAGGGGCTTGTTTGAAATACAGTAATTGTGATTATGTTGTCCATAAAGGCTATGGGCGAACAGCAATTGTCAGCATGCCCAGTGCCTTTCCAACATCCTTCTGGACAGAGCTTAACTAAATCTGAATGCTAAAGCACAATTTATTTCTGAATAACCTTAGAGAAAGGGTGTTTTATAATATTTAAAAGTTTAATATAGCATCTGTGTAACATCTTTCTTGTAACACCTTCTTTCTTTCATTTTTTTTCTGAAAAATAATTTTAACTCTCTGTTATCAGGCCCTTTTGCAACACAGGTTTTACTACAAAACTAAGCAGATCGGCTCCTCCTTCTTCATCCCAACACAAACCTGACCCTTTGCTTAATTACGCCTCGCCTGTTTCCTTGATAATTTCCCCTGGCACTTCTGTTTTTCCCATAAAGAGCTCCTCTTCCTCCATGACCTGTCGTTCTCCTTCCAAGCCTCATAATTGTGTTTCAATAGGGTCACAATCAGAAAATAATTGACAATATAAAATCCACACCCTTTTGTACCGCAAACTCCTCAAAGTTCAGTGCCAAGAGGCAAGGCAAGTTCTCTTTTTGAAATGAAATCTTCAATTCTTTCTCAAAACCCTAAGGACCTAATTCTGGCGGTAAATATGCTTATTCTTATGGAAATAAAAATGCCAAGAAATCTAGTTTCATTTCAGAGATCACTGGACACTTCGAACAGATCATTTAGAGTGGACTGTGAGCCATGAAGTTCATAGTTCATGCTGAAGAATATAATCATTCCATCCAGGAGAAGTTTCATCATGCAAGTAACATAAATTCATGAAATAAAAATAATTTGAAGTGAGGTGTCATCAGCTTATTCTCTGTTACCTTTCTTCTAAGTACCTAGCACTTCATCTAAGAATAACTACTTAAACCACACACCATCTACCAGAATACCTCATTAATAATGAGATTCTTTCATCTTGATTCTCGTGACCTATCAAAAGCCAAAACTCAACACTTTGCCATTTAATCTTTAACAAGGTCCCAGGCCATTGAAAACAGTACAAAGTGAAATTTATGGGCTAACATTTAACTGTTAAATAATTCTCCATATCTTCCCAGCTTACTCTCCATTCCAGCAAGCCATCTTTTATTAGCAAGAGTAAATATATAAAAGCCTACTGTTAAAACACTTAACAGGCCTTTTCTGTCAAGGCTGCGAACCACAGTGTCCACTCCATTTGGAGGCCTCTGCTTCTCTTTTTCTTCCTTTGTTTAAAATATGCTGACCACACAGTGACCTCTCCTAACCCATCGGTCGAAAATTACAACCAGCCACACAAACAAGCAACTTGGGGTCAGAAGGAGCAGGGTCTGCTAAAAGTTAGTAATCATACATTAATTCCCTGACATAATTAATCAAAATGAACCACCGTTATCTAGCAAGAAACCTTTAACCTATTACAAAGGGGTCAATTTGCGAACCACTTGAGCCTGGGAGTTTGGTACAAATAGCATACGCCCTTCATCCGGGATGCCCTAAGTAGGGAAAAATGCCTTTGAAGTCCCAAATCTACTAGATTTAGATGTAATTTCATCAATCAAGTTAAAAGCCTGCCTCCTTCCAGAAGGATTTTGTGGAGTTCTGTCAACCAGCTTCGTTGGATGGTGACTGAAAATCCATTTGTAAGTTCTTTTTTTTTTTTTTTTTTAGGCGTAAGTTGACTAGTGTTGGTCCGAACTGACAAAAAAGCCAAGAGTTTATCAAGCTGAAGAGGAAGAAGAAAGATTTGTGGAGGAACTCATTCGCCCCTTGCAAGAGAAATAGTAAATTGGATGATTGTTATGCACGTGAATGGTGTATGCTTTCAAGATTAAGCCTGCCAGGTGTCTAGGGTCGATATTTACGTGGTGCAGGCAGAGAAAAGGGGAAAAAATAGAATTAAATCTGTCAAGCTGTAATGTAGAGGATTTCTTTGCAGTTTTAGATATTACAAGCATTCTCAAAAGGTATGCATAGGTGTCCAACTGCAGAAGACAGGTAAGCATGATTTCAATGTAGGAAATGTCTCACCAATTACTTCTTGAATCTCCAGAGAATAGGGAGGTTCCCAAAGCCCCCTCAGAAACCTTCAATTGCAACTGTGATATCATTAATGTGCTTAGAAACTCATTTTAACCACATTATCGTTTCAGAGCTTGGAGACGTTAAACACCAAGGAAAGACACAGGGAGGCACCATCTGTATTTGGAAAGGATCAAACATGTCACGTACTTCCGAGGAAATTGATGGTGAGCATCGAATTCGGAGTTAAAGTCTGGCAGAGCATTGGCACTAATCTAAGCCTGGTTACCTGAGAAATGGATCCTGAGAGCCTATATAGTTATCTACCTCAGTCAATCCTGGATCAAAAGTTCTCTCAATTTCAGTTATTCAGTCAATTGCTCTGTTTGTTTGATTTTCCCATTCTTTGAACAATTAGACACACATTCCAATGAATTTGTTCATCCTAGTGGGCCCAAGACACTTGCTGAGAGATTCCTCAGGGTGAGTGCGACCACATAGACCTATGGATAGGGCAACTTAAATGGTGCATTTAATTTGTCTCAACCAATAGATACATGCAAGCACTATAATCTCACCTTGCTTTTTTGGTCTCAGATCTGTTTAAGGAAGTGGAGGCCTAGAGCAATTAAATACCTTACCCAAGAATACACAGCTACTGATCACTTATGGCTGTCCCCATCCCCCTGTCCACAATGACCTATGCAGCTACTAACAGACTTTCTGTTTCTAAGGTTTTTTCTATTCTGGATATTTTATATAAATAGAATCATTCAATATGTGAGTTTTGGTATCTGTCTTTTTTCACTTAACATAATGTTTTTAAGTCTCACCCTGGTTGTGGCATGTATCCATCACTTTCTACTTAGTTATTTGCTCAGCTGGAACCAGCATTTCTTAAAATCTGTTTAATTCTCCACCCTCAAACTATGTTGACTCTTTCTGTTCCTTAAAATTGTCATGCTTGTCTCCTTATCAGGGGCCTTCCCTTCCCTGTCCCTTAGACGTGAAATGCTCTTCCCCTCACAGGGTAGCTCTGCTGGACCTTTTACATCCTTTAGGTCTCAGCTTTACATCCTCCCCTCTGAAATGCCCTCTCTAGTCTCCTCAGCTGAAGCCATTCTTTTCTCTCTCTCCCCCAACTACAGCATAATCACCTCCATAGATTTTGCTCACAGCCTTCATCAGAATCCAAAGTGCACTGTCTATTTCATTAGTTAAACATCTCATTCCTTTCCTAGGATAGGAAAGGTAGCAGAATACAACAGTTACTAATAGGGCATTATGTAAAAATGTAGACGTGTAACCGACGTGATTCCGCAATCTGTATTTGGGGTAAAATTGGGAGTTCAAAACCCACCTGAATCAAATGTATGAAATATGATATGTCAAGAGCTTTGTAATGTTTTGAGCAACCAATAAAAAAAATAAAAAAAATAAACATCTCATTCCTTGCCATTTTTCTCCCCAGTAGGAGGAACCTTGCCTCTCTGGCTAACCACCATAATCCCACTACCTAGCACTGTGCCTAAATACATGAGTGGATGAAAGAATTACTTCAGGAAACCTCATCCTCTGAAATGAAGTTCTGCAAGCTATTTTTTTTTTATTCAGTTGCTCATGGGGGTGCTGTGGAAGGAGCAGCTATAGCTCTAGTAGTTTCTGAGGCTTGCTGTGATGGTTTAGATTTGGAATATTTTCCAAAGATTCATATTTTGAATGGTTTGTTCCTAATGCACCAATGTTCAGAGTTAGGGCTTTTAGGAATTGGTTAGATCATGAAGGCTCTGACCTCATCAGTGAATTAATAATTTGATAGCATTATTGGGAGGTGGGACCTATTGAAGATATGGATCCTTGGGGGCATACCTTTGGGAAGTCTATCTTTTCCCTGGCCCCTTCCCCTCCTCTCTGCCTCTCTACTTCTCAGCTACGATTATAAACTGGGCTGTTTTACTCTTCCATATGCTTCCTCCATAATGTTTCTACCATGGAGTCAGATAATCATGGACTGAAACTGTGTGATCCAAAATAAATCTTTCCTCTTTTGAGTTGTTTTTTTTTTTTTTTTCTTTTTTTTCCAGGTATTTAGTCTCAATGACAAAAAGCTCACTAACATGCTTGGTAACAGGCAGCAAGGGGACTAAATTACCTCCTTTGGCAAAGCTGTAAAGGTTTTCACTTCATAGACTCTGCTCAGCAGAAGTCTTGGGGAGTTTTATCTGCTCTTCTCCAGATGGATCTCTGAGGGTGTTGTGTCCATGTTCATACTTCATTTCACCTTAGGACCCTGCGAGGCATGGTCTGTGAGTCCAGATCTGGTTTAAGAATACTCTTAGCAAAAAGCATGGAGGCTAACTTCCCATGAAACTCCCATATGCCAGGACTGTGACAGACACTTTGCAGGTCCTCTTAAGAACCCTTAAGAAATCACTCATCCCTACTCTGTAGATGAGGAAACAGAGGCTCCAGGAAGGCCAGCATCTCGTGGGAAGGACCTAACTCCAAATTCCACACCCTCCTCCATCCTTTGCCAACAGTAAATAATGTATAAATGCAGGACATAAATAAAAGGCTTTGTGGCACATGTTCATCAGTTTTATCATCTGAAAATAAGCAAATGAAAATCACTACTGTCTCATTTTGGATAACATTCTGCTATCATTCACCAAACTAAAGAATATGAAATCAGACTTCATCTTTCAAAAGAGCTGACAGATAGCCAAAAGTCATGTCATTCCTGTCCCTTGGTGGCCGGTCGTGTGCTGCTAATGGGTTTGCAGACAGAGTGCTTCTCCTTATACATCCCAGAGGCCCCTTTGCTCTCTGCTTGTGGACGTGAACCAAGGGAGAATAGCAGAGTGCCTCAAAGTCACCTCCAGGGAGGTAGCATGCATGTTTCAGAACTTTGACTCACAGAAGCCATTGGAAGCTCTTCATCTGAAATTGCCCTGAGTTCCAAGGTAGGGAAAACTCATGGCCATTTCCCCCCCCTGACTTTGGGGGATCACACATGTTTTGTGACTCCCACCTTCATGGGCCCTCCCTTCCTACCAGTTCTGCCAAGTGCAGTTTTCAATCAGTGCTGGGTTTCCATCCTCAGTAGACAGGGGTGACCAGTCTCAAAACCCCACCCTTCCTCCAAATGTGTTGCTGGTCCCAACACCTGTCACGCCCAGCCCACCTGGGGGAGTTGGGGAAATATGAGACCCAGCCAACCAGCTGCCTTTCAAACTGCAAAGCAACCTTGTTGAGAAAATGCATGGATGAAATACAATGCTCCATGGCTGGTGCCGCAGCAGGGCTGTCCAAACACTGAAGTGATGTGAAAATGACCTGTGCATACACAGCCAGGTGACAAGAGGGACATCTGGGATCTTGTGAACTGTCTGCAGATTTGATCATGCTCATATCAGGAACTTTCCAAGGATACAAGGAAGACGACACGATTTTATAAATTTGCAAGGGCTTCACACCTTGAGACATGATCCCAATTGTACAGTGGATTTGTAAGAAAGAAAAAGATCTGGAAAGAAACTCAAAAATTACTACTATTCTCAAGGAACATACAAATCTAGGCCAAAAAGGCTACTTATTACAACCAGCTCATCAGAGCCCTTCTAAAAATTTCTTGTCACATGTTCACCCTTAACAAGGAGTAAGGGAGTTATATTAGCTTAAAATTTATATCTTCTATATTCTCCCACAGAAACACTTTATTTTATTTTTTAGTAACAATCTTGGGTATTTATTTTTTAAAGTCATTAAAACTAAATGAAAAAGGCTTGCTGTTAAATTGTGAGAACCTTTATGTAGACCATAGAATAATTCTTAGCCAAAAGAAAAAATGTTTAGCACTTCATTGTAGGTCATGGTTTTAAAAATTAACACAAGTTTGCTGATATAATATCTAACACAAAGAACAAATGCCTACTGGGGACAGAGGACCAGGGCAGGAAGGGAGGGACTTCTGAGTGGTTTCCACACTGGGTCTCCTAGCACTGGGTCTCCCAGGTGAGAAGATGAGATAACTGGGAAGAACTTTGGCTGGGATCAGAACAACTTAGATTTAAATTCCAGCTCTCACCCTACTGCCTATTGGACCTTGAGATAGTTACTAAGCTTCATTTTCCATCTGTAAAATGGGGCATTTCCCCCTACTTTATTGGATTGCAAAGACCAGAAGGTGTGTGTTGCAGCTAACCAACCGATGGAGACTTATTACTTTATCCCTTGAAGATTTAGCCAGTGCAAATCCAGTACAATTTTCATTTCCCTGAGTTGTACATTTCTCTGAATTGAATTCAATTCTTACTCTCCTGGGTTACATCATATTGTTCTAACTGTTTCACAGATGAAAAATTTGGATTTAAAGCTAAGCCACAGAACCCAAAGGGAATTCTTCCTAAGAGGAATAGGCTTTGGTTATTAAAAATCTTTTCTTTTTCTTTTTTCCTAAGGCAGCTTTACCCAGGTGAGATTATATGACACCCCGGGGTGTCTCAAGTGATCTCCGGAGATATTAGGAAATTCTCAAACTATTCTCAAGGAAAAAAATGATATTTAAATGAATTCACTTGGGTTTTAGAATTTGTATATACCCTATAGGGACATGACCCTTGGGTTGGGTGACAGTGCTATGGAATGTAGAAAAATGAGGTGTCAAAATCCCAAAAGACTGGGAATCCCAGGACTCTGTATGGCTTTCTTACTTTTCCCTCATTCTTCAACGTGATAAGAATGAGGTATGCATAAAGCTAAAAACATCAGAAGCAGCCAGGGATTTGTGCAATATGTATGCATATAATTTAAAATACAAATATCAATTTTTCATTTAAATAGTGGATGATCATCAGGGTGGGTCCTAACTTGCCCTTTCACCAAACCAGTGTATGGGGTGGACAAAACCTATATAGTGTGCACAACTCATTCCCTCTTCCTTCTTCCCCAAGGTCCTTTGCTCAGGGTGTTCTTTGCCTTGGTGTCTGGCAAGACATACAGAGGAGTCCTCAGCCTTGCTTAATGGCAGCTGCCCAATGTCTGGTGGGATGACTGGTCAGGCAGCTAGTTTAGTTCCCCCTCAGGAATGGTTAGCCCCTCTTTCTACCCCCTGCTACTTACTGACCCCCAATATTACAAACATTGATTTTCCGAATTAAATCCAATTAGGAAAATCATGCAAATGCCTCCTAGAAATCAGAATAAGTTATCTTCCTCACTCCAAAAAAATGTAGATTTTAAACAATGATGATCTAACTAAAATTAAAATCAGTGCAAAACATGGAGATGTTGACTCCATTCATTTTTCACAATCAATAGATACAGGGGAAAAGGAGAGAAAAATAAGGAAAAGAAAACCAGAGAACTACTTTCTTCTCTTTTTAATGGCATAAGCAAACCAACAGTATTCATCACTTCAAATAATTTACAAAATAAAAACACTATTTAGTTAAAAAAAAAATCCCCAAGGTTGGGTACAGGGATTCATGACTGTTGTCCCAGCAACTTGGGAGGCTGATGCAGGAGGATCACAAGTTCAAGGCCAGCCTCAGCAATTTAGTGAGGGCTTAAGCAAATTAGTGGTACTCTGCTTTAAAATAAAAAATAAAAAGGATTGGGGATGTATCTCAGTGGTATAGTGTCTCTGGGTTCAATCTCCAGTATCCAAAAAAAAAAAAAAAAATCCACTAAGGATCGTCCTTTTTCAGTCTCCTGAGAGCTATGCAAATTTTCCAGTTGAAAATGCTGTGAGAATATTTCTTTGTCAGTCATAGAAACTATTTTAATATACACTCGGGCCATCTAGTTTTAAAGGTAGTGGGCAAAGCGATTATTACTTTACATTCAAATAACCAGGTTATTGGCACAAATTAGAGCATTTATTTTACAGATGATGGACTGTGGATTCACACAGAAGCATTTGCTTTTGAGACAGGACAAGACAATAGACATAGAAATGTGATAAATTTTTTTTTTTTTTTTTTTTTGTCTTTATGAAGGACTCTGGGTTGAGGCTCCTATGAAGTACTCATGAAACTCCTCTGCAGGGTGGCTATCGATCTTCTGGAAGTTCCCTCATTTTATCTCCAAAAACCTCTTATATTTTTCCCTTCACCATCAAGTCTCCTGACTCGTCCTGGTTTGTGTCACAAGTTCAATTAGATTATTTAGACACTTTGGACATTTAAATTCTTTGTTTGTGTATGTTTAAAATCAAGGGGAAAAATGTCATGGATGGCTACCAAAATCCATGTAATTTACCCAAGAAATGAGTCTACTGGGTAAATACACATTGAGGCAATTTTTAAAGTCATATTTATTTACTCTACACACCTCAGTCTGTGGAATAAATAAATGTTTGAGCCCTGCACTCAGTATGTTAAAGCACCTCATGAAAATGTATATTGACACTAGGTATGTAGGAAGAATCTCCCTGCTAAGTTTTCTATGTGAGCCATTTGACTTGGGGGTATAGAGAAAAAGAGCAAATGGAACCACTTTATGGGGGTAATTACCTGCACATTCTTTACCCAAGCCACCTCCCACCTACCCCCATCAAAGCACACTTAAGATCAGCAAGTGAAACTTCCCACGATTTCTCCCTTTTCTTTTTACAGCACATCCACTGCACCACAAAAGTGTGCTTTATAATTAATTCCTTTCTGTCATCCTCATACCTCTTTCTCCAGGAGGGATCAAATTATTTCAGTCGAGTTCGGCGTCAGACTTAGATATGTTCAGATGGAAGAATCTGGCAATCTGTGGCTTGCTTTCTTTGTTCTCGTCTGGAGACCTGGAGTAGTACCCTTCAGACTTTTTATTGATCTTTCTCCCCCTCTAGCTCATACATGCTAATTGTACCTCTGTAGCAAAACAATCTTATTATCATGTTAATTAGTGGGAGGGCTGTTGAGGTTTTCCACTTCATTACCTACTAATTTCAAGATAAATGAATCCACAGGTTACTAAGTAAATAAGGTCACCTATCAAGCACTTGTAAACGTGTTTGTAAACAGGGAGGGGGGGAGGCAGAAGGAAACATGTTTGGTTTTCAAATGAGTGGGTTTTGGTTGGACTTGGTTGGCCCCTTCCCTGAACTCATTTGTAATGGAAAGGGAACGTTTGCTGTCCACCTGGTTTCCCAGTGGGGCATTTCCTCTAGCACTCTCAAAGGGCTCTTTGTGGCCTGATTCATTCCTTGCATTGGGCGCTCATCGCTGCTTTTGTAGAGAAAGGCACAAGTGACGTTTATACGGGGGGCTCAAACTTTGAAAGGAGAGTTCAGTGGGGGGTGCAGTGGCAAATCACACTGTTCTCCCTTTGAGGGCTTTTGTTGTTCCCAGTTTCTCTGGATTAAGTGGAAGAATTTGGTTATGAGGGAAAATGAGAAAATTAAGCCTGCCAAAAGCAAAGATTTGTAGCAGATTTCATTAAGGCAGAAGGAGAAAAAAAATGCTAGGAAACTTTTACCTATGTTAATCAAAGACTCCAAACAAAAGGATGGATGAGAATTACTTTCTTTACCCTTTCATCCATGCACTCTTTAAAAGGTCACAATGTACAACACAAAGTATTGTTTTGCCTTTTAATCTGCTATTGATGCTAGTACTGAAGAAAAAAAGAAAGTAAAGAAAAAGAAAGTTTTCTATTTTTATCCATCAGGAGATTCCAGTCTGGAATCTTGCAAGTGTTCTATTTTGTACGTGGAACCTCCAGGGGCGTCACCGTTCAACAATCTAACCGGCATCTGAAACACTGAATTCTCCCTTCTTCTTTTTTTTTTTTTAATTAAGATAATAAATTGGTCTTAAATTATCCCTGAAATCAGACCAGTGTTGATTACAATGGAGCTCATGCTGTGACAGCTCAAGATGATGTTATTTTTATTCCTTTTCAACGAGATCTTAATCTCTCCCTGCGTGTAAACAAATTGTCACTGTAACCTTGTTCTCTAATCTCCCAGTCGAAGACCTTTAAAGCATTGGGAGATAACAGATCAGGCCAAGATTTCATCAGCTCTTCAGCCGGGATGGGCCACGTTCAGCTCCCACAGGCTGGGTCTCTACACACTGAAGGAGAATTAATAAGTACACCTTACATGAAAAAACTCCATAGAAACCTTTGAAAGCAGTGTGCATTGGATGGTCAGAGTTTTGCAAGTGCAAGTCTGTGGTCTGGGGGAGAAATCTATCTTTTCTAGGAGAAGGCCCTGAGCCAGAGGCAAAGAAAGGTAGTTTTAAGGATAGGGGACAGGTGGGAAACACACTACAGACCTTGAGAGACACAAGAGACAGGCAGAACCAGCTAAGAAAGAGAAAGAAAAGAGGTAAAGTGGAAATAGAAAAGGAGCAAAAGAAAGAATGGAGCCCAAGAAAATGGACAGCCCAACAGCTAAAAAGGGCAACTGGGGTGACTTGCCACTTCACTCTCCTTGCTCATGGGAGAAGACATTCCAGAGAGAGAGAGAGAAAGAGGATCAGATTACCTTCCCAGCCAATTCCAAACATCACTGTGTGACTTTCCATTTGAGAATGTCTTTTCATGCCATGAAAGGGAAATTCTGACATTACCTAACACTGATGAGTAAGAAGTGATTACTAATGAGCTCCTGAGTGAAGCCCAGCTTAGAGCCCCACGTGAGCTGCTTTCCTTGTTTGCTTTGAAATAAGCTGGGATGTGTCTGTGGTGTCACAGATTGTCTGGAATAGTTCCAAGGGATGGACCAAGTCCTGGCCTGGGACTTTGGTGGGGTCCAATCAGCAGACATTTTCAGACTCCCCCTATCTGTAGGTCCTTCCCACGTGACTTCCCACCCGTCTGTGACTCCACAACTCTTTCATGGCTAATTCGATTAAAAACAGGACAATGAGGTTGAATAGATGATTTTCTTTTCAATTGCTTGGAGGGTTCCATCACCAAAGGAGTGATTCCCAGTATGAAAACTCAAACTCTGAGTTTGACCTCTAAGGAAGTGTTTTGCAAAGTACATGAATTTCCTTAGGCCAGCATTTTTTTGAGTGGAAAGGTCATGGACAGTGGTTCAACTGGTTGACCTTCAACAACTTCTAAAATGGGAAAAGCAGTATCATCTTTTCCTTGGGTGATTGTGAAGTTAGATGTGTTCATGTAGATAAAAAAAAAATTAAAAATGTTTCTGGCAAATTAAAATAAATAAAATAGTGCTTTTTAAGAAATGCTAATTATCACCCACTACAGAACACACCAGAACTTGAATTTAAGAACCCTTTGTCACAGAGCAAAATCATCTGCTTGGGGGTTTGAGTACTGTCACTTGCCATGGTGGACAGATGAAGAGAACCTGGAAAGAACTTGCGTGGCGGTTTCCAGGTGCACTGAGCAAAATCATCCTGCACTTTGGAATTTTTTTTCCTGGGTCAGGGCTTCTTCTTCCTCTAGTTTCTCCAGAGACTTTTTTTCCTTTCTAAGAAACACTGGCTTTTATAATATTAGGTGATGTTTAAGTACCTGCTGGGTATTAGTCTGCTTAATTTTATTTTTCATTAAGTCAAAGGATTTGCACATAATTGGTTTCCCTCCGGGCTTC
Source organism: Marmota flaviventris (assembly GCF_047511675.1). NCBI lineage: Eukaryota > Metazoa > Chordata > Mammalia > Rodentia > Sciuridae > Marmota > Marmota flaviventris. The sequence goes on from NC_092499.1 coordinate 145,796,705, forward strand.
GGTACCCACCTGTGGTTAGCAGCCACAATTGGGACATAACTCCAGACAAAGGTGGCTTTACTTCTTTTTCTTTCTTATTTAAAAAAAAAAAAAAGGAGGTTTACATCAAGTCGTCAGTTGACTTCATTTTTCGACAATAATATTTATTGAAATATTTTGAATATAAGAGTAATACATTCATTAAAGAAAGTTTGGCAAAAAATACACATATATTTCCTACTATTATTAAACACTTATTATTTGCAAGAACCTTGTAAAGCTTATGCCTTGCAGGCACATATGCCACTTAATCTTCATAACAGTTCTGTGATGTAAGTAATTTACCCAAGACCACAGATTGAAAAGTGACAGAGCCAAGACTTGAAGGTGGATCTGTCCTTCTCTAAAGTTTTTAATCCCTAAATATCACATGATCTATGATAGCTGGATAGACAGAAGAAAATTAAAACCAACACATCTATTATTTATCAACTGGGTAGGGAGTATTTCCTTTTGAAGTATAACATATATACTTTAGCATCCTAGTGGACAGCTTAAGTTTTATGTTCAACAAACATGTATATATTGAAATCCTGGTCTCAATCTCATAAGGTGATCCAATCTTCATCATGATGAGAACTTGAATAAGTTACTTATCTTCCTCATCCTATTTATCTCTAATAAAACATTTGACTCACAAACTGTATAGAATCATTTGGCACAATTATATAATGATTAAAACATGAATACGTACAATGTATACATACATCACAAATGAGACTCCATATAGCACATATTCTATAACATCAGGTCTTTTAAAAATATGTTAATAATAGCAATCAAATTTGGATAACTGTGGTTAGTGTGATGATTTAATACACCCATGTAGCATGTGATGATTAAATCAGAGGGTAACATTTCCATATCTTTGAACATCATTAAAGTTTTTGATTAATGTGTGATAATTGTACATACTATTGCACACTAGTTTAAATTCATCCTTCCATCCTAAATATTTTTTCTTTCACTTGATTCTTTTAATGACAATTTATTTTACTCTCTTAGAGTTTACCAATAATTCATTTAACTTAACCATTCTTTATTTTTGTATTTTCAAATAGTTTCAGAGTTATGCCGTTTTGAATTAAATTGCCACGTAACCCACATGAATCATTGAACATCTGCATTTTTTTCAAAATTGTTCTAAAAATCACTGAGTAATATCTATATACTGATTTTCAATGCCTTCTGTAAATTCACTCAAATGCTCTTCTGAAAAAAATCAAATTTATACTTTAATAAGAACTTTCATAAGAACAAAAGTTTTTCTTTCTCTCTCCCTTGTTTCACCTTGGCCCATACAAATCTGACAATTTAGTATTAAAAAAAAAAAAAAAAAAAAAAAACTCTTCTTAATTTAATATATTTTCCAAAGGAAAATAATTTTTATTTCTTAGAGTGCCAGTGTAAAAATCTTTTATATTTCTATTAACTAACTGCAAAAAATTCTGAATTATCCTTTTATGTATTTATCACTTTGTATTGGTTTATCTACTTCATCTACTTGATTATTATTATTTTCTTTTTTAGTGCTGGGGATTGAACCTAGGTTTCCAGCATACTAGGTAAGCACTGTACCACTGAGTTACACTCCAGTCCCATACTTGATATTTTTAAAATTCATTATTGATTATGATTTTGAAGTTCAATTGCCTTTAATTACTTATTTACATATCATACAAAATATGATGCTAATATAAATATATCTTTTATACTCTCTTACTTTGCATTTATACTCAGAAAAGAGGTAGAATGTGTTCATCTACATTTTGAATTTGATTTTCCTCTTAAGGAAAATACAGACTTAGGACTTCATATGGTGCTCCTGGGGATGTATATATATATATTATCTCATTTAATTCTCTTCACCCTCCCACTCCATAAAAAGAAATTAAGGCAGCTGTTAACAAATATTTTTCACAAATGAAGACCTACACTTGCTCAGAGTTCATGAAACACCAAGTGACTGAGTTAAGGTTCAAATTCAGGTGTGTTTATTTAAATTAAAATAAGAGGAGGCTGGGTCTTGGAAACCTAAATTGTCCAGTGTCTTTTTAAAAAATTTTATTAGTTGTTGATGGACCTTTATTTATTTATATGTGGTGCTGAGGATTGAACCCAGTGCCTCACACATGCTAGGCAAGCTCTCTATCACTGAGCCACAAACCCATCCCGTATCTAGTGCCTTTATCACTAGGGAAGTGATAGATACAAGTCAGGAGAGACATGTAGGTCAAAAAACATGGAAGAATGGATGAGTGATGGATGAGTGGACTAATGGATGGACGGACGGATGAACAAATAGTCTAAAAAGGCAGTTTGTCAGCCTGAAAAACGTGCCTCTCTGTTTGGTAGACCATTTGTCTGATTTCCCCTACAGTCATTTCACAATCCTCAAGCCTCCAGATGAGCTATAGCGTTGTGGTGAGACTTGGGAGGTTCACAGGGTCAAAGCAACTGGCATGGATGAGAGATTTCTGAGAACAATTCATCTTTTTTATTTCCTCTTTCCACATCTTTTTATTGGTATATTATAGTTGTACCTAATGATGGTATTTGTTGTTACATATTCATACACACACAATATAACAATATAGTTTGGCCACCATCACTCCAGTTCATCCTTTTATTTCAAAGACAGTCCACTAGCAGCACTTTGATTTGATGTCTTAGAGAGGTTCAAAACCAGTGCTTATGAGGGCAATTATCAGATTTTGAATCTCAGCTTCCTAGCTCTATGACACTGGGAAGTTAATCAACCTGTCTGTGCCTCAGTTCCATCATTTGCAAAATGAGAATACTAACAGTTAAAGTCCCAGAGAAATTGGATTAGGTGACACATGCCTGTAGTCCCTGCTGCTTGGGAGGCTGAGGAAGGAGCATCTCTTGAGCCTAGGAGTTCAGCATCAGACTGGAAAACATTGGAAGGACTTGTCTCTCAAAGACCCAGAGAGCTTTCTGTTTATTTGTTGCAAATGAGTGAATTAATTAACTAATGCAAACATCTCTGAAGAGGGTCTTGCCCACAATAAGTACTTAACAAGTATTAACTCTTACCATTCTTAATTTCTTCAGTGATAAATATATATATAATTTGTAAGGATGTCTGTTTCAGAAGTAGTAGGAATATTGCCCAAGGATTTGTTTGTTTTAATAACATGTTCCTATATACTTCTAGGAAATGTATAAGAACATGGAAATGCCCAAATGAACTATAATGAATCTTATAAGTTCTACCTTCACAACACAAGATTATTCTGACCTTGTATAGATGATGTTTACATTGTCTAAAATCACTAGCATGGCACAGTACATATACAAAAGTCTTGATTTTTGTACTTGTCAAGATTGCATAATAAGAATTACCTCATGCTGAATCTGAAACAATTTTACAGTGAATACATCTGATTAGGCTTTGGCAGTGTCTCTATCTTGTCGAAAAGTAAAAACTTAAGAAAGCAGGTACTCAACATCACTATAAGCCTCTGAACCCAAGAGTCTGACAGGGGTCAGCCAGCCTGCGAACATGTATGTGTGTACACACGAAGCCTAGACACAATCTTAAATGACCTAATGTTGGAAAAGCAGGGACAGCACTGAAAATGTGATAGATAGCCACATGTTTAAGCCCAAAGAGACTTTATTTAGAGAATCACTGAGATCCTACACACAGAAATGTTCCCCTTTATCTCATTCCAGAGAACCTCCACTGTCCACAGCAAAGAACGCAGCCAGGTCAGAGGACAAGAGACACCCATACAAGGAAAAATGGCCCAAGATAACTGCTGTCTGAAGTTTACAACACAGTACCGCCCTATCTCTGGATAAGCAGGGTCTGTGGGTGACCCCTATTTTTCTTGTTGGATTTCTGAGATCTCCTCCCAGCAAGTGTAATCGACAACTGGGCTCCTTCCACCCACCTCACCATTACTGCTATTCCAAACAAACGCCCAGGCACTTCGATAGGAGGAGAATGATTACATTGGCCAGAGGCTGGTCAGGGAAGTTGATTTAGGTTAGGCTGAAAATAAAACCAGGAAAGTCACAATGACCCTTGTTAGTGATTTAACTTATAAAAGCAAAAAGCTTAATCATTGAATAGCTTTGTTAGGACAAACACTAGAAGATGTTATAAAAACAATCATCCACGTCTTCGAACAAAATTGATTTCTGTCTGCTACTTCATACATGCCAAACTGAAAATAGGTACTAAAAAACTTACAACCACTCAGTGGACAGCCGAAGGGAAAGTAAGTTGTTGTACATGTAATTTAGTTACAAATACACCTAGGTTTATAGGAACTGGGAAAAAAAAAAAAGCTGTCGGGCAAAAAGACAATTTTAACAAAAGAATCTAGTAAAGTATAGCACTATACTATGAAAATCGAATCATATATTTTATAACTGTGTCACTGAAACAAACACAGATATTTGCAGTATGATGTGATATGTATCAATGGAACTGAGAATAAAAACATTCTAGGCAAATGTACACCATTGTACGATAAGGGGGAGTTTTACTTGTTTAGGGAAAATTTCAGGGGATTAGATATACGAACAGGTTGCATTGGGATAATGGAAAATATGAGCTCATTAGCACCAGGTTTGTTATTTGTTCTATAACAAAAAAGTAAATTACAATGTATTAATGCAGTTAGTGTTGTTTTTAATGTGCATAGGGATACAATAAAACTTTTATTAGGGAAGTATGATGGTATGTTTGTACTACAGTATCAACATCCTGCTCTGATACAATAGCCAATCATGTGGCCCAGTGGAACATTCTTATAATGATGTAATAAAATTTGACTCTGATACTGTAAAATATGTTTATGGCAAGGCTGTTGGGATATTTTTATGCAATGTTATTAGAGCAGGTGCCTAAACCTATTATATTTTGTAGTCCAATTTCAGTGGAATTTTTAAAATGTCAAATTCCTAATCTGGAGTTTGAATACTGAAATGATCATGTTATAATGTATAATATGATATTCAGCCCTCCTCTCCAGGCCTCATTCATATGAGCTGGCGTGCAATTGCCATTTGAAAGCAGAAATCTCAACAGGAGTTTTATCAGTTAATACAATGTTATTGGCCATGGTTTCTTTTTTTTTTTTTTCTTTTTTCTTTTTTTCCTCATAGGCCACTGGGCATTTTACAATAAATAAATAAATAAATAAATAAATAAATAAATAAATAAATAAATAAATAAATAAAATACCTATGAGTACATTTCACACTAGTTTTTTTCAAGGTCTTTATTATCAAATACATTGCATTCTTAATTATCTTTTTCTCCACTTTTCTTCTGTGGCTCATCAGTTTGCAGTCCCACCATTATGTTCTAGACATATAGGACCACTGGAGGACAGTTGACCACAGAAATCTAATGGCAATGTTTGGAAAGGAACAAAAGCCTTCTATTCTTATGATTTAGTGTAGGATCTGGGAATATAAAACTGCTCACTCAAAGTAGCATGAGTTGCTCAAAAGTGGATATTGTTAATTTATATTAATTAGTGTTTTCTTTATTGTAAATCATTGTGCTTTAGTGTATAAAGCACAATGAGTATGTACATGGTACAGGCCAACAGGAAGTAAGATGGTAAGAAAGGTTCAAAAGTTGTAATTTTTCTACAAAGATGAACATAGAGCAGAGTGTTTTTCTGAAGTGTTTTTCACAGAATGCTAGGCCTGAGAGATGTGCTTCATAAAACATATATCAGAGCCAAATCAATTTAGAAAAGTTTGCATATAATACTAATTATTTGCAATACACATTTATATATTAAAGCCTGAAATATTCTGCATTAATGAAGCTTAATTTTAAATTATTTGCTCATGCAATCCACAATTTCCTAGTACCCTGGAAAAGTGCTCTAATACAAAAAAGGTCTAGTTTATCTGTGGAATTACAATAACTATTTAGAAAAAAATGGTTCTGAGAGTATTATATAATTAATTAATTAACAGTATAAATTTAAATCTTAGAAAGACTGTCCCTTACTTTGGTGTCACTTCAGGGCACATATTTATTTTTATATAAAATTTTGTAACTTCTTTCAATAAAACATTTTGTTAAATAAATTTTATTAATTTTATTTCTAAAAGGCAAAATGCTTGGAAAATTTCTACAATCAAACCTAAATTAATTGAGATTCTCAGGGGATTGAAATTTCAGTTGATTAAAGGTTTAAACAGAAAATTAAACTGAAATTCCTTTTGGTTTCAACTCATTATTGAAATTTTTTCTTTAATATATGGGTGTATTTTTGTATTTCACTACAAACTGCTCTTGATCACAACCCATTTTCTTCCATCATTTAGAATGGTATGTGGTATCTCTGATTATCATTCTACATATCAACATTCTCAATATTTAGAGGATCTCAGTTATAGGTATTGGCAGCGTAGAGGACTGAAGTGAATTGCTGAGAAACGTCTTTCATTGGCCTGATCCAGGTTACAAGTCCATCGATGTAATATCCGCATATTGAACGGAGGTGTGTGTGCTTTGGCTATCCTGCCATATCCACATAGAATTGGAATTGGGAAATATTGATTCACCAAAGAAGAGAAAATAAGCATTATGTATGTGTGTGCACATATAGATGATTAATAAGGCTGCTTTAATTGGTTACAATAAATTTAATTTGTTGGATTTTATTATTTGCTTCTATTTTTCTATAAAATTTAGATATAGAATTTTTTGTTATGTCAGTCATATAGCACATCAATAATTTTAAGGGAAGGGTTTGAATTCTGTCAATAAATGGGTTGCAAATATTTCAAAATAGTAGAATTTTGTATAATCCCAGATTGATTTCCTTATGTAGCAGTTATATGTAAGTAATTAACCATATGCAGCACTCTACCTTTGCCCAATCACTTCATTGTATCTGATTTTTGGTTACTGGGTGTGAAAAAAGATGTGTACAAGATGTTCCAGACACCCTTACAATTATGAAACGAAGTCACTTCTGACGGGAATGGACAGAGAGTCTCCACCAACCAGAGCAGAAATGTTTTCCCCTGTTGCCCTCACAAACACACTTTGTTAACCACCCCAGTACATCTAGATCAATGGATGGTTATGCAGAGTAAATTCTGCCAGACCTGCAACATTAATACAACGGAAAGTTCTGTGGCCTTGAAATAAGAAAGCTTCAGTTTAAAAACTTACTTTGGCAAATCCTCTCACTTTAACCTCAGTTTTTTATAAGATGAGCCCTTAAACTATAATCAGAGATTGAAATGTGCACTACCCTACAATAATTTATATATCTTATCACATTTTTCTTCAAGCATTAGTTTCTGTGAATATCCAAACTGAATTTCATGTTGATTCAACAAATGATACAGGAGTACAGACTAGTATCCAAACACTATGCTCAACAGTGGGGATTGAACAAGGAACAAAGTCCTTGTCCTCATGGAACAACTTGTGTTCTAGTCAATTCATAGAAATAGACCTACTCAGGGGATGCAGCTCAGGAAAGCACTTGCCTAGCATACACAAGCCTTGGGTCCAATACCTAGCACCACAAAATGCATACATACACACATACAGAAAGAAAGAGAGAAAGAGAAAATAAAAGAAAGAAAATATAAGAAAGGAAGGAAATATGTCTATCTACCTTTCAGAAATAAAATTAATATTCATCTCCCACATTGTTTGGGGCCTCTTTTTCTGTGCACTTTCATCTACTTCATCATTTAATTATCTTTGCTATAAACAACTTGAGATCCTTTTCAAGAATGCAAAAAGGATTGTTTATTAAAACAAATAATATCTTTGGACACTACAGAGAGCAATATGCCTCTCTGAAAGCCCAAGACCTAAGTATAAATCACTAAGAGAATGCTGGAGAAGAATTGCATTGTTGGCAACGACATCATCAAAAAAAAAAAAATACACATTTCTTTAATTAAAGTCTTTAATGGAAGAGAACCAGAAAGTCAGGATGGAATAGTTATTTTGACTCACACTACTGAAGAAGGTCATCAGAAAGAAGCATCAATAAGGCTTTTAAAACCTTTCCTACTTGTAATGCACAAAGCCTACCTTCCAGGAAAACTGAGCTACAAAAATTACAAATGGTAATGCTATTATTTGGCACATAGTTGCCAAAGGCATTCAATATAAAGATTTTACAGAGGTGTCAACTGATATATAGCAAACACACAAACAGTCTCAAACACAGTAAAATATGCAATGAAAGCTGGGGCGAAATATTAGGCATATGAATTATATATATTTTTTGCAATGAAGGCTGGGAAAGTGCTTGCTAGGCACTGTAGTTAAAATGAGCAATAAATACCAGGGTTAATGCTGCCAATGGCTTGTTGCAAATGGTGGGGGTGAGGGGATTCCATCCACCATAATTCTGGTTTTCTAATCCAAGTTTCCAATCCATATTTTGGATAATGAAGTGATTAGAGTACTTCTTTCTGGTCTTTTACATACTTCAAACAGGCTCCAGTTCGTGTTCTCTCTCTCTCTCTCTCTCTCTCTCTCTCTCTCTCTCTCTCTCTCTTCATTTGGAGAGCCAGATGCACAAAAGAAGAACATCTATAGATTTTTAGGATCCACCTACACCAAATACCTGTCTTTCTTCTCCCCAGGACATTTCTGGATGAATAGGAAGGAGAAGCACATATTCACTGTTTTAGAAAGTATTGCAGCAGAAAGAAGTTGTTCACCCTCTTTGTATCACCATCTCACAAGGGGAAACACAAGCTGGAACTGGAGTAGAGCAGATATCTTCTGTTAAAGTAGCAGATTCTCTGAGCCCATGTACAGCCAAGTCAGTGAAATGGTACCTATTTTCCATTTAATTTCTAAGTTTTTTATTTAACTTTATAAATCTGATCAGAAGACATCAAACTTTATTTAAATTTAAGTAAAAGAGATTTTTGCACATTAAAACCGCAAATATTGATTGGGAAAGAGGGATTCAAAAGACAGAGCCCTACTAGCAAAGAATGAAATTAAGGCTATCCACCCTCGGCTATTCCAGGTGCAAGAAGAAAACAATTTGCATAATTCAAAACAGAAAGTAACAGCATCTTTATTTAACTCTGGAATAAACATAATCTTCATATTTGTCTGTCAATGTGTCTGTGTTTTCTTTGGGCTAAGGTTAACATAAATCAGTGCACTCTTAGAATTCATCTAATTTCAAATTCCCATGTGACAAATGGAGAAATCAGCCAAGTCAGGGCAAAAGTTCAGACTGAACTCTAACCCTTAGAGTGGCCTCCAGGCCGAGCTCTTTCCATGAAAGTTGTCACCCAGGGATGGGCTGGTGGAGCAGGCAATATGGATAAGGGCTGTCTGGGTTGGACTGGGGGGTCCTTTAAGGTCAACATTTCAGCTTGGATCTTAAACAAAACTTGAATTTTCAGAGGTGACCAGTGATATGAACAGCACCCCTTTAAATCCACACACACACCCTGGACAGTAGTTCTAATCTCTTTGAGTCCTTCAGAAATGAGGCCTTCTTTTGAGGGTGTCCTCAACTTGACAGTCTGTCACTCCAGGCTGCAACAGAAGTTTAAGTTGATAATCCATCCCTGGGTGCTTTTTGCAGTTCTCCAATTTGTGCACGAATGTTTCCTACCTATCTGGGTATCCAGGCTGTACACCCTTGCACCTCACACAGAACAGCAGCTACTGCTTATGTTTGTATAGCTCTTTGGATTTCACAAAGCAGTTCCAAAACCATGGCTTTCTTTTAAAATTCATCAGAGCATCTTTGACAGATGAGGAAACTGAGTCCAATATTTGGAATTCTAGACTCAAAACTCCCTTTCCAAGCTCTGTCCCTCAGCCCACTAATTTGATTAGTGTTTTAAATAGCATGAATTCAACAAAGTGCAAAAAAGACAAAGTTATCTCTTCTACTAATGCTTATTCTAAAAAATGTTTTCTAGAAAGACAAGTGCCTTCAGGGTTAATACTTTATATAAAGCTGTAGATTTACAGAACAGATGTATTTGAGAGCAGATACACTGGATTACAAAGGGAACCCCTAGCTAACCCACTTCCATATTTTCTACCTACCTCTAATTTTGTCTAAGAGAAAAAAATATATAGTTTACTCATAATTTTATGAGTATATGTTATAATAATCAAAATGCATCTGCTATGGCTTAAGTAAATAAAACATATTTTTATAAACATTACTGAGAACCTTTTATCTAGTGGCCACTGCTAGATGCTCTGCATGCCGAGAAAATAAAAGAAAGACCCCTCTGAAGAACTTATTATTCATGAACTGTCTTTGTTGCACCGTGTTGAGATTGCTATTGCATAGATATCACAGGCTGCTGATACTTATGAAAAGAGAAGTCTCCATTATTTGAAAATTTTAGGAAATGTCTGAAACTGAAGATGACATTGATGTTTAAATGTTCATTTGTAATTACCAAAGTTAATCTTCACATATGATATACTTCCTTACTGATAAGAGAGAAAATATTTTTCAAAAACATATCAGAAGCTGGGCATAGTAGTGCACCCCTGTAATCCCAGTGGCTCTGGAGGCTGAGAATCAGCCTCAATAGGAGAATCACAAATTCAAGGCCAGCCTCAACAATTTAGCAAGACCCTAAGCAACTTAGACTCTGTCTCAAAATTAAAAAATAATAAAAATGTCTGGGGATTTGGCTCAGTGGTTTAAATCCCCTGTACCAAAAAAAAAATCAAAAAGTAGGTATGAATGCTGTTATTACACAGAAAGGTAATCTAATTAAAAACCTCAGTAAGGTACACACAAACTATAGCACTTGTTTTATTAGTAACAAATGACATGGGGCACTACTCATGACCAAGAATGGTAACAGTTGCTCAGGAATTAGAAGAGCCAAGGTAGATGACTGTGTTTTCACATGTTCACCTTAGTACCTGGATAGCCAATCTAAGTTGTTTAAAAATTATAAAACAGGCTAAGCACGGTGGCTCATAATTGTAATCCCAGCAGCTCAGGAGGCTGAGGCAAGAGAACTGCAAATTCAAAGTCAGTCTCAGCAAATTAGTAAAGCCCTGTCTCAAAATTTAAAAAAATAAAATACGAAGGGCTGGGATATGTCTCAGTGGGTGAGTGCTCCTGGGTTTAATCCCTGGTATTAATAAATAAATAATAAAACAGACAAACTGATAGACACACACACACACACACACACACACACACGAATGCAGAATGATCTCTTCCCACTACATCCTACAGAAATCTGGGAAATACAATAATAGGGAAGTCACCTTGATTTTGTCAGCTTACCTTCTATGCTAATGAGAGTCCCCAGGGTCCCTGATAAAGAGTCTAAAGTCCCAGTCTTGTAGACCATGAGTTACTGAAACTTACCCTGGCCCCAGCAAGGAGCAAACAGAGGGGCTAGGAGAAGCACCCGGCTCCCCGTGAGAAGGGCTGAATTCCCAGTCCAGCTTCCAGGAAAAGAGAAGGAGGGATGCTGAGACAGAACAGCACCTCCACCTTTAGCTTCTGCTGGCTTCTATTACCAATTATTAGACTTAGAGCCAGTGTGAATGATAAGAAAAATAAAATCTCTTTAAGGCTTTTCTCATTTCTAAGATGAACACCAACCCGAGAACTAAGAAAGAACATTTTAAGGTTGTGTGTGTGTGTGTTTTAAAGCTTTGTCATATTTTATTATACAGGAAGTTCACAAAACATTTTTTTAATAATTTTAAACATCATTGCTCCCAAAGATGTTTATATTAACAATCCTTTGAAAATCTAAAGTTGAAATTTGATCCTTTCCAATTTCCTTGGTCCTCCCCCCACCCCCTATTTATACCCTTGTGGGAATTTACCGGATGTGTCCTGGGCGTCAATGACCTCACTCTGGGATCTAAAGGATAATGAGGTGGACTGAAAACTTTTTTATCTTAAAATCAGTGCACAAAGATGGGAATACATAGAAATTAATTTTCAAGGGCATGAGAACATTAACGCTTTTGATGAGTAAATAAGTTCAGCACTCCAAAAAGTATGGCTACATTTCCAGTTCATTTTCCTGCCGTCTGAGGGATGACTGGCTGTGTCTGTGTCAAACACACTGCACTGAAAATAATCAACACAGGAAATAGGGAAATGTTTTATTATGAGAAATTGAGTTTGGAATGATTTCTTTATTTACATGTCACTTAATGGATCAACTTTTAAAAAAGGTTATGATTCAGACACTGAATCACTGGTCTATGATTATTTCAATTAAAAATAGAACAAAACACTATTTTGAGCCCAAAACTAAGGGGTAATCATTTGATTATCATTGAACTCTTTCAAGCAGCCACCATTCCAATAGATAGCTTATTTTGCTTTGTGGCTTTGTTTTTATCTCAACACATTTGTTCCTAGGTTTCTTTTAGTTGGGTTATCTAGAGAAAGCTTGGTGTAAAAGCTCTCCTTTTATTATGCCTTTATTTGATAAACAGATGCACCCAATCACTTAACTGGCTCTCATAAGACCCTACCTCTTGAAGCTTCCAGAGACATCTCCTCTTGTCTCTGCCAGTTTTTCCTTCTCTACAGCCTTCAACTTAGTAGGTGAGTCCTTCAGATTCCAACCACCTTCCTCTCTTTCCTACTCTGAGAATATGTGAAGATGCAATGTCTTACCGTAGTGACTTGTGTCAATTTTCCAGGACACCAGCTCTGTCACAAATTAAAAGAGTGCTGGAAGAATAGTCAGTTGAGGTGCCTAAGGAACCAACATATGAGTCATTTGCTTCACAATAGGGCAATCCTTTTCTTCCAGTTGAGTAAAAATTTTGCTGTGTACACACATGTTTTGTGCAGGTGGATTTGGGGGAGGGGGAGTCATAGAAAGGGATGGTACATGACTCTCTCAATGTAGAACAGAGAAAATCATCACAGGAGGTGAGGCGTTAGTGAGAGTTCAAGAAAAGTTGAAGCCGACCAGATTAGAGGACGTCAGAAAAACACTCTAAGGAGGCTCTGAGATTTGCAGGGAGGTCCTGTGTTCCTCAACATACATAGGATAGAGGTTTGAGCCTGATTTATCCTAAATGTTTAAGAATATACCTTTTAATTCACACATACATTAAAAGATATGGTATATGCAAGACACTTAGAATGGAGCCTGGCCTGTGGTAATCCTTTAATAAATGGTCATGATGATAATGATGGTGTTATATTTAAAACAACAAAGGGTTTTCTATCTTTATCACTAATATTTTAGAAATTGTACACAACTGTCACCAAAAAAATAGTATTGTTGGACACCAGTTGAAAGCTAACATACCCATAAGCCTTATCATCAGTTTAGACAGCTTTTCTAAATAGACTTAACTCTACTACTGCTGAGTGCCCAGGAAGAACTTGTTCTCAAGCTGCAAAAGACAGGAGTGGGAAAATGAGTGGGAATCATTAATAAAACACAAGTGTTGTTTGGTGAGTGGTTGGCTTCTCAGATTTTGTAGTGGATGGAAAATACATGATGGTAATTTGGCTTGTAGTTTAGTAGTGTCTACCTCATGGCTGAGGTGCCCAGCTCTCATACTTGTTAGTCAGCATTTCATTACTGTAACAAAATACCTCAGACAATCAATTTCTAAAGAGAAAAGGGTTATTTTGGCTCACAGTTTTAGAGCTTTCAATTCATGACCAATTGGCCCCATTGTTTTGCACCTGTGGTGAGGTAGCATATTATGCCTGGAACACCTGATGTAGATGGCTATTTATCTCATGATGGTTGGGAAGCAAGAGAAAGAGAGGGGAAGGGGCTGGGGTCCCACTATTTCCTTCCCACTAGTTTCCTTCCTCTAGGTGCAACATTCCACTACCTCCCAGTAGTGACACATTCTAGGGACCATGCCTTTAAAGCATGGAACACCAGGTCAAGATATGGAGTTCATTCCAAAAAGAATGAACTCCTCCCCAACTCTTATTACAAATGGTAAAGCTTTTTGTGAGGAAACCATTTTTTTTTAAATTCTGAATGTGAGAGTCTATTGCAGAACTCACTTCTAGCTAAAGGAAAAGCCAAGAGCCAATGGAAAAAAACAAAAGCCCTTCCCCAATATATCCAAGTCAGGTAGGGATAATGACTGCTCAGAGTTCTACTGGACAAGACATCTCTACTTTGAATTTCACTTAGGCTAAACTCAGTTCCTGGTCATCCCAGCATATCCCAGGGAATATGTTTTTCTTTGGCAATGTAGTGCTAACATTCCCACAAACCCTGTGCCCATTGACACAAACCATGTGCACATGCATGCATCCAAGTCAACACTATGGACTACTGAAAAGGAAAGATTTGGGAGGTGGGCATGTGTGTGTGAATGTGCACCCATGTGAGTAACCTAATATGATAGGGACCCTGAACTTACACAACTTCAAATCATGCTTGTTACATAGCATCCTGGAAACACCATTAAAAACCAACTACTGAAAATACGTTATGAGATTCCAAACCAGGCAAAAATATAAGAATGCTTAACTAAATTGGAAACCCTGAGAATGAGCAGCCAGAGGTTATAGAGGAAAATATTAAAAGTAGAATGATGCTGCATTATTGAAACATATTTAAATTCCCTGAATTGTAAACATGAAGAGTTTAGAGGACTGTGACTTATTGCTCGAGCTAAAAATCCGATAATACATCACTGAATACCTTCCAATGTGAATGTGGTCATCAATTTTGAGGCAAAATTTGGATACATGTCCAGGATGTCTAACAGGTCCCTCTGTTGAGTTCTTTTGCTGTGTAGCAGAATAGAACTTTCCTCTGCATTCTTTTCCTCTGGAAAGAGGTAAAGAACATTTTCTCTAAGGAGTATCCACTGTGGACTTCACACCATATAAGGTGCATCTTTACACACCACACAAGGTACATCTTTAGTCTTTACCTAGCTTTGCAATGTAGATAGTGGCTCCATTTTACAGGAAAAGAATCCAAAAATTAGAAAAGTTAAGTAACATGTATGGAGTCATACAGCTAGCAGGGGAAAACTAGAATTCAGAGTCATCCGCTCTAATTTTCCATAGTTTTAATCATCCCAATCCATTCTTAAATTTATAGAACTCAGCATCAATTTGATTATTTTCTAATTCTCAGCCTTGGTCAAATTCTAACTATGGAGATTCTCAGCCAATTTTGTATATAATAGTTTTATTGTCCTTGAATAGCTTTTGAATTCCTTTTGCATTAAGGGGGAAAAAAAAAGAATAAGAGCTCAAAAATTGTCCCTGCTTCCTCAAAGAACCACACAGTTACCTAACCTCTGAAAGTGTGAAGAGCTACTAACATCATAAGACTGTTCAATCAGGGGAGTCCGCCTGTTTCAACTGTTTTGGTCAAACTTGCTTGTTCTAATCATACTGGGAAAAGTCCACGTGGTCTTCAAGCATCTTCAGAATACGCAAGTCATATGCTTCTTAATCGAGATCTTGGCTTAATATCTAAACTTGCTGTGGAGGAGCGCTGCCCACTTTCTCTGCAACTGTGTGCAATTCTTATCAGGCAAAGTCCAGCTGCTCATGGCTGACTAACTGGCTGAAAGTGACTCCCTCAGGCCCCTGTTAGGAGAAGCTAAAATAAATGCAAAATCCACCACCCTTCCCCCTCACAGATAAAAGGCTGTGGAGTATATAGGCCTAGTTTTAATAGGGCCTCAGCAAGGTCTCTGGTTTTTGCACCCACAGCTAATTGAAGGGGCAACTAGAGCAGACACAATTGAACACGTAGTTAAGGAGCCCCTCACCACCTGGCTTGCACACACAATTAAATATTTGCACCTGCAATGGTTGTATGTGTGAAAGCTATCCCTGTAATTAGTTGCCGGGGTAGAAATAGGGGTAATTTTTAAAACCCTCTTTTATTTCAATAGTTATTTTTAAATAGATATTTTTGTTGAAATAAAAGCACTCCAAACTAATTAGGAAGTATCTTTAAAAAAACTTACTTTATATTTATTTCTTTATAGGTAACCCCCCCAAATATAGCTTTCTACCATTTCTATATATAATTCAATTATAGGAATATTATTTATGTGTATTTTTAATGAATTTGGCATATTATCAAGTCTGATCATCATTCATTTATTTGTTCAATAATCACACTGAATACATACTGTGCCCTGGTCTAGGGAATACCAATTTGTATATGATAGCACATTTCCCAGCAGCTCATGGGTAGAATTAGGGTAGATATTTTTATCAGCTGATTATAGTTCAGTATGGCCAGTGTATATCACTTTTCAGAGATGATGGGGCAGAGAAACTTTGTAAACACAAAATCTGGAGTTGTTCCTGATGTGTGGAAGAATGGTGTGTGTGTGTGATGATTTGTACAACTATGCAGTTCCCTCATTTGAGAAGATCCTGCTGTTGCATGTGCTTTAGATGCTGTTTAACAACATGAACGAGGTGCTTATTTTTGCCATGCTGTGTAAAGTATAACAATAAAGGACTTTAGTAAATAAGCATATCAACATACTACAGAGCATGAAATACCTCTTAGCACTGTTAGGAGATGAAGCTCCCTGCCTCTGCTCCTGAGAGAGAGAACATGCCAACGTTTTAGCCGACACTTTCAGTACAGATGCATTTTATGTCTCTGTGTCCATGATGAACATTTGTACTCCAATTTCCATCCTCATGTCCCTTATATCATTTAAACACTGAAACACAATGTCTGCAGCTTTCAGAGTAGATCCACAACATTTAGATTTCACATGGATTGTTCTTCTTTTTTTCACTTTGTATTTGAATGGATGATTTCTCATGTCTAAGCTTATACTGCTTTGGCTACAATGTATCTCATCATCTCCTGATAAGCTAGCCCATTTTGGATTGACCTGCAGATATTTTTCAGTCCTAATCTCACGATTATCACGCACTGCGGAATTCTGACCCACATATTTTGAGAGTCCAGAAAATCGAAAAGTCACCAAGAAGACCCACTCCCTCCAATGTGATGACCTGCAAGGGGGGCTTGATAGGAAAGCCAAGCCCAGCTCTCCAAGAGGAATCGGGGGTGAGGGGGCAGGCTGGGAGTTGGGATCACCCTCCAGACCTTGAAGTGCAACAGCTGTGCGTTGTCTTTGAGGCTGAGGATCAAGCAGAGAATATGAGATAGGCAAACGTTGGCTTAAACTTTCTTCTCCCTTTGATTGTCCTTGGACATCTGCCTCATCTCCTGTCAAGAATGTTTGGCAGCTGTTAGCTCAGAATAACACAGCTCTGCTGCGCCAGCCGCTGCCCCAATCTTCTAATACTTTAAGCCAACTAGTCTCCGCTATACGCCTGGCCTGATACACAACTATGCTAATGCCTTGAGCTAACCAGCTTTCTATCAGCCATGGAAAACACCAGGGGAGAGTCTTTGGTTTATTTTCCTCACGTGCTAATTGGCTTTAATTGTTGGCCAATTGGATTTCAAGTTCAGAAAAAAGTGGGTTACACAAAGACAAGTGTTAACTTAAGACCGTGGGAGAGGCTGGCAGGCCTTTTTGGTCTCTAATGTAGTAGATTTTATGCAGATGCACATACCTCCTGGTCTTGTGGTCCAAGGGAGGATTCATCTGAGGATCCTGATAGTTTTTTAAAAATTTGTACTTTCCCCATGTGCCAAATATCAAGCACTAGGACAAGTTACCAGAAATTGGGGTACGGACATAGAATATTTAGCACCCGTTAAGTCGCGACTTTTTATTCTAATAGCTTTCTTTCTGCTACTAAGAAATTGCCATATGGGAAGAGAAAGTGCTGAGTTGAAAATATTTAAAATGGACATTCTCCTACCTAATGCAGGTGACTGATATGCCATGAGAATAAAATGTAGGTGTATTCCACCCATACTCCTTAATGCCACCCTCTTAAAAATTCATTTGGGGTCAAAGAGAAGCATCAAAACTGTTACCCTGTCTGAATAACTTTACAAAGAAAATGCAAACTAAGTTCCAAAAATCCACTGTACAAGGGGGATCAAGACAGACTATCAATAGCATTGATTATCTTCACTAGCAGTTACGGACTGTTAGTACTTAAATTTGCCACTGATATGAAATTATATTACAAAACGAAGACTTATAACCCATTCTCTGAATCAAGATGTCCCTCAAGGAGATTCCTCTATGCTAATTCCTGAAATTCTCTTTTTCTATATTGGTTCTGAAATGTGTCGACCAGCACAAATGTTTCTACAGCTTTGATGGAACTGACCAGTCGGTCAGTCTAACACCTGTCAATTCACTCACAGAA
The DNA here is from genome assembly GCF_047511675.1 of Marmota flaviventris. Taxonomy (NCBI): domain Eukaryota; kingdom Metazoa; phylum Chordata; class Mammalia; order Rodentia; family Sciuridae; genus Marmota; species Marmota flaviventris. Next base: position 145,814,995 of record NC_092499.1, read on the forward strand.
TTTTTGACATTTTTGACTGCATTAACCAGGTGTCAGACTAAACCCCACCAGTTGATTTTATTAAAAATTGTCAAACTAGTTTTGTGATTGGACAAAGTCAAAACGTACAACCTTAATGGTATTCCTCTGTGTACCTCGTAAACACAATGATTTTTTTTTCCTTTTCATTTCTCTGGATCTAGATGCTGCAATGCTATGATTATGCATATGTTAATTTTGCATGTATATGTGAGGATTTCTGTCAATAAACTTTTTTTTGCATTTGTAACTCAGAAATGTTTTGGCATAGATCATCCATTCACATAGCTATAGTTACAAATATGATTAATTAATCAGCTATCAATTTATTCTACTCATACTTTGTATTCTAGCTGATTGCCGTGGGTTAGGTCAGGGAAGCCCAAACTGGGACTTGTTTCTCTCAACGTATCAGCACTTTTTACCCACCTAACTTGAATTATGTAGTCTACTCTGCATTATGTTTATGACTTTGCTTTGTCCTTTTTTCCTAGACTCTGACTTTCTAGAATGTGAATCATGCCCTAACATAGTTCATATCATGGCAACCATAGGATCTTCAAAACAATAGATGACTCGTATATGGAATTAAGAACATACTCGCTTATGAATGAAGTAGCAGTATTCACTACTAATGATCCATGCAGAATACAGAATTTATATCAGAACTTCACAAAGTTTAATAAATAACTAAGGCAATTCCATTTGGATAGGGGGAGGGGTGATGAGAAAGGGGAACCCCCGCCACTCAAGGATTAGATATATTGTATTCACTGATGGTCTTGATTAGCATCTCAGAGTTAGCATTTTTGAGTAGCCATAAGCAAAATGTTCATAAAAACATATCAGTGTAATCACACACTCCTCAGATGAAATCCAGGTTGTTTAAAAATATACAGTGTTTCCAACAAATGTCACTGCCGAGCTTACCATATTTTTAAAACTAGACTGTTCTCACCAACATCATTTGATGAATAAGATACATCCAACTCTTGTAGGGGGTAATTGTTTTTCCTCTTCTCCCTCTCTCCAAACTGTGTGACTGCAGAGTCCACAAGTCAACGGGCCAGGCATTGAGAGATGAACACACACACACTGTCACTCTGACACTTCCCATGAGCTTGAGGTCCATCATTGGTAGATTCTCCCTGAGACCAGCTACATCTGTTGGTCACACTCATTTTCCTTGAAGAGTAAAATCTTTCTGAAGAGCTAAATTATATTATGAATGACACTTGGTCTGACATCAATTCATACCCCACAAAACCATCTTCTACAGGGTGAAGTGTGATCCTCACCTCAGCCCTGAGGATGTCTCCTCTTGTATTTCCTCATTCTTTGTAACTACCTCAAGCCAAAGTCACCATTCTTTCTGTCATTTTTTTTTCCATAAGCCATCTAAGATGGCTTGACTCATGAGTACTCGGATTTGGAAATCTTGATTCTTTAGTATCTAAAAGTCTTAACTTGTTAATAATTAATAATAACAATGCCTGTGGAGTGACATCACCTATCAGACACTGTACTGAGGGTGTTACATGGGTTACCTTAATTCAGTTCTTCCAAAAATTCCATTGAAAGTTGCTACTGCCTGAATATTTGTCAACTCCAAAATTCATATGTTGAAATCCTGATTCCCAAAGTGATGGTTTAGAAGGTGAGGCCTCTTGATGATGAACACACCATGAAAGTAAAGCTCTCATGAATGAGATAAGTGCTCTTATAAATAGAACTGGGGTGGCTCATTTGCCCCTTTCACCATTTGAAGACACAGGTGAAGGTGTCATGTATGAGAAGCAATCCTCACCAGATACCAACACTACCAGTATCTTAAACTTGGACTTACCAGCCTCCAGAATGTTAAAAGTGAATATTTCTTGTTTATAAGTCAACCAACCTCAGGTATTTTGCTATAGCCCCAAAGGACTTCACACAAAGGTGTTCTTCGCTTCATTCCTCATGGTCAATCCCTCATGTCCAACACCATCAGCCCAATGGCTGCCAACAACAACCGTATCCAGGATCACATTGGTATATAGCCTTACAGGCTATGGTTACTGATGAATGCCAGGAAGCCAAGAAACATTGGTGCTATTTCCTCTAAGATCGAGCTATTTTTTCCAAAGTTGGATAAATCTTAGTGTAAATTCAAAAAGTATGGAAATCAGGCTCAGAATTGTGAACATGGACTTACAAATGGGAATCTTCTCTCTGCCAAGGAGAAGGCTCCAACAAGTCACTGACCTGCTCTCATATGGATTTCTTTGAAACAAAGGGAGTCTGTGTGGTGGCACATACCACGGATTTACAAATGAGGACCAAAGTGATAGAAAAAAAAAGCTATTGTCTCATGCTTTTGCTCCTCTTTCTTCCTGTAACCAAACATTTTTACAAAGTTGTGAAAATTCAGTGCAAGATAATTGCAGACTGTGGAACCAGGTGCCCACTATGCCCAGTGCTCAGCAATCAGGAATGACTGCTGGAAGGAAACAGGCCACGGTATGAGAATGATACCCTACAAAGTGCTAAGAGGCCCCACCTGCTCTATAGTTCTGGTCCCTAACCCCTAAAGATGCTATTCATTCTTTGTAGTTCAAAAGTGATTATGTAAATCCATCAATGAGACAGGTTGATGATTTGAGCTCAAAGGTCATAATTGCTTTATTGTAAGAAGTTTGTTGCTCTGTATTCGAAATGCTAAAGATTTGAAACCTTTTTCTATACCAAACAGTTCACAAAATTAGCATATTACCTCTCATACCGGGCCATTAGTACTTTAAAATGGGGAAAAAATGCTGGATGTGGTGGTGCATGCCTGTAATCTCAGTGGCTCAGGAGGCTGAAGCAGGAAGATTACACGTTCAAAGCCAGCCTCTGCAATTTAGCAAGGCCCTAAGCAACTTAGCAAGACCCTGTGGCAAAAATAAAAAAAAAACTAAAAAAAAAAAAAAAAAAAAGCTGGGGATGTGGCTTGGTGATTATGTACCCCTGGTACCCCCCCAAAAAAGAAAGAAAGAAAAAAAAGAAATCCTTAAAAGTTATCAATGGTTCAGAGATTCCAAAAGTTTGCATTTTAGACACAATATTTTTTTCTTTTGCTCTGTTGATATATATCATGTGAAAATAATGCTGAGGAATTAAAATACAAATTTATCTTTCCAGTCCAAAATGGAAACCAACTGAGTTGTGCAGCTGTTAGGAGGCACGGCCTCCTTCTGGGCTTGCCTGACCTGGGGCGTCTGCCTCCTCCCCATCTATTGGAAAGGCTGTATCCTCACAGGTGGTTCACGTTCCTTTGAAGACTGATGCTCAGAGGAGCAATCTGCAAAGCCTCTTGCTATCTGCTTTTCTCTCTGCACAAGGCAAGACCACCCAGGAGGGTGCTAGGAGACATATACCAACAATTGGGCCTATAGCTCAGAATCCAGTCCAGGGAGAGCAGAGAAGCCAACAACATGCCCAGACGAGGATAAAGAGGATCAGCCCAGTCAGACTAAACCAGAGACAGACCTCACACCCTTCCAGACCCACCCCTCTCTGATCTTCCCCAATATGAAGCTCCCCAACTGAGTGGGTTTTTAATAACTAAAGTTAATAAATTATTTCCCTTGTAAATGTTCCTTATCAACCTGTTTTAGTCAGCTTTCTACTACTAAAACAAAATAGCTGAGATAATTCAATTAAATAGAGGAAAGGTTTGTTTGGGCTCACATATTTGGAGGTTTTAGTCCATGGTTGGTTGGCCCAATTGCCTTTGGGTCTGTAGTGAGGCAGCAAATCATGACAAGAGGGTGTGATAGAGGAAACTGCACATCTCATGGAGGCAGGGAAGCAAGGAGAAGGGGTTAGACTCCCACTGTCCCCTTCAGGGACATGTCCCCAGTGAGTAGTGCACCTCTTAAAGCCCCACCTCTTAAGGGTTCCACCATCTCTCAATAGCACCAAGCTGGAGACCAAACCTTTAACACACGGTTCTTTGGGGGCATTCCAGCCAAACTATAGTAGAACATTCTCGTTATAAAGGTTTTCATGCAAACTACAACTTAGGTTCCTACCAGCCTTTTATCCTATAATGAACTACCAGTTTCTCCATTTCCCCAAAGGATATCCCTTCAAGACAACGGATGCTCACCTTCCTAAGCAGAAGCTTCACGGGCCAGGGTCTGCACCAGGCAACATGAGCTTTCTGCACCTTGGTTCACCTTATTTCAGCCCTTCCACCACATCGGATTTCTTATTTCCCTTCACTTAATTCTTAACTAACCAAGTAAAGACATCCCCAGCTAACTGATAATCCAGGTCTTCCTTGGTAGCAGGATTCTCTCTCTCTCTGCAGTTTCCTTGCTGGTGGTAGCTTTTCCTCATCACCTAGGGTGCATGAAGTTTGCTACAAGTTTATATTGAAGTTGTTTCTTTGAGATCCCCAAGGCTGAAAGAATGATGCCATGGTCTTTCAGTGTCTGAATCCTACCTAGCTATAATAACACAGCCCAGGGAGAGCTCACAGCATCTAGCAGCACTCTTAGTCATGTGCTGTCATGAGCGTTCTTTGCAAAAAAAAAAAAAAAGAGAGAGAGAGAGAGAAAGGTGTGTTCTTTAAAAGAAAAAGGAGGCAGAGGTGAGTATGAATCATTTACTCCATAGGGAAAGACCTGAATGCAAAAAAAAAAAAAAAAAAAAATCAACAGTCTGTGTAAAAACTTTTTAAATCACTCAGTCAATAAATATTTATTGAGCAACTTCTATACATGTGGGTATTATGCTAGTGACTATGGATTGGACAATGTGCAGATAACAGCTGATCATTGCCATTCTACTGCTTACAGCTGAAGTGGGGCAGGGGTACATAATTAACATTGCCCATATAAATTTAATATAAATTTCAGACCATAAGTGACCATGATAAAAAGTAATGCATAGAACAGAGATAGAGGTGATATGGAGGCCTCTTTAAGAAAGTGACTTTGCACTGAGTCTTAATAGATAAAAATTCCTCTTTATTAAGAGTTGAACTAAAAACACTGTGAGTAGAGGAAATATTAGTGAGAAGTCCATGCAGTGGAAAATGTTTCAGCTTGATTAAAAAAAGGGGGGGGGGGGGCAATGTGCTACAATGTGCGAATGATAGAAAATAAAGTAGGGTATAAGGCAAGATATAAATATTTTTGAATAATAGTAGAAGAGAAATGGGTTAGGAGCCCAGGAAACACACACACACAGACACACACACACACACACACATGCACAGGCACACGCATATGCACACGTACACACATGCATCTATAAAATGAAAATCACAATCCTTAGGCCTGTGGAAATAATATTATAAGTGTGGTGTTCTGGCTTTACAATCTACTTTATTGAATCCCCAGATAACACTAATACATGGAGGTTATTATTTCCTTTCTTTTTCAAGTATGAGATGAACTTGAATATAAAAGTTAAGTAAAATTCTTAAAATCACACCACTAATGAGTGAAAGGGTCACGTTTTCCTCTGCCCTGTAGATCTGAAAAAATTACTAGGACAAAAAAAAAACACCAACTGGCTTCTTCCTTTCCAGGATATAGCTATTTTCTTCATATGTTAGTCAATCTAATAACTATGCTTAAAAATAAGACAGCATAACTGACTATGGATCGCTCAGAAGATTCACAGGCAAACCAAGTGATCTTGCACAGGCGATAACTCCAACATGCTTCTGAGAAGAGGTGTTATAATGCAAACGTGTGTGGTCCCTTTCAATGCCACTTTCTTCTCCTGGAGGGTGGAAGGTGGATTCTTCATATCCCATGCAAGTGGCTCTGGATGTGGGAACACCCCTAGACTCACATAAGACATGAGGGACTCACATAAGACATGAGGGACCCACTAGGCCCTTTGGAAACCTCTAGAACAACAACAAAAACAATGGAAGAAAAAGGAAAATCTCATTCTGGAAAAGCATCCAGAAGCGAAGGAAAAGAAGCCACATGTGATATTCTGCGAAAATTGAAAACAAACCCTATTACCTCGCTGAGGAGTGTCTGCTGAAGAGATTCAATCCAAAACGCCCAGTTCAAGTGGGAGAAGGGCTGTGTTTGTTTGGATATATTCATATTCCTAAATTGAGCTGAAATATATTCAGGTTTGTGATAACAGCCATAAGATCTACTTAGACCCCCCAAACCAACTGCTTGCTGGGATGCTCCCTCTGTTCCTCCTTTTAGAACAAATGGAAGCGTTTGTAAATATCAGCCCCATCCTAGGTCCTGGACTGCTTGAGCCTCAGCGGGCTGGCGGGGGCCGCTGGCCTTCCTTCTGTGTGGTGGTCTCTTCAGGAGGGCGTTGGATTACATTGCCCAGCGGCCACCAGCTCTTCTTTTGGCTTCAGCAAACCTTGCGGTGGTGCCTTTCTTTACGACACAGCAGGCCACTCTAGCGCCTCTTTGGCGCTGGGGCTGAATCCCAGGAGTCAGAGGGTGTGGGGCCCAAATTGATAACTGTGTCCATTGACTTTCCGTTCCCAATCCCACCTCTTTCATTATGTTGGGGAGCTTTGTCCCACAGAAGGAGATTATGCAGTGGACTGTGGAGGAGATGGGACTTCAGTAAGATAGAGCACACAAAAAAGTGTGACAAATTGCAATGACAGGGCCGCGATGGTCGCTTGTGATGGAGTGAAATTAAATCCCCCACCAGACAATACTGCTTTATTCTATGTCTATGGGGACCCTTGTTGGGCCTAGATTGAGAGAGAAAGTCAGAAGAAGAGAGTAAGAAAGACGCACTCACACAGTCAAAAGGATATTTTTTTTTTTCATCAGATTTACTTTTCTCAACAAAATAGCGAAATAGCTAGATATGCAGCAAACATATTGGCATCCCCAGTGTTTACATAAGAGTACAGGACACTTCGTGAATATGTCACTGGTACTCTTTATAGTGAGCTCAAGCATAAAGATGCAAACCAAAGCCTTTCTCACATTCTTGTTCCTTCTAAGTTGTCTGAAGCTTCTGATTATGATGAAAACCCCACATACCTTGTTTTTAACCCCACACTTTGGGCCCTTGTTTTTCGAGATATACCATGGGCCCTTTTCAACCAGTACCTTCTTTCTGCTTTGTGATTCATTCCAGAACACTAAAGAAAATTTCTAATTCATGTTTCCACCAGTCACGAATGCTTGGTATTATGGATTCAGATTTCTAGGTCTCCCTGAACTCAGAGGAGAGAGAAATCAGTGGGGGCTTTGTCATTAATCCTACCTCTTGGAATCCCCAGAGTGATGGTTATAGCTCTTCACAAAATCAATAGAGCCACCCTTGGGTGTCCAGGCAGGAAGACTGCCTCCCCTGTGAGAAACCCAGTGAGAGGTGTGGGTGTCGATAAGGGGTGCAGTGAAGCTGAGTGTCAGATTGGCTCGCATTGGTAATGCATTCGGTTGTGGTAAAATTCCTATAACACACAAACTCACCATTTTAACCCTTTTAAAGTGTACAATTCAATGACTGTTCGTCCACAACATTGTGCAACCATCACCATTTGATAATTCCCGGACATTTATCACCCCCCAAAGAAGACCTGTGCTTGTTAATCAGTCATTCTTCATTTTAACCCTTCCTCTACTCCCAGGCAGTCACTATATTATTAGCTCTCTATCTCTTTGGAGATATCTTTTCTGGACATTTCATAAGAAAGAATCCTTCGACATGTTTTCATTTGTGCCTGGCTTCTTTCACTTGGCATCATGTTTTCAAGATTCATCTATATTGTAGTGTACCTTAGTACTCCACTCCTTTTTATGGCTGAATAATATTCCATAATTTAGATATGCAGTATTTGTTTATCCATTCATCAATGGATCAACATTTGGGATGTTATGAATAATGATGCTATAAGCTTTGTGTACAAGTTTTTATTTGAATCTACACTTTTAATTTGAAGGGATTTATACACTTAGTAATACAATTTATAGGTCACGTGGTAATTCTACATTTGACTTTTTGAGCAACCACCAAACTTCTTTCTACAATGGCTGCATAATTATACTTTCCTGCTAGCAAAGTATGAGGCTTCCAATTTTTCCAAACTATTGTGAGGCTTCATGATTTCCCATTTCTTCATAGCCTTGCTAGTGGATATGAAGTGGCGTCTCATTGTGGTTATGATTAACATTTCCCTAATGAATAATAATGTTTATCTTTTCATGAATTTACTGGCCATTTGTATGAGACAGGTGGGTAGACATATTTATTCAAGCCCCTTATCAATTTTCTCAAAATTGCATTTCATTCTTTTTGTTGTAGTTTTTTTGTTTTTTTGTTTTTTTTTTTTTTTTTCTGTGCTGGGGATTGAACTCAGGGCCCTGTGCATGCAAAGCAAGCACTCTACCAACTGAGCTATATCCCCAGCCTCTAGATTTAATACAGAAATAAGATTGTTTTCATTCTGAGGCATGGCATTTGCAAACCTAGATTGAATTCTTGCTCTGTCACTCAGGAGTTACATGAGCTTAGGCAAGTTCTTAACATCACCAGGTCTCAGTGCTGTTGTCTGCACAAAGACTCATATGAGATCATATCAGGGTTCATATAAAGATTAAATGAGATAATGCACATAATGCTACCAGTGCAGTGCCTGGCATACAGCAGTGAATTGCAAGTAGACATTTGATGGAATATACAGTTTGCCTTTAGGACTGATAACAAGAAAAGAGAGGGAACCTGAAGATTCAGTCCTAAGTGTATAGCAACCAAGGGCGAAGCCCATTCCAGATGGAATGACTTACTATTCCTGGTAGAAGGAGCATGGAGTATCAACCCAGTGGCCCATGTCTCCATGTAGAAGCAGTAAGAGCAGATTCAAGTAAAGCTAAACTTGGAGTGTAATTTTGGGGTGCCATTTCAATAAAAAGTTTTAGGCTTCTGCTGCTAACAAATTCATGCAGTCAGTTGGTAAATATGTACTGAGCATCTCCACTATGCCAGGGGCATAAAGATCAAGACAGTATAGTGCCTGCCCTCAAGGAAAAATGGAGAGGAGAAGAAAAATAGAAAGTCAGGCCCTCATAGCACCTCCCTGGAGCTCAGGCCCTGTGTCTCAATGGTGGTTAACAGAGAACTCCTCAAATGGAGAAATGCAAGCCTGACCACATCAGCCCATTCAGGTAAATATGGTAAACAAAGGGTTGCAGAAAGCGACCATTTCATCATTTTTTAAAACAAAGAATTACCAATTTTGCTTTGGATCTGTGTAGTTGAGAAAACATATTTTTTAACTCTATTAATATATCAAGTATGAAGACACTATCATTGCTTTTTCTGTTTAATTTCTTCTCTTTTTCTTAGTTAAGAAATATAAAGTAAATGATAAAGAAAGAAATGTAAACTCTCAACTAAAAAATCAAATCAACCGCCCTTTAATTTATTTAGAGGGAGAGATTGCTTTGAGGAGCCGAGAAAATTCTGGGAAGAGTTGATTTGCTTGCTAGCACGTGAATCATGTTCAGCAAAGTTTTAAAGTATTTCTGGTGTCGTTTGAGAGGTACAGTTTAAGACTGGGAAAAGATGGCCCACAATTGCAATAAGTGATTACTACAGAGACTCCCATGCCGAAAATGGGCTGTTGTGATTTTTTTTTTTTTTTTGCATTTTTACTGTATTCAACGTCTGTCATTAGGGAATCTAGAAAACACCTGGGCCCCTGTTCCTATCACCCCTTCCTCAACATCTACACAGAGAGAAAGCTGAAAGTAAATTCCAGTTGTTCGTTTAAACACCTGAGGGTCCAGGTAGAGCATCATGTCACTGTATCATAAGTAAAATATTTCTTCTATTGAGGTTTCCCCTCCCCGTTGTAATGGATATCATCACTATTATTATATCATTTCTGGTTTATCTGAATGCAACAGTGATTGAAGGTGAGACCTTTTTTTAGATATGAATTCTCCTACCCTTTTCCCTCTCCGCTCTCCCCCTCCCTCCCGATGCACACCCAGCTTCAGTTGCCATGGCCAGACTTTAAAAACATTTCAGACTTAAAAGGTTAAGATCTAAGGGCTGCTGATTTTATCTGGGCTTTTAACTAACACAGGCAGGTGGATTAGAGATATGTGTACAATCCTCACTCTAGACACTTGGGTAAATATGCACAAGTGCTCCGGCCGCCTAGGAAGCAATCTGATGTTATTGTCTATTAATTCCAAAGTGGAGATTAAAGAAATCAGTAGTGTAAATATCAAAAAGGATTTCCACTTACATATAAGAACATTACTCAAGCATACTGGCTGTTCCAAATTATAGGAAGGCTTTTTGCTTGAAGAAAAGTGTGAATTTGTTTTACTTGAAATTTGCATATTTTTTGGTGTCTCTTTGTCTGCAAGCAGGGTGCTAACTCAACCAAGAATTCTGTTCACTTGGTAGTAATTTGGGCTGCTTAGACTTTCCATGAAGTTTTACCCCAGTAACAGATAAATTTACCAGGGCTGTAATGTAGAGCTAAAATTTAGTTTTTAGTTTTTCTTTATGTAACATTTCCTAGAAATGCCAAAATACGGGTGAGGGAAGCTGTGTATCAAGTTCAGAGCATTTCTAACTTTAGACAGTATAAAATCCTCATGTAGTGCAGCAGACTTTCCCTCCAAGTCCCAGAATCCAAGCTGAAGTTACGCCACCCTTGTGCCACCATAAATGAATACCATCTGATGGCTGCAGACGTTAAAGCACGAATCCAGCGATTTTTCCACCCTGCTGCAAGAGGGCTGGAAAAGACGTTCCAAAGTGTGCTTCAGGGGGGGAAATGTCAATTAAAATGCAGGTGCCCCGATTTCAACAAAAGTCATCAAGAATTACCATTAGCTTTTATTATGCTATACCTGCACTTCACACACACACACACACACACACATACACACACACACACACAGCTTTTTAATCAGCCCAGCAGTAGAGCAAACAGTGTTGGTAAAGAGTTTCAGAATTTTCAGGAATTGTGATAAGAAGTCACTTTTCCCAGACAGCAGTCACAGAGCTCAGGCCATCTTTGAAAGACATACCCACACACTCAGAATAGAGTCTAAATGGAACCCACATCCTCTCAGAGCTGTCTGCTGAGAGATTATGCCAAAGAGAAAAAAAGTCAAAAGAACTATATGACATTCTCAAAAAAGGTTGAGGGTACAATATCTAACTTCACTATATAGGACCCCGACAGCCAGCCAGTTCTAACCTGGTACCTGGTCCCCCAGTAAAAAATACACATTAAAACTATTTTGGCATGAGGCAGAACAGAGGTCAGTGGTCATTCAAAAGAGGAACATGGAGTACCTGATCTATATTCTTCCAAACCACTAGAATTGAGAAGAGAAAAGGGAGGGAGAAGTTGACCCCCCCCCCATCCCAGGAAGAGCAAGAGGCTTAGGAATTCTTTCCTTGTCAAAAACTATTACAACTTACATTCCCCCAGATGGACTGATTGCTGGTTCCCATTTTAATAAATTTTAAAAAATGGCTTCCCTCCTTGCACTAAGTCTAGCTAATCATTTCTTCACATTTTGATATGAACAAATTTCATGTTTATAATTAGCATGTATTTTTCAACACAACAGTCAATGGGATTAACTGCCCTGGAGAAAAGTAAGTCTTGATAGTAGTCAGTGGGGGCCAAGAAATAATACTTCAAGACAAGAACACTTTAGGAAAGAGGAGGCTGGGGTGAAGTGTAGAATGGGGGACTCTGCACTCCTCAGATGACTGAGGAGGCAAAAAAGGGCCAACAGTGGAGGAGAAATGAGTGGGCAAAAAGTGACCCCGGGTTAATTACTGAATTTGAAATAAATACAGAGTAAGTATCCCTGATCCAACAAGTTTGGGAACAGAAGTGTTTAAGGAGTTTTTTGGGGGAATATTTGTACCTACATAAAATATCCTGGGGAATGAATCCGAGCCTAAACTTGAAATTCATTTGTTTCATGTACACTACAACATAGCCTGAAGGTAATTTTACACAGTATTTTTAGTATGCTTGCATTTTGACTGTGACCCCTCATAAAAAAGTCTTGGGGGGACATTTCCATTTGTGGTATCACGTCAACATCCAAAAGAATTAGATTTTGAAGCATTTCAGTTTTCAGATTTTTAAGTTAGGGATGCTTGATCTGTATTAAAGACTTAACCAATTTATTGTGTTTTAATTATCAACTACTGACATGGAATTTATAGTACACATAGTCATAATTTCAATCTCCATTAGATTTCACAAATACCCAGCTTCAGTATATAAAGGCATTCATCTCTGATTCCCTTAGCTTCAAAGATATGGCAGGGTGCATATAACTAGGCAAAGAGCTGATTCTGGAAAAGAGGAAGGAAAGTAAGTTTTGGTAGGACTCTAAGTGTAAGTTTCCTCAAAAAGATTCCTCTGAAAAATGAGGCCATGGGTCACCCTTGGCAAGCTTGCCATAAATGTGACAAGTCAGTGTTGAATCCTGGGGAAACTGTAAAGAAATCAAGTTCCCAGCTCTACCATGTAACCTTAACCTTTTCACCTGGAAAGGTAAGAAATTCAATTTTCAGCTTTCCAAAGTTAATAGGAAAAAATAGCCATAGAAGAAACACAGGTGAAAAAATTTCTACATATATATATATATATATATATATATATATATATATATATATGTAAATTATATATAATTATATATAACTGTATAATATATAAATAATATATGTTATATATAAATACTTATGTATTTGTATCTTAATCAGGTATATGCTTTCAAATATAGTAGTAAATAAATGTAAGGATGTGTCTTTTGTGCCAACATTAAAAAAAAATATTGAGTGACTGCCTTATTTTTGTTGTTATTATTTTACTGAAAGCTGAGTTTGGGAGCCCAGCTGAACTCTACCTATATTTTAACAGTCAACTAACTGCAAGGTGCCCTCAAAATCTGAAATTATAAATGACCTAATTCCAGTAATTGAAACATTTCTGTTAGTGATTTCCCCCACTCTTCAGATAACAGGAAGAAACATCAAACAATGCAAACAACATGGTAGAACCCGCAAGGTGCTTTTTTGGGTGAGCATCTATGGGAGGTGAAAAAAAAGTCAAGGAAAAATCCGTTGTTGTGACAAATGATTAATAGTTCAAAGTTCTGATAGCTTTTCTATGCAGAACAGACCCAAGATGAAGGGTATGAAATAGAACAGATATCTTCAATTACCTCGTCCACACCCTCTTTGGGATCCCAAAGCAAACCTTTGCAAGGTGAAAGGGCATTGCAAGCCCCAGGCTCTCACTGAACCCCTGAACATTTGGATGTTTCAGGTGTTTAAAATAGAAGCACCTGGATTCTGTTTGATAATTATGCCCCTCTCTTAGCTGTAAGCAAAGGCCTTGGGATAAAAAGGAAGGCATATGCCATGGGGTGTAGCTGAACCATCAACCCTGACTAGTCATGTGACCCCTGGGCAGTCCTAGCCTCAGTGCTCATGTCTACACAATGGAGACTCCATCTTGTTCTGGAGTGAGATTGGTCTGGGAAATAATGGTGCAGCCTGTGAGGTATTACTTCCATGGAAGGACCTGCTATCAGTCCTGCTTTCTTCCTGTGCTGTTTAGTTCCTTCATACCCACACCTAAACAAAACAAAACAAAAAAACTTAGGTGTTTTGTGTATCACCAAGGCATACTCATAGATTTAATTTCTTCCATGTGAAACTCTTCACCTCATCTGCTTTTCCACTGTATCTTTCACATCAGACCCATTTTAAAGAATCGAGCAAACTAAAAGAAGACAACTTATAAAATCAATAAAGAAGTACGTAGATCAACATAAATCAAAAAAAGAAAGAAAGAAAACCTAGAAACTGAGCCGCTTTCCCCCACTAGGAAACCTCTCTGAAACTCAACTCAGTGAAAAGACAGAGCATTTCTGCCAAGCAGAGGCCAAATACAAATCACACCCTTTATGCAAAACCAAATCTATTTCAGTGTTCAAATCAGCTTTAAGTAAAAAACAATAAGTGGATAGGGAAACTATTCCAAAACCAAGGTGCCACAAAAAACAAACCAACAAAATACCTTCCCGGTGCACCTGCTGGAGATGCCGCGTTACAGGCTCCACATTTCAACCCCAACCTATATTTGATATGGTGTTGTTGCAGCTGTGGGACCAGGGTGGTTTATTTAAGTGGCTCCAAATGCCTGTCAGTGTGGCAACCAGCTGAATACATAAAACAGGCTCTCCAAACCTTTTATGGCCCAGGGTCAGAGTAAATGGAATAATAAAATCCAAATGCTTTTGTCTCATTTTCCATCACCCAGCCCCTCCGCATAAATCTGCAGCTTCGCAGTGACCTTCGCGTTCAGTGCGGGATGAGGCCGCGGTTGGAGATACATTTGGTCTGCATCTTGGGTCTTTAAAAGCTTTTTCCAATTAATTTTAACTGGCTTCCATAAGGATCAAGTACAGCTTCCTCCCCTCCCACAACCCCCCACTCCCACCTTTTTAACCAGCCAGTGACAGAATGCTCTAGAGTCAGACAACAGGTATCAACTCAATTAGGCTCCAAATCACCAAAGACAAAACACGATTCCAAGTTTCAGAATGTCTGAAATAAGAAACCATTTGCAAACCACGGAGACAGGTTTGGGTTTTACTTAGTGGCCTCATCTCTTGCTGCTAACGCATCTATACAAAGCAGGAGAAATATTCCCAAGTCGTTCTGAAAACATCCCCAATTCAAACCTGAAATCAAGATATTTGTCCTTGGGGTCAATTGAAGAAACATCTTGTCTTATCATTTGTGTTGGCATTTTGAGGCACAAAAACAAAAGATGCCCAACCTAAAACACTTGCCATTTGAGTGCTTCAGAAGACTAAGAGAGGAAGAAAGAGAATGAATGGGAGGAATTATGACAGCAGAGCAGGAGGGAATGAAGGACCCCAAAACCGTGACCTGGGACCTTTTCCTGCCACTGACCTTCACTGCTCCCTAAAATAAGGAAAGAAACAAGTAGCACCAGAATGAATACGATCACAATTCGTTTTTGTTGCTAAAAAAGTTTAGTTTAATGCTATATATATATATTTACATTGCCATATTTTTGTGAAGGATATAGGCCTACATAAAAATACAATTCCAGGTCCTCTTAAAGTTCACATCTTTCTGTAAGATGATGGCTACAAAATTTGATTAGAAAATTAACATAGAAGATCTGATGACAGCTCCCACAGCTGCCATGGGTTCCGTTCTGATTCTTGCCTGGTATTATGTTGAGGACCATCTGAGCTGAGTTCTTTTAATAATCAGGTTTTCTGTTCAAGAATTCTTCCACCCGTGCATGGAGCCCAGGTCATCCCATTTCATCAATTCCACCGTTAACTGAACTTAAAAATCAGCTAAATTAAAATGCCTGCACCTGAAGTTGACATTCATTGTCACAATGGCTGATGAACTAAATTCAAAAAGGAAATTTGGCTCAAGCCTAAAACAAATATCACCCCCACCAGGACCTAAATTTGACATCGTTCACATCATCTAGGTTTGCCTAGGCTGGTAGAATCAAAAATATGAAGTGTGCGTGTCAGAGTAAAGATTGCAACAAAAATTTTCACAAGTTGATTAAAAGGCTTAGCCCTATGTAAATTACCCTTAGAATTATTTCATAATTACATCTTTGAAAGTAACAATAATATTCATACTGAAATCAAAAGATGAGGTGCAATACCTACTAGAAAATGATAGACTGAAAAATGGAGCCAACATAATTGCTTCTTTCTTGAGAATTCAACTACATAATGGAATTATGGAACATGATCCTCATCTTCCCCCTGAATCTTCATTCAGGTTCAACATGATCATGGATAATCTCCTTGGGCAAGTTTTTTGGTAGGCAGGCATTAGATTAACTTGTTTCCATTGTATTTTAAAAACTGAGTTTTACTTTATTTCTGATTTTCACAGCTTATTTTTAGGAAAAGTGTTATATTGTCCAAAACACACCACTGCAGGACACCAAGGCTAGCTATGTGTTACCATGAAAAGAACATGAGACTTCAGTAAACATACTTCTGAGTCCAAAATTCATCTGAGAAACCCTGAACAGATAGAATTACACTCTGATCTTTGGTTTCTTTATCTATAGAATATGGACAATAAAGCAGAATTAAATTTGTCATAAGTATTAAGTGAGATAGCACATTATGGATGGATAGCATGAGTGATGCATGCAGTATAGCAAATATATCCCCTGCATACATGTGAGTGCATGTGTGCATGTACACACACACACACACACATACACACACACACACATTCCATTTTAGCATGTGCTTTATTATTGTCCTTGGAATTAAGCATTATTTTCCACTTGATACTCAAATTTAACTATTGGAAGACCTGGACTATTTTCCCAGATTACATACCTAAATAATTCTGTGACCTTTTCTCATAGTCCTTCAACATTTCAAGTCTCCTCTGAGTATCTTCTATCTCCAACATCCTTTGCAAGGATGCTCATATAATTATTTTTGGTGGGGGTGGGGGTACCAGGAATTGAACTCAGGAGCATTCAACCACTGAGCAATATCCCAAGCCCTATTTTGTATCTTATTCAGACACAGGGTCTCACTGAGTTCCTTAGGGCCTCACTTTTGCTGAGGCTGGCTTGAACTCACAGTCCTCCTGTCTCAGCCTTCCAAGCTGCTGGGATTACAGATGTGCATCACCGCACCCACCTGAGGATGCAAATATAATTTTTAAGCCATAGGTTTAAAAATATGGAGAAATGGGACATTTAGTGCTAAGCCTAGGTTACATCAAAGTCTAGTACATATTCCACCAAGGAATTGATAATTTAAGGCAATCAGGAGAGTCAACATAATTCCTTCCTTGGTCATTGCCTGGCTTGGCGGGGGTTGACTCTGCACTGTTCACATTGTATAAGCAAACTTATGCCATTTCTATATTTGAAACAATTGAACTATTGTGGTTCCATACAATGGGATTTGTCAGATGAGCTTTTAATAAGTGAAGTGAAAGGAATGTGTAACAGATGAGCCAAGATTCTTTTGAATCAATCAAAGATTTTTGAAATCAAGAACTAAGTCTAAAGCATGAAGCATCATTTGACTGGATTTTTATTTTAGAATAATGAGTCCTTCTTCATGGGCTGAGTTGATTGTAAATATACCAGTTGATCCAGGCACAGGGTCTAAGAAAGCATTAGAAAACCCTTTCAGTATAACTCCGTGCTTGTTCACTAGCTGCTTCTTCAGTGCACAAAATTGAAATTAGTTCCTTCCTTTTATGACACTGCATGATCCAATATGAACTCTACATGGTATATCATAACCTATATCAAGCTAAGAGTTTGTTATGGTAGTCATTTTCATCTTCTTTAAGTCTCCAGATTTGGGGCCGCCAAGAGTATCCATTAGGATTTTTGTGTCATCATCAGACCAGAATTGAAACAGAAGCTATCCAATGGCAAGAACCTTTCTCTATCAGAGCTCCTCTACCCATCCTAACCTACGTAAGTCTGGCAACAGTGAGTCTGAACTATCTATGTCATCTCTGGTTGTTCCTCTATGTCCCTCTATGTCATCTCATATTTCCCCCATGTGATCCAGCTGTTCCCACTCTGGGCCACCAGTCCACCTCCCCTTAAATTACGTAGGCGATCTTACTGCTTGTTCTATTTCTCTTGTAGTCTAGATGGATACCTTTGGAAAAACTGAAGCATGGCTGATTTATTGTTCTCAGTATCATGATCTGAAACATAGGCATCCAGTAAATGTAGAATGTGTGTGTATATGTATGTATGTATGTGTGTGTGTGTGTGTATATATATATATATATATATATATATATATATATATATATATATATATAGCTAATGGATATTCCCAAGAACTTAAAGCTAAGAAGGAAACTAAATGCCTACCCAATTCTCATCCTTGGAATGTAAGCTCCAAAAGTTAAGTGCTTACTTTGTGTGTTTTCCCTAGAAGTGCTAGTCATAGCACATGGGCCCTAGAACTCTCCAAGTAGGCTTTGAGGATTAAAAGCTAGTGCCGGTAAAATGAAGTAAAAAGAGGCAGAACAGGAAGAATGCTGGGTAACACCTTGCTGAGGAACAGTTGACAGGTGGGGTTTGACATCAAAGGGATCAATGCAACACATGGTGGACGGATCTGCTTCAGCAAGGGCACTTGTAGCCGGGGCCCAAAGACACAATCCTGAAAACTCAAGGTAGGGGGAAAAAGAAAACAAAAATACAGACCAAATGAAGCAAAGCAGGTAAGGGTTTTAGAAATACACAGACATGATTCCCAACTACACCACCTTAATACATCACATGTGATCTTAACCTCAACCCCTCCCTCGCTCCCTCCCTCCCTCCTTCCCTCTTCATTGTATGAACTGGTAACAATAAGATGTATCTCACAAGACTTTTATAAGAAGGAATCAAATAAGGCAGGTAATTAACTTGGCAGGAAGAAGGACTTTAATATCATTAGTTTTTAAGGAAAGAATGGATAATGCATGCACGCAGGTAGGACACTGGCAATAGAAACCTGCAAAGCCAAGCCAGACAAGATGTCATCTGTCGTCACAGAGGACAATGGAATATGTGCTTGTGGAGACCAAGGTCTTTGATAAAGCCCTTATATGCTGTCATAAATATTCTTCCTTGTGAAATCAGTCTTTTACAGAGAAACCGACTACAATATTAAACACTGAAGTCCTTGGTTTGAGATGGGCACAGTAAAATTGGATTTTGCAAAATTCATGAAAAAAAAAACAAAATCAAAACCAAAATGGGCTTTTCATTTAATTAAATCCTAATTTTCATTAGGATTTAAATTATTAATAGATTGAATTAATTATCATTAATCAACAAAATTGTTAATATCTGAACAATAAGACATCTGAGTTACTATACATGTCAAACTGAGATGTCAATTTTAAGATACAATATTATTTTACTTGATTAAAAGGAAAAAGATAGTTATTCTATGAGCTAACAATTCGGCCAATTAAATTATAGTTGCTATTAGTGAGATACATCTTTTTCAGAGATATTAAAATATGAACAAAACATGGAATGAAATACAGAATTTGGAATGAAGAATTAGGAAAGATAAGGTGAAGCATTTCATAGCCTGTATAGTTTTGAATCCAGCTCTGACTTATGTGTGTGTGTGTGTGTGTGCGTGCTTGTGTGTGTGAGTGAGTGGGTGCGCGTGCGCATGCGTGTGTGCATTTATATTTACACCTATATTTGGGTTTATGTGTTTCCAGACAGAGTCTTGGAGATCTAGTAATGCCCTAAAGTTTCTCGGTGCTCACATCTTTCCTTTCCTTTAAGATAAAGAAGAAAAATCTGTCAGCAAATGTTTAGTTATGGTTCCATTTTACTGATCATTTACTTATTTGTTTAATTTTAGGGGATTTATATTGGTTTTAATTTAGGGAAACTTAGAATAAAAATTATTTTTAAAGCACAGAAATGAAAGCACAACATGAAGCCAAAACCTGTGGCATGCTATCAATGCCTTTTTTTTTTTTCTTAAAATAACCTGCCAGACCCATGAGGGCCTCTGTGAATTTCAGTACCTCATATAAGGTAACCAACACTGAGCACTTATTACTGTGTGAAATATTTTATATGAATGATCATAGATACACCTTCCAAGTAAGTCTATACAGCAAAGTATTTTAAACTCATTTGCAGAAGAGAAAACTTAAACACAGAGAATTAAATTCAGAGAAAGTAACTCATTTTTCTAAGGTTTTTCAAGCAAGCTGTAGCAAAGTGAGTCTTTGAACATTACACCTTGGTGACTTTAAGACCTATGTTCTCTCCACTGCCGCCAATAATCCAATGAACTATGAGGGTAGGCACCAATCTCTTTCTGCATCATACCCCTTTAAGTTTCCTTTTCTGAAAGAATCTTCTAAACTTCAACTCTACCCATGGGTACCCCAAAAGAGAACTGATTGGTTTGCCAATTCTTTCATTCTGGCAAAAGACTTGCTTCAGAAATGGCATACAGACATGTTGAAGAGGCAATGAGCTCATTTATCCACCAAAAATTGGTCTGCACTCCTTACTGACACTATTCCTCATTCAGTCAAGATCAGCCTTATACCATGCAAGAAAGTTCATATTGCATCAGTTTCACAAGAATGCTAAAAAGTCTAATTGAATTGAAACATTTAAAATGACATTTTTCTCATTTTTCATAGCAGTTGCTTAAGAAAATAACAGAAGTTAGGAATATTCTTTTGTCAGAAAAAAAGGTAGCTTTTTATTCAGAAAAGTTTCATTAATGTGGACTGCAAATATGGCGAAAATCAACTGGATAGTAGAAGCATGAAATAAAGGGGCAGCAAGGATGATTGAGGATATTAGGAGACTATTACATACTCTGACCATGTGACCTACCAATTGCCCTCTTGATATTAATCCAAATTAACTGAAAAGTTATATACACACAATATAATTTTTAATTAATTTTTAATTTGTTTAAATTAGTTATACATAACAGTAGAATGCATTTATGCACTTTGATATAACATATATAGATGGGATATAATTTCTCATTTTTCTGAGTGTATACATGTTGCAGAATCACATTGGTCATGTATACATAAAGTAATAATGTCTGTTTTGTTCTACTATCCTTCCTGTCCCCACATTCCTTCTCCTCCCCTCCCTTCATTTCCCTCTACCTAATCTAAGCTAACTCTACTCTTTTCTAGTGCCCCACAAAAACGTTTACAGCAAGTTTATTCATAATTTCCATAACTTTGGCAGCAACGGAGATGTTCTTCAGTAGGTAAATAAACTGGGACATCCAAACAATGGAATATTTTTTCAGTACTGAAAAGGAGGCACTATCAAGCCATGGGAAAGTGTGGAAGAAATTTAAATGTATATTATTAAACAAAAGACGTCAACTTGAAAAGGGTACATACTATATGATTCCAAGCATATGACATCAGGAAAAGAAAAACTATGGAAACAATAAAAACAAACAACAACAAAACAAAAAAACCAGTGGTTTGCCACAAATTAGGTATAAGGAAAGGATGACTAGGCAGAGCACTGAGAATTTTTAGAGTAGTAAAATTATTCTGGATGATACTATAATGGCAAATACATGACATTATAAATTTGTTAACCTATAGAACATAAAATGTTGAGTGAACCCTAATGGAAAATATGGATTTGAGGAGATGATATGTCAATTGTCAGTCAGTTGTAATGAATGTATGAGTCTGATGAGGGTGTTGATTGAGAGGCTGTGCAGGTAGGGAACCAGGAGGTATGTGTCTTCCTCTCAGTTTTGCTATGAATCTAAAATAGCTCTAAAAAATAAGGCTTATTAATTAAAAATACAAAATCAAGACTTCTTACTGCAATAAAATAAAAGTGAAAATAAAATTTTCAAGGTTGATGGGAAAATCTCCTATTGCCTAAGAACGCACTTTGCATTGTGTCTTGTTCCTGCGTAAACAACTGAACATGGTCCCCCAGGTCAGCAAATGAGTTGCCCGTCTGCCCTGAAAGCTGTCATCAGGGCATGCCTCTTCAGCTGTCTATGGGAGAAGTCAGTGGGGGTGGGGGACTTTCCAGAAGCTGCCCTGGGAACATCTGGCTGCCTGGATCAAAGGTGTTGGCCATTTAACATCACAGCAAGTGGCTGAGCATCTGGAAAAAGCCCCAGGGGAGCATGGCAAGCATGAGGTGAGACAGGTGACTGCAGGATGGGGAGGGCCCAAGAGGAATATGAGCAGGGGAGAAGAAGGTTTTACTGAGAGTTGGAGTTGCACTACCTACCAGTAGTCTTAAGTACTGCCTTCCCAACTTCAGCACTCAGGAGGGCAATCTGCTCACCACCCAGAGCAAATGGAGGGAGGGTTAGGGACCCTGGGACAAAGACAAGCAGCAGTGCACAGCTCCAAAGAGCCCATGTAAGCAGGGCTTGATTGAGAGCCTTTTCCTCCATCAAACTGAAATTTTATTAGTCAGCCTCCAGATGCTTCTCCTTAAGACAGATTAATATCAAGTTTGTCGTTCCACTTGCAACTGAGGAATGAGAACGACAGTGTTAGAGCCAAACACATGTGAAGTGTTCAAGAGGCCCAGTAGGAAATCTCCTCTGCAAATAATTTATGAGTGAGCTCTGTTCTTTTTTGGGTCGGTCACCTTCCACATGCCAGATCAGATAAGAGAGGCTGGGAGACCCTTGGCCTCCCCAAGGCAGTAAACATGAGTTTATTGTCTAGAGACAGCCCAGTGTGGACTACAAAAGGCAGCCCACTCCATCTGGGCCCAGCTATTCTTGAGAAGGTGCAACCTAGCTCAAGAGGAACATCACTGAGCCTGGCTGATATATGGGAACAGAAACAGGACAGAGATTTCTATGAAGAAATCCTAACTACAGAGTTAATGGCTTCCAAATGATAGGGGCCCAGCAGATGATTATGAAATGGGTACCAGCCCACTCGAGAACAGGTGGTAGATATTCAGGAAAATCCCAAAAGGCTATTCCTGTTCTCAATTATCAGGAGAAGGCAGTTCTGGCTTTTTTTTTTTTTTTAACTGGGGACATGAAATGGATATAAATGATGGTCATTTTGGTTGTGCTTGTCCCCTCAAAATGATAGAATGTTGATACATCTATGAAATTGTACAGACTGCCCAGGAGTGTAGTCACCACTCCTGAGCCAAGTTCTCCAGGGTTAGGCTCACAATTCCCATATTAAGGACATCAGAATGAGACTTTCCCCTTAAATCTTATCTTGAGAACAAGCAGAGGGCTCAGGGCCTCCCCCTCTGTCATACCTCCCATGTAGGATGACTCCCCATAGCAAAAGTTCTTAGAAACCAGACTCCCTGATAGAGACAGAGACTCACCTGAGCACAGCAGGAACCCGCAGCTCACCCAGGTCTCTTTTCTGCACACTACTTGGAGGCTTCCCAGGAACTGCTAGTGATGGAGTGGAGCATTTTCCATTTGGAGAGGTGATTTTTATTATTATTATGGGCTTTTGTCAGTATTACAGAAATTGGGGGGAGAAAAAGAAAAAGGACTAATCACAAACGCTATTTACCAAACCACATTAGTCAAAATACTGCATTTTAAAACCCCTTAAGTTGTTATACATCATCATATAAGTCATCGCCAAGTAGTAATACAAATTCTTGAGAGTTATGTTGACATGGAATTTGTCAGCCAAGTGCTGGAAAATTTACCTCTGCTCATATATCTGTAGTCATATCCTCCAAAGAAATTAACATATCATAATGCTAATATTTCAAGGTAATGTTTTCTCATGAGGATGCCATATTTTATCCGTTAATATCATCTGTGTAAAAACTATTCAATTACGGTATCAAGTCATATATGATTAATATTGATATTGGCACGGTAGCAGTGACTTTGCAAGGCACAAGAGCCATGCAGGCATCTCTACAGCGAACCTAGGAAGAGAGATTAATTCATTTCTTCCAAGTAGCTAAAATGTGAGTTTACTGGGGACTTACACATATGAAGGAAATTAATAGGCCCACTGAGACTCGCCATCTTTAGTAAGAGTCCTGGGAGTTCTCCTGAGTCTTGAAGACAGGATAGGGTGGGTACTCTATGAAAACCTGGGATGGGAGAGAGTGGAGTGATGAGTGGGTAGGGGTCCTGTAAAAATGGTGGAGATGAGTAGTCTACAAAGTATTCATGGCATGTGATGTGGGAAGTTACAGAAGAAACATCTAGTTGTTTTCTTCCTTGTTGCCTGTTCTTTTAATTTTTGCCATTACTAATTTCTCAATAATGCTGTGGTCTTCTTATGTCTACCAACTTTATCTCTTCTTTAAGTTAACCATTTGCCCTTGTACTTACACTTTCACACATTCTCTCCTAACTCTAAAAATTGCTCCTGAAATCTCACCTTTTCAGAAGGGCTTTTGGACCACTCTAAAGCTTAACAGAGACCGCTTCCTATATAAACCCATCGCTCCTTCTCCAACTCCTTGCATTCACTTATAAACTTACTTGATTGTAATTTAAATTTATCCAAGAAGTATGTGTACATATCCAGGGATTCAGAACCCTGAATTAAAACAACTGAGAAGTTTTATCACTATGTGAGTCAGAAGGCCCCACTTTGCTTTATGGCTATGAATGGTACCATTAAGAGTGACTGGCACCATCATGAGAACCCACACCAGTGATCTTGAAATGAACAGGGCTTAAGAACGGCCTCCATAGTCTGGGTTTTGAACAAAAAGTCATGAGCTAGTAGTTTATTGGTGGGTTGGTGGTGGGTCTGTGGCGTGATCAGAGACATCAGAATGTGAGAAAACAACTTTCATTATGTTAGTGCATCACTGAAAGCTAAAACTATCATCTCAAATGACTTCTGGGCTCAGGTAGTTTAGTGTGCTACTCAGTGGGAACTACTATTTTAGATATTAGTTATTTTTTTAAACCATATATGAATGGCATAGTATCATGAGAAAATTCTAAGAATTGATGTCTAAACTAGATATCTATGTATAACTTCCTAATTCCATATTGGGCATTCAGTATGATTTACGTCCCTCTTATCTGAATCTAGTCTATAATGCTGTCTGTAGAGTTTGCACTTTGCTTCCTCTTCTTCCCCTTCACTATGAGTATTAACAAGCATAGAGTGAAGTAAAATCAGCGGACAGTATAAAAAGCACCTAGGGTTGAAATAATCTGTACATTTAGTCCCTGTCAGTGTTTCCCACAGTGTCTTCAAGAAACACTACCTACTACCACTGCAAACAGGTGTTTGTTGTTTAACAAAAAATATCAAAGCATGATATATGCATGTATGGAAATGTTACAATCAAACACATCCATTCGTACAATCAGTGTGTAATAGTAATTATAATTTAAAAAGTTAAACAAATACGTGCATTTTAAAAACAAAACAAAACACAAATGTTCTATGATTGAATAAGTCTTGGAAATGTTGATTAAAGCAGCAATAAAGAAATGGAAGATCCAGAATGACAGAGTGAGAAATCTAGCAAATCCTCTGCCTTAGAAACAATGATAAAACTGACAAAACTCTAAGAACACTATTCCAGTACTGAATAGCAATCAAAGACATCTAACAAATTGAAACTGCATCCCTACTCTCTCTGTAGTTGATGGAATACCTATGTGCAAAATCTACAGTGCCTATAAGACTTCAACAACATTATCAACTACCTTTGCCTAATTGATACCTATAAAATACTATACCCGGTAAATTCTATGCATTTTTTTTAAGTTCTACCATGGAACATTCACCAAGATTGACCATATGGTAGACAAGAAGCAAGTTTCCATAAGGTTAAAGAGATTAAACGCACACAAAATGTATTATTTGCCCACAATGAAATCCAAATAAAAATCAAAGACAAAAAGGGACTTAAGGAATTCCCAAATACTTGGAAATTGAACATTTCCATTTAAATAATATTTGGGTCAAAGAATAAATTACAAAGGAAATTAGGAAACATTTTGAATGAATGAAAATAACAACAAAAATAACAAAATATATGGAAGTAGCTACTGTAATGTTTAAAAAAAAAAACTTCTGGCTTTTAAGAGCCTATATTAGAAAACAAGAAAAGATTGCAGATCAATACTTAAACTAAGATGATAATAACCTAGAAAAAAAATTATTCTTAAGTCAAAGCCAGCAGGAAGAAGGAAGTAATAAAGATTAAATTAGAAGCCAATTAAATAGAAAACAGAAACTAAAGTAAAACAAAACAGAAAGTTCTTTAAAAACATCAATAAAATTGACAACATTTTAACTAGAATGTGCAACAAGAGAGAAAAACATAAATTATTAAAAATTTGAAATAAAAGAGGAGCTACCTCTGCCTATTCTATGAATTAAATTTGTTAGTTACTTTACATTAGAATAAGTAAGCAATGTGTGCTGTGAATAGCTAAGGAAATGATAGATTATTGCCCATTCTCCACATTTACTTGACTCATATATGCTATATACACACAGGCACACATATACACACATGTATAGTTTTTTATTTTTATTTTTTGCATTGCTGGGAATGGAATCTAGGGCCTTGTTCATGTGACTGCTATAAAATTGCGCTGTATCCTCAGACCCTCTACATATTCTCAAACTTTGGTAGTTTCTTCTTTTCAGTTCTGGCCAGCATATGTAAAGTAGTTTGTGTTGTTGAAACAATTGAGATAGTTCCAAGGGTATAGGGTATTGGGACTTGCCTGTATTTCTGGCTTCTCTCTTTCTAGAGGCACAGGCATCACATGATTGTTTGACCAACAGAATGTGAGCAGAGGTAGGACACTTTTTAGCTGGGAACCTTAAAAGACAGTGTGTGTTTCTCCCACTTTTCTCCTTTATCAACAGGACCCTCATGATTTTATCAGCAGATAGTAGTGACCCAGCTTACTGGGACGTCATAGAAACTGGGACAAGAAGAGCACTTCTTTCCCCTGCAGTGTTCTTGGACATGAGGCATAAGAAAGAAAGAAATTTTCATTTTTTGAAATTCTTGATAATACTGCATTGGTAGCATATCTTAAACTATATATTGGGTAAAGCTATTATACGAAAATGCTGTTTTTTGCAATTTTTATGTGTTTTGAAAAGTTACTTAAAAATGAAAGAAATGGTTGGGTATTGAATAAGTGACATCCAAATCTGACTAGTATACTCTCTAAATTTACCCAAATTGTGTAAGATGCTACCTTCTATGAGAACCTAAAAAATGCAAGAAGTCATTTTTTTATGTAATGTATATCTATGGCTAACAATACACTTACACTACTTATAAACCAATTATTTAGAAATTTTTCTCTCATTCCCCCCAAAACACACACACACACACACAAAAAAAAAAAAAAACACGGAACTATTACACAACTTGCTTCATTATAAGTCTCTAGTTATTTACCAGAAACACATATCCAATCTTACATTTGATGAAAATTAAAAGTTAAGAACATACATGCCAAACCCACTGGTAGCATTTTACACATATTATAAATTTGGCTCTAAAATTGCCCCAGATTTCCAGGGCCTGGTGATTCCAAGACAATGTGTGTCAAAGATTCCCTCTGGGTCCAGGTGTTAGCTGATAATCCTCTGTTTCTAAGTCTTACTTGTGGAAAATAGAGCAGAGTGGATGTGGCTAATGATCGCAGCTATGCCACACTTGAGTCAACAAAATATAAGCCCAGGGAATATTGGGTAAAGCTGGAATACCCAGGGGAGCACAGACAGCTCACCTCTAGAGTAAATCCAGAATAGATACAATACTTAGAGATGCAATAAGCGACCCAGGGGATCCACTAGTGAAATAGGCCCACACATCCACTTTTGTCCGAATACACCTATGAATTCAGCAGCATTTTGACATACTCTAGTCACTCACCCTTCTGCCCAATTCAATCAAAGTGGTCAAATTAGTGATGCCTGTATCCAGTCAAATGTACCTTTTTATCAACTCTAAAAATTATGGGATGCTTGTCCAAATGAGCATCAGGAGACTGTATTTCAAAGGAAGGACACTTACTTCAAAGAGAGGGATAGGGAAAACTTGATGATTGGTGGTAAGTTATAGTTAGAGGGAAATAAGAAGTTCTGGGTGCTGCTGTACTAAAGTAAGATGATCATAGCTAGTAAGTTCTTCACACTCTTTATTTTATATGATCTTTAAAACAATCCTGTGGTGTTGTTATGGCTTGAGTATAGTTTGTTGCCACCAAAACTCATATTGAGACTTGATGCCCAATGTAAAGCCAAAAATTCACCTCTTTTCTTCACAAATAACCAAGCTCAAATAGTCTGTTAAAGCAAAAAAAAAAAAAAAGACTAAGAAAGAGGTATATGCTTTTCCCATATTACTCGTGAATAAACCGAGGTTGAGACATAGGCTTTGGTACACAATCACCCAGTTAACACATGGTCAAGATCTTTGACCAGAGGATCCAAGTTTATGACCCATAGCAATGGTTGTACCTAGCATCCTCACAAACAAAATGTAGTCTTGCCCACATTTTATAGTCCAAATGTTTGGCTTCTATGAAAAGATCGCATGACCTTGCAAAGTTGGCCTGTGCTTTCACTTGGTGAGTCCCACTTGAGTTGAGCCATAGTTGTTCCTTTTGGACAGAGTTGATGTTTTTTTCTAGTTCTCCACAATCTTGCCTGGCCTGCTAGACTCTTGATCATTGTCCAGCTGGCCACTGTAGATATTTGAGTTTGAACCCTTTGGTTACAGTTGCACTGATAAAATGAGAATGGATTTGCTGTGGGAGCTATATGCCTCTAAAGTAGGGTTTCTCAACCTAAGCATGAATGTGACGTTTTGATCTAGGCCATTCTTTGCTGTGGGGGCTGGCTGGAGTATTACAGGCTATTTGGAAGCACCTTTGCCTCCACTCATTTGTCATGATTCCATCCTCCAAATCTGACATCCAAAACTATCAGTAGACATTGCCAAATTTGACCTAGATTTGGGGTGGCAAAAGTGCCCCTAGTTGAGAATCTGTTCTTTGAAATACACACTTTTTGAGGCTCAAAACACTTAAAAATATAGTCATACAATAAGGACTCTATTTAAGTAAACAGTATTGCACTGATATCATTCCTGATTTTCATAACATATTATGGATATGCATCTTTTACTGGGAAAGCTATTATAGGAAAATGCTGTTTTTTGCAATTTTTATGTGTTTTGAAAAGTTACTTAAAAATTAAAGAAATGGTTGGGTATTGAATAAGTGAATAATGCTGATATGCACACCTCTTCTGAATTTTAGTATGTATTTAATTTCCTTGGGAGGAGCAAATCTCACAATCCATATCTCTATATTCCAGGTGCCTAGTAAGTCATCTGCTATGAAAAATCTTCAGGAAAAGTTTAAGGTACTTTAAAGTAATTTAAGGGAAAGTCCAGAAAACTGGAATTCATGGATAGATATTAAATGACCTGGTAATCTCTTGAAAGAAAAGAAATGATCTTTCTTGATAAAGTGATGGGGAAAGAAGGCAATTAAAGAGATGATGAAATCAACTATGAATGGGGCTGGGGCTGTAGCTCAGGGGTCAAGCGCTTGCCTCACATGTGTGAAGCACTGGGTTCGATCCTCAGTACCATATAAAAACAAATAAAGATACTGTGAGTTCACCTACAACTAAATAAATATTTTTAAAAAGTGAACTATGAAGAAATTCGAATTGCTCAACTCACTTGATCCATTTCACAGAGGGAAGCAACATTTTGAAGCTGTGAAAGAACAAAGGAAGGAAGGGAGGAAGGAATGAACTGAAGGAATTAAGGGAGGAAAGAAAAGAAGGAGGGGAGGATGTGTGAGAGGGAGGAAAGGACAGAGAAAGCAAGGAAAAAGAGGGGGAAAACGACAAGGTACAAAGAAAAAGAAATTATTCCTATAATGATTCTCTGTTGTAAACATATTTTGAGCAGATTGTAAAACGTAATTCGACTGAAATTAGATTACAAAGAGCACACAGTACACTAAGTACGAGTGTATTATGCAAAAGGGAAATTAATTAGTCTGGAATGCATAGGGCATCTCCTCTACAGTCTGTGCGAGTCTGAGTGCTGTCGGTGACAGTCTTGTGCTTTCCCTAGACGTTGCACATGTCATTGCACCAGGGCATTTTTAGGCTCCAATCCTGGCCCACTAGTACCCACTGCAGTTGGCCACCTAATCTTCCAGCCATAACCCCTGGATTCCAGGGACACTGATACATTGCTAGAAGAGAATGATCCCTTCTACCCAGGCTTCTCTGGCACAGCTAACACAGGCAGTGGCATTTCAGTTAAGCAAGTACAAAATGGTAATGGAACACCTCCTTGTGGGTTTTGTGAAATTCTGCCTCCAAATGAAGAAAAATGGGTTTTTCTTCATTTGGAGGCATTAATTCACTGATTAATAATTCTAATAGTAAAAAACTCATAGATCCATGGAGTGTTTCCATTACTCTAGTAGCTTATTGGGCCAAACTACAAGTTTATTATTTTATTTTAATAGAGTAGCATTGGGTTTGATTTCCTTGGCTGATATGAAAAGACCTATGGTGATTTCTGTGTCTGTAAATCAGGGACACATGGCAGCATGATTAAAATATGCCTGTATTTCAGGAGACTGGAAAGATGTTTAGAAACTCCAAGCCAACTAAACATAGTTTCATGTGATGAACTTCAGAGTTAATTAACAAATTTGATTAATGCTGAGTACATTCATAATATATTTTTTATCCCCTTCATGACCCTATGAGTGCAGTAGAGATTGAGCATCCCTAATATGAAAATCCCAAATCAGAAATGTTCCCAAATTCAAAATTTTTTGAGTGCTATAAGTAAAAATGGTACATCTGGCCTCATGATGGTTTGCAGTCAAATTGTAAGCACACTGAAAAATATTGTATAAAATTACTTTCAGGCTATGTACAAAAGGTGTATAGGAAACAAAAGTAAATTTCATGTTTAGACTTGGATCTCATCCCCAAGATATCTCATTATGTACATGCAAATAATTCCAAATTCAAAAATAACCCAAATCCAAAACACATCTTGGTCCCAAGCATTTCAGATATAAGATACCCAACCTGTATAAATGTTTTTCCACTTAATATGTCAGGACATTAAAAATTCAGAAAGTTAAAAGATTTGCTTATTGCTGTATATAAAAGTCAGAACTGAGCACAAGCTCAGGTTTGATTCCAACTTGAAGTCCATGAACATCCCGCAATACCCTGCTGTCTGGGACCACTCACGTGGATAGTGCTGACATTTGTGAATGCAAAGTGGGAAAAAAGTGAAGTTCACAGACAAAGGAAGAGGCACTGGTCCAGCAGGACCAGTGCTGCCTCTGCTTTTTCTTAGGTTTACCCTTCAAATCTATCCAGAGGAGCCAGGGTATTAGGAGTATGGCAACAACCTCCTGTTCATCCCAAGTACCAATCAAGAAATGCCCACTCAAGCCGTCCTAAGGCCCTCAGCTTCATGGCTGATTTCCTGATACAAACAACCCCTTGCCTTTCGCTCTTTTAATGAGAGCAGCTTTGCCCCTCGCCCCCCACCCCCATCCCATCCTCTCATTTTAATTTCTGTTCTGTAGCATGTTTGATCACAAGGGAGGCACTGGCTCGGCCTTCTCCAGCATCTCTCCATTATCAAATACACTCCTTGTTCCCACTACTGGCTGCTTAGGGAGATGTTAAGTGATTCCCTGGTTTGAGTCTGCAGCACTTCAAAAGGCTGTTCTGTCTTCATGAGAGCCGGCGCCTGGCACATGGCCACGGCCGGGGAGCTGAGGTTTGCTCTTGAGTCCCAATGCAATCATGCACTGTCTGCTTCTCACTGCTCCCAAGTTCTGAAAGTGTTTTCAAAAAACCTCTGTGGTGTCAGAATGACAATTGACTCAAGATAGCCAGAGCCATTCAGAGGCTGAAAAACGCCTGTCTGGGGCAGAGCGATTAGGGAAGGACATTTCCATCAGAAGCAGAATGGGTCTGGAATAGCCAGCAAAGTCCTTTTCTGAAGGAAGAGAGGTAGGTGATTTCTCCCTCCTCTGACGCTAACAGGCACTCACCCTGCAGGACACCAGGCCATGCCGGGGCTCCACAAAGAAACACATATGCACCCAACACGTGAGGGTGGACAAATCAATCATCCATTTTGTATGAACTTGAAGAGTCCTAGGCAACACCCAAAGAAATACACAATTGCCTATCCTCAAGGAGACTGCTTTCTCAAAGGAAAAAAAAAAAAAGGCAGATGAATAAACTACTATAATTGCAGCAAGATAGAGCTATATGCAGTGGAGCCTGGAGATGCACACCTGGCTTAGCTTGGGGGCTGTGTGTGTGTGTGTGTATGCACACATGCATGCACCTACCTAGGCATATGGGTCTCCAGCCAGTTTAGGTTGAAGATAAGGGAAGGACAGCAGTCTTAAATAGGCACCCGTCATAGGCAGAAGGACACTGCAGGCAACCAGCCTGTCAGAGTGTCCTGTGCAGTAGGCAGCCTGAAGGTAGGAGATTCATAATACTTGAGTCCCTATTATATGCAAAAAGGAGTGGGCCTAGGAGGTAAGATTGAAAAGAAGTAAAGGTCAAATGACAGAAATCAGGCCACCATGCAGGATCAAGCTTGGACTTGTGATTCATAGACGACACAAGGAACAGGCAGGAGGGATAGCTAACGGCTGCACTGTCCCAACCTGTTACAGAGCCTCAGGCCCAACAGCTCGGGGCTGTGAGCAGAGTCAGCAGGGGGACTCGGTTTCCCTTCTCAGGCTCACAGATTAGAGCTCATTTATGAGCCATCTATTAACACTGAACACAGCATGCAACACAACTTCTGTCTTACAAGGGGGCACTTAGAACCTTTCCCCACTCCCAGGAAAATCTAAACATAAGATTAAGAAATAGCCAAGGGACTAAAGTGTATATAATGAATTAAACAGAAACCTTTGGGGCTGATATAAATATAAAAGGAAATTTATATTTTATATAAACATAAAAGCAAATTCTTACTTAAGATTGTGACAAGAGAGACAGGGATGTTCAGGTGCTACCAAGCAAGGATCTTTAAAATTCAGTTGTTTCAAAGAGGCAGGCCCTGTCTCTTACACTAGCATCGCTACTCAGAGCGTCCTCATTGGAACTGACAGCAATGGCATTAAGTAAAAAGCACAAAAGATCAAGCCATACGAGAAAGTAGCTATACAAAAGAATTTTCACAAATACTTCCAGAAAAAAAAAAAAAAAGAAACTACCTTCTTTGCTTGATGAGGCTGATCGAGATAAAAGATTCACTAAATTAGTACAGTTCCTGGAAAATGCCATAAGAAAGACAATAGATGAGGAAAAAAAGAAATTTAAATCAGGCCTGGGTTATGCCAAATAGAGATTGTCTAATTAAACAAAGAAATCAGACAAAATTAACGTACAGGAACTTTTCCTCATACAGAAGGAAAATAAAGCCTGACAGTTTAAGTAGGAAAGTTTATGATAATTTTTAAAGGAAAATCAGAAGAAATGAAAACTGAAGATTGGTTGATATCAGATGGTTGATAAACTTGCATAGAGGCTAATATTTGCTCAACATGAAGCGTGAAATCTTGTGGACATGATGCCAGAGAGGACTGGGCAGGGGATGTCAGTGGTACAACCCCAGAGAACTAACTATAAGAAGGCACAGTACAGATTGCTTGCTAGTCACCAAAAGTTGTCCTCCATCCCCACCAGACATGTGGATAAATCACGGGTGCTCATTGACTTGCTATGCAACCATGTCCCAACAAACCCATCATAAATCCAAAATGCACTGGACACACCTAACCAACACAACACCCTAGCTCAGCAACACCAGACAGTCAGTGGTGCCAACTCATGATCTCCAGGCTGATGGGGGAACTTTTCTAGTTGCATTGTGGGAGAGAGAATTGTACTATATATCACTAGACTGGGAAACAATTAAAATTCAAAGAATTGTTCTGACCAAATGTGTATCAATTTGCACCATTGGAAAGTGAAAAAGGTGAAAGTTAAATCATGGTAAGTTGGAGACTGTACATTTCTTCACCTCTCAAGCAGGCAGATGTGGTCAGATGACTGACTTGTGGTCAAAGGAATGTGAGAAGTGACATGTCCCACTTTCCAGTCTGGGTCTTGCAACATTGAGTCCCATGCTTTCATCCCCTTCCTGTCAGCCAAAACTCAGAGGGGGCTGTGACCAGGCTCCAAAGAGGCAGCTTCCCACAGAAGGAACCTGAGTCTCTGAAAGACTGTGGAGAGATTTGTCATCAACTTGGACCACTCATCACCAAGTTGAATATAAGAGAGAAACAAGCTTCTATAATCTTTATGCCACTGTTAAATCAGACCCAACAAGGGGAGGAATCCATTCACCAAGGATTCCCGCCAATGCAACCATCACCTTTTGCAAGAACCATGCACTGTGAAGACTTACAGAGGGCATCTGTGTTAATCACCTTGTTGTCTCTGTGATCAAAATACCTCCCAAGAAAAACTTAGAGGAGGAAAGATTTATTTATTTTCAGAGGTTTTAGTCTGTGGTTGGCTGACTCCATTGCTTTGGACTGGAGGTAAAGCAGAACATCATTATGAAAGGGCATGGTAGAAGATAGCTGCTCATCTCATGGCAGCACAGATGCAGAGAGTGAGATAAGGGAACCAGGAAAAGAAAAACTCCTCTGGGGCACACCCTCGGTGATATGCCCCTCCAACTAGGTCCCAAACCCATCCAGTAGTCCATGCAGCCATCAATGGCTTAGTCCACTGATGAAGTCAGAGTCTTCATGATCCAGTCATTTCACAGGAACCCCACCTCTGAACAAGCAACATTTGAGACACATGAAGCTTTGGGAGAGATTCTAAATCCAAGCCCCAACAGCATTTTATATTGCTTGGAAGAGGAGAAGGAAGAACTAATGTGGCAGTGCATTTGGGTTGAGCCCATAAGCAGGAGACATCCTCTGGACAAAGGAGAGAGACAGCAAATGAGAGAGAGGGAATTCCTCGGTGTGCTCAGAAACAGTAAATGTGGCTGGTCGGCAGGGCAGGTGGCCAGTAGAAGTTGGAGGGAGAGCCAGAAACACACATGAAGAATAGAATGTGAGAATGCTTTTTTGGACTTTAACTTGCAAGCCAATTAGGACCCTGCTCAGGTTTAAAATAAGCACTTGATTAGGCTCAATTTTTGCACTAGAAAAGGCCCAATGGAGCAGGGTGTGCAGAATATGCAGAGACAGGCAACCAAGTGAGGAAGTATCACATGAGTGCACAGGAGCTCTCCTGGGGTCCTGACTGGGAGTGTAACAGTGAGACTGGAGAAGAAGGGGCATCTTTGAGAAATCCATCAGAGTTAAGTGCACAGAACCTGGCAACAATGGAATAAGGGGCTGGGGATGTGGCTCAAGTGGTAGAGCACTCGCCTGGCATGCGTGCGGCCCGGGTTCGATCCTCAGCACCACATACAAACAAAGATGTTGTGTCCGCCAAATACTAAAAAAATAAATATTAAAAAATTCTCTCTCTCTCTACCTCTATCTCTCTCACTCTCTCTTTAAAAAAAAAATGGAATAAGGTCTCCTGAGGAACATGGCTAAGTCAACTGTTCATCTAGGTCTCTCACACTGAGTTCTAGACTGTTGTTCGTGGGCCACTTCTTAAGAATCAATTGGCTTTCCCTCTCCCTCTCTCTAGAGCCTTAGAGTTCCCCTCAAACAAATCATCATTTTACTTCCAGCCCATTACCTTCCACCACCCTCCACCATCTGCCTACCCAAGAACCTTTAAGAGTTGTCTGTCCCTGGTCAAATCGCCTTTTCCATTAATATCCTGGGCACAGCTGACCTCACCTTCTAGAATCTTCTCCCACCCTCCTGAAGCTGGAGGACCAACCATGTTTGGTTTGAAGAGTGAAGATAATAGCTGAGAAAATGGAGAAGGATTTCAAAGGATGGGAAACAATGACCAAAAGAGTGAAAGACCTGAAGGTGGACACAACAGCCTGACCTGGACCAGTCACTAGCCTTCCTCAGACCTCATGTCTATAAAACAGAAGGGTTGTACTGGACAATTTCTAAGGATCCTATAGCCATCACGAAGCTAGAGAAACAACTTGTTCTAGAATAATAATAAAAAAAAATAATTGTTGTTCATGAATTGTGTATTATAATGCAAATAACTACAATATTTAGATTTCTGATATGACCAAATTAACATTGTGAAACTATCTAACTAAATCACAAATTAAATGAGCTAAGAAATGGAAAAGTTATGTAAGTGCAGTTCTTTCTTTTTTTTGGTGGGGGGGTCTAAATAAACACAATAGTTTAAGAGTTGGAGTCATTTACCAGGAGTCAATGTCGAATATGGAATTAAATTAACAATAATTGCCACTCTAAAAGAAAGAATAATAATTCTGGTAACTAGAAAGGATATACAAAATTAATACTAATAATTACAGAGGAATTACTTAATTATCTGACTTACTGAGAGAATACAATCAGATGCTATTAAATAGAATTGAACCTTATATTACTTTACTCTTATGTGTCAGTCAAACTGAATTCTTTAGAACAAAGAAGCAGTGTTGAATTGATACATGATGTAAAATTATGGTTAGCTAAAATAATTATCTGCCCTAATTAATTTAATTTATTTTATTGTAGTCTTGGTTCAAAGAGGTACAGAAATTATAAAATATTGGGGGACATTATATAATAAGGCAATGTTAAGGAAATCATGACTTTTTTATGAACCTCAAAGCAAATATGCCAATAAGATTTATGATATGGCCATTATAACAAATTTTCACAGGACGGTGACCATTTCTCAAATCTTTTGAAAATGGTTTTTGCCTAAAGATGGAAAATCCTCTCTAGAGAGCATTAAAGTATAAGTAGATAGTAATAATAACTTACAATTACTGAGCACTCTGTATCTGGAACTCTTTCAAGTGTCTTACAAGAGTCACTCATTAAGTCACTGCAGCAGCCCTAAGAGATATGGACAATAGCTACACCCATTTTACAGGTGAAGAAACTTAGTCACAGGGAGGCCAAATGTAATGCAGGAAGTAAATATCCAAGCCAGGATTTGAAGCTCAGCAGTCTGCTTCCAGATGGCTCTGGCTGTTCATCAGCAACCATAGTTGAAAACGTGGAGGCTTTCAGAACCCATTCACATCAATCTTGATATTTCCTAACTCAGTGATCAAAGATGATCAGAGAATTTATGCCCAATGTTTCTTAATGGCTTCTAGAAGGTTAGGAGTTGAGTAGAGCCAGTGGTGTGGAAGGGCTTTCCTGAACTTTTTGAATAACCTCAGGAAGACATAGGCCGATTAGTGGCATCACAACTTTCAAGAACAGGTCAGTGTTCCAGAGGCAGTACCATTTATACGAGGCACACAGAGTCTACTTTAAAATAATAAAATATTTAAATTTGCTTTGCTGGAGTTACCTCCATATGTTGTACCAAAATGTCCATTGATAGTCACAAACAATAGTATCATCCACCACAGGCCAGAGAAGACAGCCTGACCTTTCCAAAACCCAACTCCAATAACCTTCTAGTCACCCAGTGTACACTCATCTTGTCCTTAGGATCCTGATCCCTTATGTTTCTAGTGACAAGATAATTTACTGTCCAAATCAGGCATTTTAAGATGGAGAAGGGACATTATTAATAATGACTCCAAGAAAAAAAAAAAAAGACTAACACAAGGCTTGCCTCACACAAACTGGGAGAGATTGCCACATTATTCATCCTTCTCTTTCCTAGGTTGTGGTGCACGGTGTCATTTTGCCACACATCCTTTCAATTAAGTCTAAAGCTTTTTCATAGAGACAAAGACATGGTTATGATCATGAGACAAAACAAAATCATTTCTTAGTGGCAGAACCATGTAACAGGAAGAAATGCCTTCAGGGGTCACTCTGAGCCTTCCAGTGGGGCTGAATTGGGGCAGCTTCTGGGTGTACCCTTCAGAAGAATTGACATTCACTAAGAAGCTACCTGAGAAGAGCCTGAGAATATGACTACTTATCAGATCTCTAAATAACTAAAGAGAATTATCTAGACAGGGACAAATAACAAATTTTTGTTTTGTTTTTTACAGGGTTCACTAACTTACAATTTAGAGAATTTTTAGAATTTTCAAATTAAGGCTATGCAGAGCCAGTAGGCACATTCTATTCATTCCTTCATTCACTCTTTCATTCACACATTTTAAAAACAAAATTTATCATAGAAGTCAAAGCTTCCTTTTACCAGTGGAAATACTCTTTCATTCATTTGTTTATCCCACTTGTTTGAACATCTGAATGCCAAACAGTTTGAAGTTGCTGGGGGTTATATGAGTTCAATAAGACACAGAGTTTCTGTGATCACGGAACTTACAAAAACAGATATACTGAACAATGAAAAGTTGAAACAAGTGCTATGAAGCAAATTTAATAGATACATAAAAGGTTGCTGGGAAAATAACAGGTAAGGCACATTTTATTCTTTTATTCACTCTTCGTTTATTTTTTTTTTTTTTTAGTTGTCGATTGACCTTTATTTATTGACTTATATGTGGTGCTGAGAATCAAACCAGTGCCTCACACATGCTAGGCAAGCACTCTACCAACTGAGCCACAACCCCAGGTCTATTTTGTTTATTTTTAAAATGTGTATTAAGTATCAACTGTGTGCCATAAGCCCCTCTAGCCACTGAGATTGCAGAGATAAACAGAAGGAATGTGATTTCTGCTTCCCAGGATACACAGTCTCTAGGGAGTACAGACAACAATCAACTAAGGGAGCACATGGACACTTAAATTGCCAATAAATGCCATCAGAGACACTAAAAGCACTAAGCCATAGCATAGGGGTCAGCCAATCAGGTTCACCAATTGCCTGTGTTTACAAATAAAGTTTTATTGAAACACAGATGTGCCCAGAAGTTTGTTTTGTCTACAGCTGCTTTAGCCATATAACTGCAGAGTTGAATACTAGCAACAGAGACCCTATACCCCCAATACTTAAAATGTTTCCTTTCAAACTCTTCAATGGAGTAGTTTGCTGACTCCTGCAAAACAGAATAAGAATGAAGGACAGATGATAAAAGAGGCAAATCCTACGAAAGAGTCAGGGGATATTTTTTTTTTTTTGCAGACATGACATTCAACCAAAGGCAAAAAAGAGAAGAAACTAGTAATAGGAATCCCTGGAAGAAACACACCCTTATCTGAGAATATCACAGGATCCAGGGGCCTGAGGCATCCAGGAGACCAAGTTGTTTAAAGGAGTCCTGGTGTGTCTCTGGTGTGGTGAAAGCAGAAGCAGAGGGCAGGGCCAGGGTGAAGAGGTAGCAGGGGCTGGATTCAGCAGGCATTGAACTCACTGATTTGGAGACTGGATTGCATTCTGGAAACAATAGGAGATTGAGGAAGGACTTTAATGTAGGGAGTAATGTGGTTTGGGGGTGATTTTAGTAGATGGCTCTGGCTGTTCATGAGCAACCATAGTTGAAAAGGTGGAGGCTTTCAGAACCCATTAGAAAACAGTGCCTGTGGATAGGAAAGGCAGCAGAATACAACAGACACTAGTAAGGCAATATGTAAATCAATGGATGTGTAACTGATGTGATTCTGCAATCTGTATACGGGGTAAAAATGGGAGTTCATAACCCACTTGAATCAAAGTGTGAAATATGATATGTCAAGAACTATGTAATGTTTTGAACAACCAACAATAAAAAATTAAAAAAAAAAAAAAAACAGTGCCTGTAATAGGTTGAGGGCTGTGGAGACTCAGCCTAGAATGTGGCAATGGGGTTGGAGGAATTTCTTATATGGAAGTATGCTATTGCTAAGGCATTATATACCTCAATTGAGAGGTATGTGGATTTTAAGACAGGTGTGTGGATATAAGAATATTCCTATTATCCTTGTTGCTTGAGAGAAACACTCACAGCACCAAAGCTTCAGAATCCATTGATACTGAGTCCCACTTAAACAGATGATCCTCTTGCACCCTGTTGTTCAAGTGTTCTTGTGGCATTTCCCGAGTAAGGCCTGCACAACCTTAATGTGGAATCAGAGAAGGCTTGTTCCAGAAAGCTAGAAATACCTGGAGCAATTAAGGGAAGGGTCTGTCACACTATAGCACCCAAAGTGTTTTCTCCAGCAACCCTCAAATAAAATGGCCTATATCACCTGAAGAAAGGCCATCAAATATTCCTTACTGACCACAAAGCACTTTGTATACCACCTCTCATTTGATCTCAGTAAAGACCTGTGAGGTTTTCACGCAAATCTTATAAGACTTGACATTCCCATTGGGCAGATGAGCAAACTGGAGGATTTAGAGCACAATAAAAGTCACAGCAGAGCCAGATCAAGAATCTACATCTTCTTAGCTCACAGTCAGTGCTCTTGGCTCTATACCTGCTACTTCTCCTCAACCACTGAGCCAAAGGTCATTAAGATGGAGAAACAAATTCTTGTGGGTATGCATGCAGAGCAAGTGGAAGGGAAGTTGATTTTGCCTGGAAGGATGCAGCAGAGGAAGACTTCTTAATGAAGTCATCTTGTTCACATGATCTGGTGTTTGGTAAACAAGTCCCTATCATGCCCTTGAGATTATCTTATAGTAGTGCCTTCTCCACTCTTCCCTTTCCAGCCTAAGTAACCCCACCCTCTTTAGTCTCCACATATGATAGCATTGATTTCTCATTTCCTGTCAATTTCCTAGTTTTGTTGTAGCTTTCTGGGGCGGGGGGGAGAGAATGTAGACATTCCACAATGAGATGGAAAATGTTAATTATCATTAAAAAAATGATATACCTAAGTGTATAACTAAGCTCCCCAAGGCAGAGGTTGCCATTAAGTCTGGTCCCTATTCCTTAGCAGGAAGGTGACTTGTCATATGCATTTACATTTGCAGGTAGAGTTAAAGGCAAACTTATCATGAATGTAAAATTATCATCTAAGTTCTTCCATACCCCATGGGAATTCACTTTTGGATTTCTTACCCTGTTGGGTTGGAACTCAACTGGCAGAATGACCCCGTCGGGGTAGGTTGGGGAGACTGACACAGAAAGGCTCCAATGACATGTCCATCCAGGTAAGAAAACAAACTTTGTCCAAGAAGGAACAATTGTGTTATTACAAAGGACAATCTACATTCCAAACTAATTTGTACAAAATAAAAGTAAATTACTAGAAAACTTTAGCCCTTGACCTGTCATTAATAATTTGTTATGAGAGACCTCACTCTTGATCCCAGCCCCTTCTTGTGAAACTAAAGTCTGCTTCTGCGGTGACCACATATTCAAACTACACATTAGTGCATAAGATTCTCAGTGAAAGCACTGATTGGCAGTGTTATCCATGCCTCATTGGAACACATCATCATATAGCACAAATAGCATGGTTTCTAGTTGACTATAAATTTGACTGTTTGCTAGTTCCTGACCCTTGATAAAATTTCCTCTCTGACCCTTGATTTCCTTCTCTGCAGAATGGGAATACAGAAGAACTGAATGGGAAGGACAAAGCACATAGTAGGTAGTCAACAATGTGCAACTTATTAATTATAGCCATAGCATTATAGCAAAAAGGATAACTAGGCTTCCAAAAGAGCCACAAAAGTTCCCCCAATAAGCATTCTATGATCCAGACTATGCTGTGTCAACCAGCAGCTTCCTGAACAACACTTTCCCCTGCAACGGAATATAAACCAGCTTCCCTCTCCTCTTCCCAGACCTTCTAATTATCTCTGCTGTTTACAGCATCCAGCCCCTCTGCTACCAAATTCTCCATTATTCTGACAGCCAACAAACTAGACCTATTAGAACTCAGCACAACTTTTGCCTAAGGCAGGAACTTTGTGAGACCACAAATCGTCTTGGTATTAAAAGTCGGTGCATAAGAACTGCCCTCAGCTTTTGCGCTAAATTGCTAGTTTGAAGACATTCATTGCAGTATATTGTATTTCCACTATATTTTGCTTTAATAGACTTCGTGGTAAAGTGTATAAGAGGAGTTTTAAAGCCTGAGGTAGCACATAGCCAACTTTTTTTTCATTTTATATATTTTTCCATCTTTTGTTTGTCACCTTATATTGTTTTGTTGCTTCACATACATAAAACAACCTGGCAATCACAGAACAATGCCCAACAGTTAGTTGGAGGCACATATTGACTTTACTATTAAAAGTTGAAACAATCAAGCTAAAGAAGCTGTGGTGTATTTTTCTGCTAGTTGCATGAGACTTTAATTTTAAAAACGCATGGAAAATATCCCCTCTGAATGTAATAGCGCTTTCAGTGAACTTGGTTGATTTCTGTGCTTTTGCATTGTCTGCCTAGCACAACTCCACAGTTAGAGAAAGAAATATAAGAAAGCATTTGCCCAGCATTTTCATCTAAAAATACCAGAAATACTCTATGGCCCTGGCTCCTAGATGCTGAGTTACTTGGCAGTCCAAGTGATGCCATACACCTGGCTTCACCTTGATGCAGGTAACATCTGTCATTCCTTTGTTTGTCTCCATGGTGTCATGGCAGCAGTCTAAGAATCCTGTATTTAACTTCCTGTGATACTAGGGAAGGCTAAGGCAAGTCTATGTACTCCTTGTCTTCACGTAGCATACAGTCCCATGAGAGATGTGAGGACTAAGCAAATAGCTAGACAAACACAACTATCACTATAGATTCTGGGAGCTTCTTTATCATCGAGATTTGGGAGAAAATTATACTAACAGGGAATCCACTTTGAGTATGGAGTAAATGGGGGAAACACCCTGTTTTCTTCAATATGCTCACAGTCAACCCAGAACACTTCTGTGACCAGCTTTGTGGGAGTTTTCCTTTACCAAGCAATTCTACAGTTGTTTTTTTTTTTTTTTTCTTTTCTGTTTTTTATTGATTTTTTAAATAAATAAATGACAGCAGAATGCATTACAATTCTTATTATACATATACCACAATTTTTCATATCTCTGTTTGTATATAAAGTATCTTGACACCCAATTTGTGTCTTCATACATGTACTTTGGATAATTATGTCTACCACATTCCACCATCCTTGCTAATCCCCTGCCTCCTCCCTTTCCCTCCACACCTCTTCCCTATCTGGAATTCATCTATTCCTCCCATGCTCCCCCTCCCTACCCCATTATGAGTCAACCTTCTTATATCAGAGAAAACATGGGTGAGAGGTCTATAGTTCTTTACAGACAAGGATTGGGTGTCCTACCTGGAGATAGCATCAGATCACACAGGTGCAGGGTTGGTCCCACAAGACTGCACCCATTTCAGATGCCAATTGCAACTCCAGGGATCCCCATGGTTTACTTCTTGTATTTGGTTGCTTGCTAGAACGGTTCACAGAACTCTGTGACACACTTTGTTTAGATTTACTCCTTATTAAAGGATATAAGGGATACAACTCTGAAACAGGCAAATGGAAAGAATTCATAGGGCAAGATATGAAGGAAGGAGTGTGACACTCCTATGCCCTCTTCAGGCACATCAACCTCCCACCACCTCCATGATCAACAACTCAAATTCTCTGAACCCTGCTCTTTGAGATTTTTATGAACTATTCCATTCATAGATATGATTGACAGAATCATTCACTATTGCTGGTCAACTCTAGCTTCAGACTCTTTTCCCTCCTCAAAAGCCAGGGGTTGGGTCTGAGAGTTTCAGCCCTCTATTCACATTGTTTCTCAATCTGAGGCTACCCAGGAGACCCAACATCACTCATTTCACAGATACACAAAAACATAGCTTCAGAGATTTCAAAGGTTTTACGAGCTATGTTCCATAAAACAGAACACAGACTAAAGGTGTGTATTTCTTATTGTATCACAATATCACAGGAGTCAGGGAAGAATGCAGAAAATGAATGAGATGAGAATACAAGGGAGTTAAATGAGAATCATGTGAGGGAGAAGTGCAAACATAGGAAATCACACGAGAAAAGGCCCCAGAGAGGGAAAGAGCTTGAACTCTTGGGAAATCAAGGCAAGGACTCTTAGGAAGAAGTAGACACAGAAAGGAGAAATAGCGGTAGAAGTGGAATGGTGGTTGAAAGTAGAGCCACGGGACCCTGGAGGTGATGAGAGAGATGGGATGGTATTCCAAGGCAAGGTTGAGTCCACTCAAAGGCTTTCAGCAGAGGAGTTATGTGATCTGGTTTATGTTATCCACTTTGAAGAATCCCTCTCCCTCAGCTTCTGTATGGAGAATAAGTTGAAGGAAAACTGGGAGAGTATTTGGTAAAGCTATCTTAAGAGGGAGGGGTCCAGGTAAGATAGTATAGTTACTAAAATGAAGAACTTTGAAAAAACAACACTTGGGGGAAAGATTTCATGATGACTTGAGGATGGGCTTGACATGATCCTAAAGGAGCAGACAGTTTCTAGGAAGATGCTGAAATGTCCACTTGAAGTGTGACATCTGAGCCAGGAAACACTAGAAGACACTGATGTGAAATAATGTCAAGCATTTCAGTTTAGGCACCTCAGGTTTGGTTTCAGATGTGAATGGTCAAAATTCAATTGCAACTAAAGAGAGATGGCTTACAAAGAATACCAAGATATCTCATGAAATGTGAGGACGCAATTTACCTAGGAAGAGGACAACCAGCAAAATCTAGAGCCAAGTAAAAAGAAGAAGAAATGTATTGATCTCCCAAGATCTGGTACTGATAACTGAGTTCAACCTCTCCCATTCTCTGTGTCTCCCGATTGCAAGTACCAATTTTGGGAAGAAAAGGTCTGATTGGCATATGTTAGGTAAGAGGCCCATACTTCTCCAATCAGCAATGGATATTGAGGCAAGATCCCATGGTGCAAATATGGCTGCTCCAGCCTTACCCTGGTTGTTTGCTGGTACTTCTCAAAGAAGGCAGTAGGCTGTGAAGTGGTGTCATACTCCAAATGACTCTAGAACATACCTGCAATTTAAAAAAAAAAATCTTTGCAGTAACCTTCTGAGACTGATGCTGCTATAAACACATTATAGAGAAAGACAGTAAGCCCAAAGAAATTGATCACCTCCCAGGCCACATGGTTAGTAGGTGGTAGAGCTTTGTAAGCCTTTGTGGATTAACTTTGGTGAGTTAATGCCCAGAGGATTCTGTCTACACTTACAGCTTCTCAAAATGCACTTTC
This sequence comes from Marmota flaviventris, assembly GCF_047511675.1. Lineage (NCBI taxonomy): Eukaryota > Metazoa > Chordata > Mammalia > Rodentia > Sciuridae > Marmota > Marmota flaviventris. Next base: position 145,859,767 of record NC_092499.1, read on the forward strand.
CCAGCTGTAGCCTTATTCTAAAGTGTGCTGAGAACCCCACAGAAGAGAAGAGAGATTTGGTTGAACTTAATTATGTTCTAGTTGATTCACCAGATGTCTGGAATCTGAGATTTATGCTTTTTTCACAGATGGTTAACGTAATGATTGGAAGGATAAAAGTGCATTTGCCTAGAGTTAAATGTAAGGTTGATATAGCAATGTGATTGCTTCTGTTTCAAAGCTTGGCCAAAAAATAGACAAAACTGTTTCTGTAGGAGACCAAAAGGAAGGGTGAATGTCTCCTTCACACAAACTTGTGCACAGGCCTTTTTCTGAACCCTGTGATAGGTAGATACGATTCATCTTGACTCAAGTGGAAATAATGAAAAAATACCTCCAACAACACCAAAAGGAAAGACTGATTACACAGAAGAAAATGATATTCATCACCTAGCCTACCCCTCCCCCTTTACGTTAAATGAAGAAATTGTGCATAGCAGGAAAAGATATGTTAAGTATAATGAACACCTAGGCATGAAATTGTGTTGACCAAACTTTCAGGATAAAGAAAAGAAAGTCGCTTGAATCCACATAATGTATTCCATTCATAAAGGACTCACATTTAAGCCAAGAACAGACACTTCTCAGCATTTAGTCCTCTATTATTTTCAATGTCAAAACACTGTAGAGATGAACACAGCAGCCTCTCTTAACTTTCTTATCCTATTTATTTTATTCATGACAATTAAAACATTGTTACATATTTTCCTGGGTTTTCTAATTTCCTCTCTGAGAATATAAACTTCTCAAGAGCAGGGACTTGATCTTGTTTGCACCTGTACCCAGGGCCAAGACTGATGTGTGATACCAAATGGCAAGTACGAGCTGTAGGTAGAGACAGTGGCCCAGAGAGGTGTCAATCTAGGTGTCAATTTGTAAATTTCTCTTTTTTTCAGTTTTCTGTGTCTATGACATCATAATAAAGACAAGGCTCGTGCCTATAGAATCCAACAGAATGTGCAATAGATAACTCAATAAAATTATTGACAGGAAGAAGCAAAGGGTACAAAGTAGGAAAACATTACTTTAAAAGAAATATTAAAGTTTTACCTCCAACAAGCTCACTTTATCAAGAGTTCACTTTATGGGGAAGAAGTGGAGTGGGAAAAACAAATAAAAATAAACAAAAACTAGGTGAACATATCCCCTCCTAGAACACAATATTTGAATGAGGATGTCCTCAAGATCTGCAACTCTCCTGAGCCTCCCTCCTGTTTCCAGTGGATCCAGATATCCCATGGATACTCATATGGAAAACAAAACCCATTGCCACACCATATCCTTTTGTTCTCTGATTTTTGAGTAATTGCACCCCTTTGACCCCGAGAGGACTGGAAACTCAAATCACCATTTTCCCCCGTCTGCCCCCCACTGCTGATTCAAGGATGTATTTTGTTGTGTCTTCTTCAGAATCTTTCCCAGGTGTGCACACTCCACCCTGCCATTAAGGAAGGCTCTCATTCTGACTACATCATCTCTTTTCGAGGTCCATGGCATTAGCCCCTTATTCAATCTTTGCTTCTGATCTCTCCATTCCACTATCTACCTGCCATTCCGTCCCCAAAATGAACTTTAGAAACAGCAGTCATATTAATACATTTCCTTCATTAGCTAATTTTTTGACTTCACCACACTTTGAGGAACAGACTACGAATCATGACATTGAAAGTCTTCTATGACCTTCTCTAATCTGAGGCCAAAGTGTATCTTTCCACATGACCTCTCACCTCCTTTTTCTCTGCTCATTCACCCACCATACATTTAGAGGACTCTAAGAAAGCATCACATACTGACTCAGGGGACTATGATTCAGTTCTCACCCTTGCAAAGAATTCTAAAATTCAGAGTCTTGTAGAAAAAACAGATGGGCAAATAGCCTCGCTACCACATAGAATGGACAAAGTGGAACAGGGAGAGTCTTTTCACTCTGAGTGTCATTTCCTCTCAGTGGAAAATGAAACACAGGCCTAATAAATTAAATAATACCTTGGTTGCCCAAAAGTATAAATATAGTCACATAAGTACCTTCCTTTTGCCACAGTATGGCTAATGCTAAACTGACCAAACTAAAATAGAAATTTCAGAAAGGTCATGCAATCATTTGGACCTAGTCAGAATTTTCTGCCACATCACATCTGGAACCATTAAAACTATAAAGACATTTCTATCTTGAGAAAGAATGCACACAATAAATTGGGAAAGGCAGCAAGATCCAAGAAACTGAGAGAAAAGCAAAAAAACAAAAACTCTCACATATCTAGATATTTCAGTAGGTAGCAGCAAAGATCCCCTTGGTCAACCATTTTCAAAATTTGTTCTTAACCACAGAGCTCTTTTGCAAAATATATAAGCTTAACCTCAAAAAAAAAAAAAAAAAAAAAGGCACCTCTGGGCCCAGTACTATGACCTCCCTCAGGAACCCTGAGGCTCTCAAGGCCTCTTCACAAAACCCTACAAGTATGAAAAAAACAGGTGGCACATCTCTGGAGATAGTATTTCCTTCTTAATGCTCATAGTCACAACTTGCAAAGGGAAAATCAAAGCTGGACCATTAATGTCATCCAAACAGGCATGTTAAAGATTAGACTCCATCAAGGTTACTAGACTACATCTGAAGGGATCAGCATGTTTGATGGGCTTGTAATGATTTAAAATTTAGCCCAGAAGAGAGAGAGAGAGGCGAGAAGAGAGGAAGGAAGAAGAAAGCCAGCCCCTCTGAACTGCTCAACAGTTTTACTTTTCATCCTGAGATGCCTGGAAGCACTGACTTTTGTTGTCACTCTGGGCCCAAAGCACCCCTTCTTTTCCCACGGTGACCTCTGCCATTTCTGTAGGTGGTTTACATAGCAGAGTGCAGGGTCACATCTCTTCAGCAAACTTCTTCACAGTAGAAAGGGCAAACAAGGTTTCACATAACTTCCTGTTTCTCAAGAGAGCTACGAGTCTTCCTCCTCGCCCATGTTTTTGTTTTTCTGCTCATTCTCATGGAACAAAAAGGAAAAAAAAAAAAAACCTGGAGATAGTTAGAAAAGGAAAATAACTTAATTAAAAGCAGGTAATAATCAGAAACTTACATGGGGCTGAATTTGCATTTGATCCTTTTCTCTCCACTATGTATTTGAGAAGTTTGTATGTACCCTGTCGATTGGAGAAATAGTAAGTAAAAATGTAACATATGCACAACCTTTTGTTTGTGTATTTTATGCTTTTTTTTTTAAGGCAGATGCCCTAGAGAGATTTAGCTTTGGGGTTATTGTGTGGAGAAGGGTATTTGGGTTTAAGGTTTTCAGATGAGGCTAAGGCTTTTTGGTTGACTCTTGACATGACCTTTAACTAGAAGCGCCTCCAGAGAAGGAACTTGGGCTTATTCATCTTTATGACCCCTGCACCCATCATCAGAGTGCTGGGTACAAAGTGGACACTCAGAAAGTTTATTAAGTCATTGTGGGTTGAATGTTATAACCCCAAACTTTCATTTGCCATCTGTAAAAGATAATAACAATAATACATAGCCAAAAATATCGTGTCATTCATAATTTCTTAAAGCCTTTGAAATTAGTTCCAGAAAGAGTGTCAATAACTTCTTGAAAAATATAAGATGGAATATGTACAGTGTTGAACTCTGACCTTGTCAACACACTTTCTCCAACTTTAGGTATGTATAGCCCCAACAAACTGAAATGTTATGTTCCAGATGAGAAAGCATTTTGCTAAAATGACTCATCAATTACATAATGTGAAAATAGTCCCTGGAAATAACCAGGTACTTGAATAAATTATTTTAATTTTCCCAACTGGGGATAGGAAAATCTATGTAAGTCTAGAAGATGTTCTCACCCTTGGAAAATAGCCTAGACATCAAACTAACTACAGGCACAGTCTCTATATTCTTTAATATAAATGCATTCTTTAAAATGGAATTATTCAAATCCCAAAGGCTGAGTTCTTTTGCTCTGAAGATCAAACACAAATAGTGTCCCCTATCATACTTGTCATCAGTCTGGATGTCCAAGACAACCAGGAATTGCACTCTGTATCCCTACAGCACATTTTCTGAGAATTTCTTTCATGCCAGCCTAGTGTGTCCAAAATTCCAGTGTGATGGTTTGCCATTTATACACTTGGTGCAGTAGTTTGTGAATAATGCAAATCACTTAAATCGCTTCACTTGTAATTAATGAGAATGCAATTGTTTCTATGTGTAACTGGAAGGAGGGAAAGACCCCCTGAGAAATGTCTCTTACAAAATGTAAGTTAGTTTTCATTTAAATATTGCTGAGATTAATGATAGTCTTGCAGAAGATCATTGCCCATGTTTACCTACATATTCACTGGAAATCCTTCTCAACCTCAGAAAATTAAACTGGACTAGAGATTATACTGGAATGAGAGTTTTCAGATCAACTACCTATATTTTGCTCTTGTCAACTAAGGATAAAAAAAGAGAAGATTTTCTTAGATTATTCTGACGGAAAGTAGAGTCTGCAGGAGGAAGGTAAATATTTAGGGGAGATGGGATTTAAATTTAGGTTTAGAAGATGGTAAGAAAATCTGATTTTTTTGGGGGGGAGGGGTGCTTCTGGGGAGAGTGGATTGGACCTTGTATCATTGACTGCATTTAACAGTGTGCAGAAAACAGAAGCTGAAGCGAAACCTAAGGCAAAAAATCTCTGATGGGATGTGGGAGAGTAAAAGTGAGAGAAAAAGGGAAGGCAAGCCAGAGAGAGAGAGAGGGTCAGGGAGGCAGAAAGGAGGGCAGCGCTGGGAGAAGACATGAAAAATTAGAACAGGAGCTCGGAGCACTCGGGAGAGCAGAGGAAATGACAGTTGAAATTAGAACAGGAGCTAAGAGGAGTGAGCAGAAGGGGACGGCAGGAACTAAGAAATTTGAGGCAGGGAGAAACTACAGAAAGAAGTGGACAGAATAAAGAAAAGCTCAGCTTCAATAAGGAGGCCCAGGACTCGTGTCGACCAGGAGACATGTCCTGCTATGGATCAACAAAAATTATTTGTCATTCTGAAATGACTCTGAAAGGGGGAATAGAATGTGCCCCAACAATCAATATTAAATTTTATGCCTGCTGCACCTTTCAAAAGCCTCAAGAAGACATTGATTCAAGTAAGTGTCACGTTTTTTAAATGACCTTTGATTATTCACTTTAACAGTTTTACAGTAGAAGTTTGCACCCTGAGTTGGGGACCAGCGAAAACCAAAGAATGGCTTCCAGTTGTGAGTGTGCACCTGCAAGGATGCACTGGTCCTTGTGGCAGGTGGAGGGATGCACTGGCAGGAGAAAGCACTATTTTCCATCCAACAGGAACATGCTGTTATGTGGGGGTTATGGTTTTTATTATAGAGCTGACTTTCTTAGAAAGCCAAAAAGAAGTTGTGCTTTCTGGCTGGTTTGATGGAATGGTTTAGGGCACTTTATAAGTTGTATTTTGTGGCTAGTTTTATAAGTGGAAAATATCTGATTCCAATGGAATGGTTTGGGAAATCTGAAAGTGTGTTCACCAAAATGAGGCCTTTGCAGAACTGGCCAATCAGGAATCTGGCCTTGCAGAGTTTTCACTAACATAGTTTCATGTCTTATAATCAGACACCCTGATTGTGTCAGAATTGGTTATACCAGGTACAGGTTTGGATCTGAAACTGAATGACTAGGATTTCAAGCTGGGACACATGATATAGCAATGCTCTGTATCTCTTTATACTTGAATACCAAAATCAGAGCCTAGGCTTTAGGCCTAGAATATACATTCTCTATTGTATTAGAGATCTCCATGTACAGCTGATTGGTTCCTTTGAAGGTCATCCACAGGCATGTCTGCTCCATGCCAGACTTTTAAAAACTATCTATCCAAGCCAGGCATGGGGGTGCATGCCTGTAAACTCAGCTACTCAGGAGGCTGAAGCAGGAGAATCACAAATTTGAGGCCAGCCTCAGCAATTTAGCAAAATCCTGCTTTAAAAAAAATGGTGTGGGGTGCTAGGGACATAGTTCAGCAGTAGAGAGCCCCTGGATTCAATCACCAGTACTACAAAAAAAATTTAAAGTTTTAAAAAGTTATCTTCCCAGTTGGTACCAGTCATGGTTCTGGACCTTTGATTCTATTGACCTGTCTTATCATCTAACTCAGATTGATTTCATGATAACCCCTGATTTGGGAATCCGTATCATCAGCTAGTCCTGAAGAACCCAGTCTTTCTGCTTCACCTGCCCTGGCAGAGTTACTTGAGCAACATCCTAACAGGCTGCTGATGAAGTGAAAAACCCTGGTGTCCTTATGTCCAGGCTTACTTAAGGATTATAAAGCCATGTTAGCCAACTAATACTCAATAATATCTATCTTTCTTCCACTGACTCTTGACTTCTGTCTACAAGTGGTTACATGTCTGTCCGATTCTAAAAACTCATTCATTCATCTAATAGAGGTTCATTGACCCAATATGATATGCTAGGCAGTGCACTAGGAACTATTCAATTTTTATTCATTCAATTAAATTCTATTCATTCAGATATTTATTGAACATTAACCATGTATTGGATGCTTTTCTAAGTGATGGAGATAGAAGATAGGGCAGTGAAGAAAGTATAGTCACGGTTTTCATAGATGCTACATTTCACTGAATGGAAGCAATAAGTATGCAAATAAGTAAATATGGTAAGGTAGATGATGTGGGGACAAAAGAAGCAAAATAAAGCATTGAGAACAGGAAGTTTTCTTTTTCTCTAGGAAAAGCCTCAGATAAGACATTTGACAAGACATCTAAGGAAATAGAAGAAAGTTTTACAGATTTGGGAGGATGAATCAACCAATAAGGAGTAGCAGAACATGCTAAAACCCTAAGACATTTAATTTATTAAAGCAGCAGGCAAAGGCCCAACTAGCTGGCATAGACTGAGCCAAAGTAGTGAAATTTAAGAATTTCCAGGGCCACTATCAGGATTGCTCTTGAAATGGACTTCAGTGTCCACCTTTGGTAAGGCCTGGGAAACTGTAGGAGACCTCTGAGCAGAAGACTGGCATAAAAATATTTTCATAAAATCACTTTGCTGCTGTGGAGAAGAGATTCTGGATAGGAAAGTGTGGAAGCAAGAGATACTGGCTGAAAGGCCACCATAATGGTCCAGGCAAACAATGACAGTGACTTGGATCAAGGGTCTGGCAATGGGATGTGATCGGCAATGGTCAACCAGTAGATTATTCCAAACAGAAAATTTTCTGATAGATTGGCTCATTGCTGTGCTAAAAAGAAAGAGTCAATAATGTCTAAAATTGTTTTCCTTGGGCAACTAGGAGAATAAAATTGGTCTTTATTAAGATAGAAAAGATTGGAGAAGGAGTGGAGTTAGAAACCTAAACATCAAAAATGAGTTTTGTTTCAGAATGTTGAGTGGGAGATATTAAGTAGGCATGACCAGTACATACACAATATCTGAGGTTCAGGGTACAGGTTAGCTCAAGATGGCTTTGGAAATGTGGTATATATACATAATGGAACATTACTCAGCCATAAAAAGAATGAAATTATAGTTTTCTAGTAACTAGATAGAACTGGAGACTATCATGCTAAGTAAAATAAGCTAATCCCCAAAAAACCAAAGGCCAAATGTTTTCTCTGATATAAAGATACTAACACACAATGAGGGGAAAAGGAGGAAAGAATGGGAGTTCATTGGATAGACAAAGGGGAATGTAAGGAAGAGAGAGGGAATGGGAATAAAAAAGACAGCAGAATAAATCGGACATAACCTTCCCATGTTTTGTATGAATACATGACCACTGTAACTCCACATCATGCACAACCACAAGAATGGGAAATTATACTTCATGTATACATAACATGTCAAAATACAGTCTGCTATCATGTAGACAAAATAAAAGATGGTTTTGGAGTTGTTAGTATTTAGAGTACATTTATGGGCAGGATGAGATCACACAGGGAATAAAAATAGATAAAGGCAAGACAATGTCAAAAGATAAGTTCTTGGGCATCCTGAAGTTTAGCAGTTAGGCTGATGAGGCAGTACCAGCTGGAAGATTGAAGTGGCATCTGTGAGGTGGGAGGGGAAAAGGAGAATGTGGCTTTCTGGAATCCATACACAGGAAGAGCTTTGAGACACACAGGAGTGATCAGTGTGTGCCATTTGATGGATGGATTTCACAATGCGAGTCATTCGTGGCCTTGATAAGAGCTTTGTCAATGATGAGGAGAAGTGTACACAAAGCTGACTTAAATGAACTCAATAAAGAATAGGAGAGGAATGGGGTTTAGGCAGAGAAATGAAGCAGGACTTTGGAAAAGATGTGATCAGGAGATGGTGTTCTGAAGATGTGTAAAATGAGAGCATCCATGTACAAACAAGGGAACAGGGAATGCTGGTGATGCAGAAGAGGGGAGGAAACTGCTGGGGCAAGAACCATGAGTGCACAGGAGGGGACGGGACAACAGGAGGGGACGGGACACAGTGTGGAGGAGGCTGCCTTGACTTAGGAGTTTAGGCTGGTTATTCACAGTAGCAGTAAGAAGTAGACTGACGATATGGTATGGACACAAGGATGGACGTGTGCAACTTCTCCCTTGGTTGCTTCTATTTGTTCTATTAATTAAGGGAGCAAATTCATAAGCAGAGTGAGGGTGGTGGAGTCAACAGTAATGGTTTAGGCAAAATGTTCTGATCAAAGATTGGGAAGAGGGCAATAGTGGGGAGTTTGAAGAAGTCTCACTGGCTACGTCTTAATAGCTAAAATCTGCCAGTGTGAGGGCAGCAGATCCAAGGGCTTCACCAGCATCTTTCACCCTAGCTTTTAGATGGAAGGATAGCATCCACCTTGAGTTTGTTTATGATTTTCATGTGAAATTTCCATGACTTTATCACCAGGAAACTCAGTGTTCTTTTTCTCCTTGTCATCACCATATCTACAATGTCACAATCCCCACTGCGGATCACTCCACACTTCTTGAAATTCTCCCTGATTTCCCTGACCATGTAACAATAGGGCCCTCTTTCCACCAATCTCTTCTGTACCCTTAACTAAATCCTCATCTTACCCTCCACTGAAACTACCTTCCCTCCAAGAGTCTGCCTGTCCTTTTCATGCTCCTTAATAAGCAATCCTGCATATGCCCACAGCATCCACCACAATGCTATAGTCATTGCTTCTGTGACAATGTCATCTTCCATATCAAATTCCATGGTAGTTATTTTTTGATACATTGTTCTGATAAAATGTGCTATTGTGGACTCAAACTAAATATTTGGGCCATATTTCTCATCTACCTCCCCAAGCCAGTTCTACATCCTCTTTGTCTATAGTTAAGAGCAGTATGATTCTTTCAGATCTTCAGATTTGAAATTAGAAGTCATTTTAATCTTCTCTCTTCTTCTTGGTTTCCTATCCAATCTTATCTGTAATGGATAGAACCATGTCTTCATACCTGGGACTTCTCAAGAAGCCCCAAACAGGATCTTAAATTTAACAGATACTTGGTTAATACAGTAAGTGAATATCCATGTGATATTTAATAAACTATTACCTGTGCCATTATGTCATGCTTTCTCTTCACTCACTACTACCAATGCCTTAGCCACAGCCAAGTGTCCTTTTAATCTACAGTGTGGGCACATCGACTGACCCAGAAAAGAGGCCATCCCGATTTACAATAGATAAGAAGAGGTACAGCAAGTAGAATGACTAAGTGTGATAGAACTTGGTGTCTATTCAGAAAACATCCTTCATGGCTTTGCAAATAGGCAAAAATGTCAAGTCAGCTCTACTCTGAAGCCATTTGGAGACATTTGCAACAATGAATGCATGATTAAGTTTATTGTTTAGTAAACAGTTTGCAGACATTAGCCAAGGAAGAGTTATGGCGGCAGTTTACAAATAATTGCAATTGAATTAGGCAGACTGCAATGCAAAAGCAGTGCAAATAACTTGCCAATTCCATAAAATGTTTTGCAAACAGATTCTGGGAGAAAATAGAATTAGAAAAGCAGAAAATCCAGAAAGGAATGTTTTCAGAGTCTGCTTTGCAGAGAGTGACAAAGGATGCCCTCGTATTTTACCATGAGAGTGAAGTGCTAGTGAAAGGTGTTTATTTCTGCTTCGCCTTGGAGACAGAACTTGGCTCAGCTTCACAGTGGCAAACAGGGGGTATGACTCAGTGATTTGGCACTTAACAAATTCAATTGAACAAAAGTGGCAGAATCATTTTAAAATAGAATATGTTTCTGCTGAGGGGGATCGTGGCAGAGAAGAATCCTGGGTTATGGAAATACACCGTTCATAGAAATCCACCTCTGAGATAAACCTATGCTCAATGACAGAAACACAATGTATATATGGAGTAGGTTAAACTAAAAATATTCATTTAATTAAATATATATTATAAAATACATATTATGAAACATATTTAATTGAACAATATATTCAGTATATTTAAGTATACATATAGTTATGTATATGTATATGATATAGTGTACATAACATAGCATGCATGTAATCATATGTATATATAATAAATAATATTTAATAGCAGCTACCATGTCCACTTAAAAGCTACCTCTCCTAGGCCAGTGGGGAAGAAACATTACTTACACTTTTTTCGCATTCACCAAACTGTTTCATTTATTTTTTACCATTGGCTATATGGATTGAAGCTATGGATGCAACTATAAACACACTGGAATGAACCTAAAAATTGAATGAATGAAAAACTAGCAGTGCTTAAATTAACTTAAATATAGTTACTCACTAGAATTGCTTGACTAGGTATTCTTCAGTCACATTAACTTGACATTTTTGTGTTTAACAACAACAATAACAAAAAATACAGAGCATTTACTAAAAGTGCAAACATGATTTAGTGAGAGATTCTCTAGGGAAGGAGTACCCACAGGACTTTGGTGGTTAAAGGTTGGCCTTTTGTCTCAAAATGCATCCTGAGTTTGTGGTTTTCCTCTTCTAACCGCACTCTTTATCATATACAATTGATTTTGTAACCATCCACTCTGATTCTTAGACTCAAAAATGCTTTGGGGGAAGAACAGATGATCTCAAGCAAACTTCAGAGAAAAAATCAAGCTCATAAGTCAAGGGGTATGATAACTTGTTTATGTGAAGAAAGAATCAACTCCTATATCTTCAGAGAGAATCCAGGATCAGTCACAAATCATTAGGAATTGGAAGCAGTCAGATGTATGAATTAAGAAATTGAATTTCAATCTCTTCTCTATGGCATTTTGAAGTCTCAACAGGTGCATAATTTTTAGAATTAGCCCAAACAGGTTTTAAATCTGCAAATGTGCATTGAGGCTAAATAATGGGTCACATATAACATAATTGGACACTTCTTTGCACTGAAACTAGATATAAAAATATACTCATCATTTCTCAAAAGCAAATTATGTTTATGCAGTGTGTAGTTGCATTTTTCACATTCAAAAGTTTTCACTGTCTACTATAGACATTTGGGGTGACACAGATCATGTCCATAAATGGAAACTTTAGAATTGAATCATTTGCAGCATTTTAGTTGCAAAGCAATTCTGTATTTCAGCAGTTGATAGAATAGGAAGCTCCTGAGTTGGATACTAAATAAAAAAGCACATTAGATGACAAGAAGTCCGAGTGCTATCTTTTCCTTTTCCCTTTTGCTCTTCTGTCTCTGAAAAGAGGCAGCATTTTCTCTTTGCAGCCTAAGGAAATGAAAGATGCCTAGTTTCAGCACTTGTTGATCCCATTAACAGGGAAGATTGACATGAAGTAGACAATTGTATCTGACATGAATATGGGTAAGGAGGGGATTGTTGAAATGGAGACTCTTGCTAATGGAAGAAAGATGACCCAAGCCTTTTGACAGATGTCAACTAGATTGGAGTCCAGTGAAGTCATAACCATTTAATCTGCAATGCAAGAGAAGACAAATTGCATGACTGATAACCTCTTTATTTTTTATTCTACAATTTTTTACTCTGCAGTCTAGAAAAGAGTTGGGGTTCTTGACTTACTAATGTGGGTCAGTGATATCTATTCAAAGTTGCAGTGGCTTTATGGCTTTTGTTAGTTGGTGGCCCCTTTTTTGAGTCAAGGAAGTAAAGAATAAACAATAAATAAATTAATAAAGAAATGATGTAAACAATCTAAGAAACACAACTCTTCAGTGAAATTTTGAATTCAATTATGGGAAAATGACTCTCAGAAGCATTGAAGATTTGTTCAATGCATTATAGGAAACTGAGGTACATATGAAAAATGTACTTAAACACTATTTAGTTCTAATGGTAATATAGAGACAGAAACTTTTTTATTTAAAAAAACCCTCTTATCCTTCTGAGATATTTGTGTGTCTGTCTGTCTGTCTGTCTCTCTCTCTCTCTCTCTGTGTGTGTGTGTGTGTGTGTGTGTGTGTTTCTTTGTGGATTGTATGGGAAAAATACAGGTAAAGAGGCAAGGGTAAGAAGACTTGACTAGTGACCCTTGTATCTTAAATTACCTTTTATTATTTTCCTTGCTAAAGGATAAAATTCCCTCTATTTGCCTCTCCATCCCTATGTCTAGAGATTTTGTGATCTTTTGAAGGCCAATTCAATTTGATAAAATTTGAGATGTTCTTACAATGGAAAAAATAGATTGGCACTAAATTTTGATGACACCCCAAAGTGAAATTTATAGAAAATCCCATCCATTGGCAATGAATATTTTTTTCTTAAGTCCCAAAGGAGCTCTGCTAGCATTCTCTCTGGATAGTTGGCAGCATTCCGAGAGCCATTCTCACTCCAAAGCAAATGAACTTGACCTGCCAAAGGCATGGAGCCATAGAAGTCCCACACAGTAAGCAAGATCATGAAGCCTTAGATTCTACCATTGCTTTATGATAACCAAAAGGACCTGTTATGCTCATTAGATCAAGATATGCTTCTTGAGCATCTATTTTGTGCTAGGAAGTACACTAAGGGTTGGGTCTGCAAAGCCAGGGTCTCTGGCCTCAAGTAACTTATAGTCTAGAGAAAATAGAGACCCAGGGGCATGTTTTTTTAATCCAAGGTAACAACACAGGGGTCCATAGAAAAAGAGTCTCCCAGGAAGTTCTGAATGTTCTGTGCTCAACATAGGCATGATGAGGAAGCTCTACTCAACATCTGGTGAAGGGAACACCATCAGATTCCCTAGAGGAAGTCCTGTGAGGACAGTAACATGAGTGTGACCTGCACTGAGGAGTAATGGGTACTCCTCTGGAGATCGCGCTCTTAATTCTCTCATTCCTCCTCATCATCGTCAGATCTGCTCCTCCTGTCTTTGGTTATGATTTCTTCCAGTAGTACCCACTGGTGGGAAGGATTCCTCTACTCTGAGTTTTAGAAGATCTCAACCCCTCTCTTTCCTTCATTTTTTTCTTTAACTGTCTTGTAAACTTTTTTGATTATACTCATCCCTCCACCATGCCAATGAACATTTTTTGAACACTTGCTGAACAAGACTTTGCATGCATTATCTCACTTAATCCTTACAATAATCACCCGAAGTAATATCATGTACCTGTTTGACAGTGTGCTAACTAAGGCACAGCTAGGTTAGGCAACTTTTCCAAAGATAAAGCTAGTGAGCAGTGCAGTCTGATTCTAGTCAGTCAGTCTGATTCTAGGGTAGTTAGATCACAACTATTTTTTCTTGTCTCCTTCACTAGATTACAGACCTTGTAACATGGTAGTAATAACCTGTTATTTGCAGTTTATGCCATACCTCCTCTCTTGATATTATAGTTGTGATCACATAATATCAATTGAATTAATGGATAAAGGAATGAATAAATAAATGAGTGAGTGGACTTTACTTAGAAAACTGGTAAAATATAGATTACCTGTGAAAAGTTGAGATGGCAAATGAAAATCAAGATATAAAATGGTATCTAAGCATGATAGTAAAAGCAATAAAATATAGACTTCACGAGGACTTTGTAGTGGTCAGAATACTCATGTGAAACTATCAGAGGAAAGAAGTGGCTGGATACTTATATCAGTTTAAAAGGGAATACTTGGTGACTGCCTGTGGAAACATGATGAAGGATATTACTGCTATGTGAAAAACCCGAAATAGACTAATGGAAAATACATAAGTGTTTAAAGAAATAAAAGCGCAATCATTCATGATCATACCACCAGATGGTAAACAAAAATTAACATTTTTTAAGTTATCAACATTGGCTATTGCATAAAAATCAACTTACAATACCAGACAAAGCAAGAAAATAAAGGCATGTTAATTTCACCAGAAATTTTCACCTCCAAAATACTGTCCTATATTAATATCTATTTTGAATTGCCAGATGATTGGTTCATTGGTTATGCATAAATTGTCCACTGATGGAGTAAAGAGCTGAGTTAAAATCATTTTAGTCCAGTTCTATCATCATAGACATTAGTGCATGCTGAAGTTCAAGGATGCAAAAGTTGGACACTCCTAGCTTGACCTTCTGAATGAGTATCCTCTGCTTTGAGTGTCTCCTGATCAGCTCTTCTCTGGCTCAACTCATTCATTCTACTATGTAGACAGCTAATGGTTATAGCACATACTATGTTTCCCTTCTGCCTTGTTTCTTAAAAAATAACATTTTCACAGAATTATTAAAGTAAGCATCACATACAGTGCATCAATGATATCTTTATCTCCTTAAAAAACAAATTAATTGGAAAGTTACATTGCAGATGCTAAGTAGGGAAATTTTTTGTCTCAGCATAGTAATTTCAAACACAGGCTACTATCAATTCATATGTAAGCATCCAGAGTTATAAAACCAAAACTTTGAGGAGAAAATAAGGAATTATACAACATTTCCTCTGAAGCTCCTTTAAGAGATAAGCCAAGCCAGTTCCAATAAAATGAACTGTTTGATATTGACTCATAAATATAATACTTACGAAGTGTCTTCTGTGCCAGGCACTGAGCTGAAGGATGACCCATATATATTTTTTTCCATAACTACATCTGGCCAGACATGTGACCAGTGCACATATGTGCAGTTGTTATATTAGGATGATTTATGAGATGATTGCTATTATCTGAGTCAGTCAGCTTCACAAAGACTGTTGCCAGAGAAGTGTTTATTTAGTAGATGTTTGCCATAAGGTTTGGTATGTTTTCCCACTTGTTTCCACAGGTTTAATTTTGCAGAATGTCAGGAGACATTTCTAGAACTTAAATGGTTTCTAGACTGGAGAAAGATACAATGTGGTTCAGATTTTAAGTGTCAAATTATTCCCAAGATTTATTAAGTACCTACCCACCTTCAGTGTAATTCTTAGATAGTAGAGGTCTCCATTTGAAATATTTTTTTTCTCCAGGAACTTACATTCATTGATTTTTCTTGAGTCTAAAAATAGAAGACAACATCCACTGAAGAATTCTTAATATTTTTGATGCCTCAGTGGATTAAAAAAAAAGAAATGCAAAAAGCTACAAATTGTATGGTGGAACTTCGGATGTTGCTCTCTGGAGATATGTGGATATCTCTGGAGATAGTTGATCATATAACCTCTCTTAACCTCTGATTTCTCAACTAAGATTAGATTGATCATTATAAGGACGCTAGTATGACAATAAAGGCACCTTGCAAATTCTAAAATGGCATAAATAATGCTTTTAATAGTAATTTCATAGGTATTTCCACAATTGTACTATCTCTACCTCTTTCCAAATTTCATTAGCCCACATTTATGCATATTAAGAATAATTGCAAAAATTGTTTGAGATTGTTTTATATTTTGGAACCTACTGTGTTTGAAAGAGAACTTAATCATTTTATGAATATGTCAACATAATGCTAATTCTTTATAAGGATAAAATGTCTATGTGCTCATGATGATCAAACAGGATCTGGTTTTGTCTTCTTGCTCAACATCTGGGGTAAAGAGAATGATTGGCTGTAAAGGAACAGAATAGTTCCTGGACCACCTAACACTATCCAATAGCCTTTTTGTAGAAATCTTCTATTTGCAAGGAACTTGAAGTAACTTCCCACCTGCAGCACTCACCTGCAGGCAGGTAAATGCAGCTTCAAGGTTCCCTTAGGACAGACTGTACCAGATAGCTTGAAAACGCCTGAATTTTTGATATTCAGCAGACACTTCCCAGGGAAAGCAAAACTCACCCTGGAGCCCCCCACGTACAAATTATAGTCACCATTTAAACCATCATCACAGTATTTGAGGTTAGTAAAACATATTGCTTGAGCTATAAAACATTCTAAACTAGCATTCCAAATGTCTTGCCTCAAGCAAGCACTTAAATTAAAGTTTCAGACAGCTGGCACTGGAATCATAATAACAGTTTTACACAAAGGGATTGGCTAAACATGATTATTGTTTTGATAATTTATTGTCAACATGCATTATTGTGCCCTGATCCCAATGGTTGGCTTTGTTTCTTTCCTATTGCAACAGGTGATGGTGACAAGGTCTGGCTCAGTGATAGAAAAAAAAAAAAATGTTGCCCTGGTCCTAGGTAGATCTCATATACATGCACACACACACACACACATGTACACACACATATGCACACACTCATACACTACAAATCATAGCATATTATAATTAATTTCCATAATCAGATCATCATTTCTTTCCTGTGAATCACTTTGCTAGTTAAAGGGTAAAATCCGCCAGTAGTATTCTTAGTAGCTGATTACAAAATAAATAAATAAAAGTAGAATATAAATACAATCTAGATTCCCTTGGAATATCTATTTTCCAGAGCCTTCCTTTGTGTACTAGATAGAAGCAGAAAATGCCAAAGTATTTCACTTACAACTTGAAGCATGTACTGGCAGGCTTGGCTCTACATAGGCATATGGGTGCTGTTTCACCCAAGACACAGACAATGCTGCTGATAGCTATTTGCCCTTTAGCCAATACTAAAACACAATATTTTGCAGCCTTATTAACATATTTTCAAGGATAACAGATTCTCCATTACTTGGACTTGGAACATTTTGAAAGATTTTATTTTCACCATTAAGAAATGTGCCTGATTGACATTGATCTTCCATTTTGCTCAGATTGATCCCATTCACAGATTCCCTACTAGGAGTAGAAACATAGAATTATATTTTATTATTTAGATTTTGGACAAGGTATCATACATACAAGGGGTTTTTTTTCCCCCCTCAGTCTTTTGATGACCTAGAAGCAGTATGGTAAAATCTTTCGCCCTTTTAATAAGACATCTGGCATTGCTTATCACAGGATAGTACAAATTGCTACAGAAATGCAACAGGTTATTCTGTGTTGTGTCTTTCTGTGCCAAAAACTTAGTGAAGCACTTGAAAGCACAAGAAAGAGTCAATATGCCAGGGTGGGTCAGGAGGGAAATAAAGGATACTTTTGAGTACCTCTAAATTTTTCTCTGAACATGACTTTTCCATTGACTTTAATTAACGTTTCATTAAACCCAGAGTTTGGAAAGCTTTTAATTGAGAGAGAATTTGCTTACTGGGCATATTTTTTGAGCTATGAAGAGAAATATCTATAATGAATGACCCTTCCAACTTTATAGCTAAGTTCAACTTTGTTCTACCTTTGCAGAAATTGGCTATAGATCTGTTCTTAAGAAATGAGACATGCCACAATAATGATTTTTATCTTATAATAACATGGCACAAAGTTGGCTCTGGTATACTGTATGAGTATATTGCCTGCTGACAAATTAATCTAATTAGAAAAGGTGAAATTGTATAATTGGAGTTAAGTAGAATTTAACTGGTCATTGCTCATCAAACCTTCCTCACCTCTCCTAGAAACTGGTTCCCTAAATTGTTCAAGTAATCACATCTTATCCTCAGTCCAAACTATAAGTGACTTCAAAAATCCTGGTTCAAGAGAAGCAGATAGAGCCACCTTTCCAAAGCCATAACAACAATGGAACTCGGAGGCATGGCATTTTCCTGCTGTTTGGAGAGTGAATCTCCACTCCCACCTTCTCCCCACCCCCCTCCCCCACTACTGAGAGTATTTTTATATAGTTCAAGTCCCTATTGGTCTGCAGTTTGCAGTGCGGTTTAAAAAGTAATACATCTTTTCTTAGATGTACCCCAGTTTCTGCTTTTTAATAGACATGATAATGAGCTTCTGGGTCTTCATTTCCCAGTGAGCAGAGAGCTCAAATAAATCTTTGATTGTTCACAACCCAGGAGAAGGTTCCGTAGCACTGGGATCTGTTGAGGTCTCTCTAAACAACTATTATTTTAAACATGTTTTTTTTAATGTTGGACTTGCCTGATGCCATTGAATTTTTTTTTCCAGTGTAGTTAGTGGCACCTGCTTATAATGTACCTAGAGTGAAATTCCTCATGCAGGGAATCCAAATGAATGAAAAAGTTCCCAGATGTTTCAGAGCAGCATAATATGCTAACTGTGATATTGACTGCAGTGAAGATTTTCTGGTAGGTAAAAGGAAATGAAAGCTTTGCTCTAGATTTGTACAAAAACATATCTACCTGGGAAGTTTAGGTTTCATTTCCTCAATTTCAGATCTCTGGGAGATATTCTGCTTTTCTACAGATGAAATCATGCCAGTGTGAAATTAAGTTTGACCACTCTAAAAACATTTCATTGTTTTTGGAAAATATGACTTATTTGCATCTAGCATTATATAATTACTGGCTAAAAAATACTTTTCAACAACAAAAAATGAATTGAAAGGATTGTCTAACAAACTTACAAAGGTATTAAATATTTTTCTTGATTTTCTTAACGTCAAAACATCCTTTGAACTATCTGTTTTCAGTTTTATTAATAACTCTGAAGATAGAAGTCCTGAAACTGCAAAGACCCAATGTTGCCAGATTTTTCATAAATTTAATGGAAAATACACTTGTTTTACCTTTTTTTGATGAAGGGGTAATGGAGCAATGACATCAGGTATATATTTTGATATGACCTCAGGTCATGCTTAAAAGAATATATATTACATTGACTAGATTTTTTTTTCATTATACCTGAGGTGATTGATGATGCTTCCGTTAATTTTAAATTAACCATTCAAAATTATCTTCCTATTACTAAAGGCACAACTCCAACTATTTCCCTAGCCAACTGGATCAGATGGGAGGTTGAGAAATACTTTTTCATTTAATTTTTTTATCCGAGTCCTTATAAAAGAAGAAGATGGTGGCTTGAGCCTGTCCCCGCAGCTTTAGCCAATTGACTATGATTGAATGCTTTTTCTTATTACTGCTCACTGGGATCTTCTTATGAAATGCACATTTCATTTTTATCCAGGACCTGGGGATATGGGGCAACAGAGGAATATTGCTTGAAATTCGGCACTATGCAGTTTATAGAAAGCTGCCCTCCAAGACTGTGCAAGAGTTATAATTTTAATTCTTTTTACAATGACAAGGTTATTTTGAAGTGAAATTATCATTATCTCTTAAAACAAGCAGCACAGTGGCAGTTTTAGTAGGACAAGGCGGCTTATTCTAATTGGTAGGATCGGTAGATTCCTATGTTGAATTTAGATCTAAGCATTGCCAAATTAATAGGGTGATTGAAGAGGAGGGATATATTTGCAATCTGTTTAGACTGAAATGGGTACTTGGTGCCACACACTTAATGCAGCAAAAGCCATCATTATGATTATTACTGCCTCCCTGGATATCCAGGTAGAAGTATATACCTGCTCTTCCTCTGGCTTCGCCAGTTAATACTTAATAATTTGTGAATAATCACTAATGACCAGACAACAATGTGAGATTTTATAAAATCAATGGAGGATGTGCTTGGCTTTGGCATTGGTCAGTGGAAAGGCTGTACTTAGAGAATCCCAGAGGTTCTAAGAGCACAGATGCTCCGCGGAAATGAAACTGAATTCAGTACTGCAATATCCTGCCAGTGAACAGCATCCACTGTAACTCTGTTTCTCAGTTTGAGCTTCAACTGTGATATTCTCAGTAATAGAGTCTTCATTATCAGCAGGGTTTGATTATATTACATATGAAGATTCAAATTAACTTGGAACTTTATTAGCAATATTTTCCTGGTTTTTCCATAAAAGAAAATCAGAGGTTCTTGTTTTGCCACTGATAATAGGGATAATTTTTAAAAGTCAAATATATAAAAGCAAGCACCACTTATACATATATTCACAATTGCAAAGATAAACACAAAAATTGGAATCATTGTGGAATCAAAATCACAAATCCATTTTGTGTACAACATTTAGAAGCTTGTCTCCCTCAATAAGAAAGATGAAATAGATCAGAAAGCTTCATAGATCTTTCAAAGTGAAAAACTAGGATGTTTTATTTATTTTGGCACAATAGCAACAAATATTTTTCACCATTGTTTCATACTGCAAGACCAAATAAATCCAGAGAAAACCAAATTAATCTAACAAGAGCTGCCTGTGTCACAGAGAAAGTTTGAAACATAGCTGTTTCTTCCTCTTTGTCTTCCTTATTTATAATTATGGATAGGAAAATATCTGGTATTTGATTTAGTGGCATTGAAAACATTTAAAAGTTGAGATTGTTCAAATAAAAATATAGATTTTAAGTTTACTTTTATGTGTCTGATCTGGCAACAACAGACCTTCATTCCCATCTATAAACAAAAGGTGTGGTTTGCATGTCTGCCCCATAGACTAAGTATGCTGTCTCATCCACTCAACTGAGTCATCAGCATGACCATTGTCACCTCCTGCTTGAGAGTCAATCTCTGGCTTAAAATGGCAATAGTCCCCACCCCCTAACTCCCTTCACATCTTTATTCTCTGTCAGGAACCATCTTTTTAGGCCATGTCAACCCCAAGGAAATGCCCTTTGCTCCTTTATGTCCTAATAGTTTCCTCAGGACATCTGTTCCTCATGAACTCCAGTCCATGCCTGTCCTTTGCCTGAGACTCTTGACAAAAACTTTCCTCTGTATAGCACTTCCAATTGATCTCTTCTCTGGCCCCTAATATATTTCATGGGTGATGAGTCCTCCACAATTGGAGACATGGTAGGTTCAACAAGAACCTGTAGCATTATAACAAAAAGTAGAATTAGCTGGATTTGGTGGCACATATCTGTAATCCCACAGAGTCCAGAAGTTGAAGCAGGAGACTGAGTTTGAGGCCAGTCTCGCAATTTAGCAAAGCCCTAAGCAATTTTTTTAAGACCCTGTCTCAAAATAAAAGGTAAAAAGGGTTGGGGATGTAGCTCAGTTGTAAAGTACCCTCAGGTTCAATCTCCAGAACAAAAAAAAATTAATATTGGCTGGAATTAATAACCTGGATTTCCTCTTCAATTTCTTAACAATTGCATTGTAGAAGATCTGCTACATTCACTAAGAATTCCCCTCGGAGTTAGAATCCAAGCACTGCCATCTTATTTACAATTGTTGGTTATATTTTCCTATGTTTCTACATTTTAGTTTTACTTTTATATCAAGTTTCCCTTAATAAAATTAAAAAAAAAATGAATGCAAGGACTAAATCTTCCATTCTTAGTTGCCCCTTCTGATGCCTGTGGTACAAGCCATCTCTCCTGTCAGAATGCACATCACATCTTGTACCA
Organism: Marmota flaviventris; assembly: GCF_047511675.1. NCBI lineage: Eukaryota > Metazoa > Chordata > Mammalia > Rodentia > Sciuridae > Marmota > Marmota flaviventris. The sequence goes on from NC_092499.1 coordinate 145,881,368, forward strand.
CCTCTGATGCCCGCATTACATTTCATTCTATGTGCAATAAGAACAGGCTATACTTTTTTTAGGAGTAAGGATTATATATCTTACTCAACTTTGTATTCTTCTTAAAGATGATCATTCCCTATGTGTTGGCATTGGGGGAAGGTAAGCAGTCATCACAGCAAACCGCTGATTCAATGGACATTAGAACCTACATCCCTAGTGCCTATGACTAACATTTAAATCACCAGCAACTCATCCAACATTCACACTCACCTCTGCACTTCCCCGAGGACACAGTCCCAAGAAGCAAGAGGCCTCGAGGCAGTGAACAAATGTGCATGAACCTTCCTAATGTGACAGTGCTCCTACATCCTTCAAGATCATAACCCTACTACCTCATCCCTTTATTGCTAATAATTTTAAGTCGTACTAAGGAGGCAGTTAAATACAGAGGAGGTAACTTCCACCATTACTCTTTGCTTTGATTGAAGGTATTAACTCTTATAGTCAAGTTGACACATGTCTGAAAGGGCTATTTCCTTAAAGCACTAGAATGGGAATCAGTTTTGCATGTTTTCTAGACTAAACTCATTCTTTTAAGGAGATGAGTTTAGGCTAGATGTGTGAGTTTTTATTTCGAATGTGAATAAAAAGGAGAAGAGTTCTCAAATGCAGAGTCTTGGTGAGATATTTGTGTTGGGGACCTTTAAATTAGGAAGAAGTGGATATGGAGCATGTAATGGCTATTTTTGTAAAAGACTGTCATATAACCTTGAAAATGAATTTCTTGTGTTTTAAGATATGGCCTTTAACTTTCCCTCCAAATTCCAAAACTTTGCCTTTTCTCTTATCCTCCCATTCTAACCACATTCCATTTCTTAGTCTCTTATCCCCAAAGCATGTGCATACACATGTTCTTAGATACAGTCATGCATGCACACACACACACACACACACACACACACACACACACACACATATATATATATATATATATATATATATATATATATACACATACTTATTTTGACTTCCTCATTCTATTTATTTCCTACAAAAGAAACATGGAGCAATGTCAAGATGGCCAGTACTTCATATCAGACTTCAAACTCTTGTATAAATAGCTTCAAAAGGAGCTGAGTTGGGTGTTCACTGGATCCCAGTGCCTGTGTCCTTAAGATCTGCCTTAAGGATTTCATATTTTTGTATTTCTGAACAACCTCTGTTAGAAATTTTGAAGGAAAAAAAATGTTAGCCAAAGAAAATTTTGCCACTTATTTGTAGAGATGGAGGGGAGGGACCTCAAACGAGTTTCTTAGACATCAGTTTTCCCATTTTATTGACAAAGGAAAAATGAGTCAGCCTGTGAGGTTGTTGTAAAGGTTGATAGATGTGAAATCTACAAACAGGGTGACAGACTTGTAAAGGAGACTCAAGAAAATGCTATTTATTTCTACTTCCCTAGCACATATTGTCTTAGCTATATGTGTGTTCAAAGAGTCTTGTGCAGAAATTAATAACTTTTGTATCTTTAAGCAAGTTGTCATGAGTTTGCAGTTTTGCTCCAACTAGTATATAGGAGACTCTTACAAGAGCAGAAGAACTATCTGTAGAATTCATAGATTTTCACAAGCTACCTATGAGATTCTGATACCGTTGAAGAAGACATCTGGTCAATGGAATGAGCAGGTTCCACTCTTGGGCAGCTTTGTCCTTTAGAAGAAAGGAACAAAGGAATTCTTGAGAAATCTGTCTTAAGCAGATTTTTTTTCCTAATGTTGCTATTTCCCAGATTATTTTACCTAGATTATTATAAGATCCTAGAAGAAAAGAAAAGCCATATAAGTATTCTTTTCCAAACATATCCAAGCAACTCTGTCAATATTCACTGGGATATACCACTGATTCTGAGATCGTCAAAGGACATTTCTTCTAGATTAATAGCCTAAATTAATTAATTAGCTTCGTTCTCTCATTGCTTTCCCCTCTTTTCCTCTGTCTTCCCATCCCCCTCTCCCAAATGCTTCTCCTCTGTGTCTTTCCTTTCCCTTCTGGAGGAATAATTTATCCATCCTTGAAGATTTGTATTCCCCCAAGAATTTTGCATATATGAGCTGTGAGGTTCTGTTAATTTACATTCCTATTTTGAAGTCATATATGAAATATACAGCTAGAAGCAAATTGACGTGGGATCTTACAACTATTTTCCTTTTATTCTGGGGGAAAATACCAAAAAAAATTATGGAAAGCATTGGAGACAACTGTGAGAAATCCCAGGGCACCCTGAATCAATTAGCCTTAGCACAATTTTTTGGCAGTAATCACGTGAGGTCAGTCGAGGAATTTACAGTGGCATGTTCAGAGAAGAATCAGTTCCCACTGAGAAGGGAGGCAGATAGAGTCAATGAGTCGATGTTTATGACTTCTTCATGATCACTGTTTTGAGTTCTCTCCAAATCCAGTCCCACTACAGTAAGGTAGGGACATGAAAGAATTTACCAGCTGTACCCATCAATTAATTATAAAGACTACAGGGTCCTCTGAAGTGCCAGAGAAGCATTAGCTTTTTTAATGTCCCAAGGAAGCCCTCCTATGTTAGTAGAGTTCTCTTTGCCCTGCTCTAAGTTAAAAAAAAATAATTTTATCCCTTTTGTAGCGTTAAAATGGAGAGTAAAATAATAAAGGTGAAGAGGTTATTTGATAACTGAAAATTGAAAACTATGGTTAGAATCTCTTCCTTTTCCTCTGCATCTCTTCTCCACCCGTTACTCCTGTCTCCTCCTACCGCTGATGGAAGGCCACTGAGAAGAAGACAATTACCATGAAAGCAGCCAATCAAGAGGTTTGGATCAGTTAATCAGTATCTCTGTGGCTACCCATTGTTTACAGAGGGAAGGGGCCCCAAGATTCTTGATCTCAAATAGTGGAGGGCTACAAGTCAGGGCCTTTAGCTCTCCAGCAAGCAGTTGCTGCCTCAATTTAATTAACTGCCTATCCCTGCCCTAGTGTGACTTGCATGGCTAGGAAGGTGTTTCCCAAGGAAATCAGAATGGGGGGCAGAGCGGGAAAGAAGAAAAAAAAATAGGTTCAGGAGGGCAATAAGGCGGGGGTTAACAACGCTGCTTAAGATCAAGGGCTGGAGTGCTGAGATGCTGCCAGACTTGAAAACTTTAATTTACTGTCACTGTTAGCCCCCTTTGAGGTTTATGGTGGTATTTATACACACAGCATCAATCACATGAAACAAGGAGGGGATTTATAGTTTGTTTTAAAGACTGCAAATGCAATGTAATGCAAATAGCTTGCCTCATGGGCATTTACGTTTAATGGGAAAATTACAGATGCAAAAGATTGGTAGAACAAATTTTAAATTGACTTTATTACATCTAGTGCTTTTCAGAGAATACTATTAAAAAAAAAAGAAAAAAAGATATGGTAATGGAGTTCTACACTGTAGCCTGACAACTTAAATTCCACTTAACTGACTTTCTTTTTTTTCCTCTCTTTTTTTGTTTGGTTTTATTTTGTTTTTGTTTCCTGCATCTTTCTGCTTTCATTATCTCTACAATAAGTTTGACTGAATCAAAAAATCCAGGATCATAACCTGATTCGCAGTTTGATTTTTTTCTTTAATTTATTTCATATTACTGTTTTTTAGGCCCCACCAAATCACATTTCTGTATTATGTGTATCCATAAAAAATATATCATGGTTGCATACACATTTAGCCTATGCAAGAAAATGGCTACTGTTAAAGCAAAATTTAAAAGAGGGTACAGAGATCTCCCATGTGCCACCTCCCCATCACATGCATAGCTTCCTCGTTAGTAACATTGCTCACAGAATGGAAGGTTGGTTCAAGTGATGAACCTCCATGATGTATCATAATCATCCAAAGCACATAGGGTGAACTCATTTACACTAGGGCTCACTATTGGTATTACACATCCTGTAGGTATTACACTTGTCAAAACAAGTGTACATGGAAAGTATCTGCCATTTTAGTATCATACAGAGCATTTTCACAATCCTAAACATTCTCTGCTCCAATCATTCATCCCTCTCCACATTCCCAAACCCTGACCACCACTGATCTTTTTACTGTCCCCATAGTTTTGCACAGTTACAGAATATTGTATAGTTGTAATCATGCATTATGTAGCCCATTTCAGATTGCTTCATTTAGCAATATGTATTTAAGTTTCCTCTGTATCTTTTCATGGGTGACAGCTCATTTCTTTTGGGCACCAAATACTTCTCCATCGTCTGGATGTACCACAGTTTTTATTCATCTATTCATCTACTGAATATGAGGATGTTTCATTTTGCATAAACTAGTCAACTATCTTCCAAGTGGCTGAAGCTTTTTGTATTCCCACCAGCAATGAATAAGAGCTCCTGCTCCTCCATCTCCTGAGTGGCACTTGGTGTGGTCAGAGCTGTGGATTTTAACAATTCCAATAGGTGTGTCGTGGTGTCAGGTTTTAAATTGTATCTGCCTGATAACATTAGCTTATTCACTATCCCAGTATCCATATATCTTTTTGGTGAGGTGTCTGCTAAGAGCTTTGGTCTGTTTTTAACTGTGTTGTTTGTTTTCTTACTGTTGAGTTTTAAGAGATCTTTGAATATTCTGCATAACAGTCAGAATGGCCTTTTGTAAATATTTTATTCCAGCCCATGATTTTTCTTCTCATTCTTTTGATATTATCTACCTGATACTGGCTTCTTTTTGCATTCATATGTCAGTGCCTTGTGCTCCCCTCTCTAAGTTGATATTTAAATTTGCACAACCTGATCAAAAGAAAAAAAAAGGGCCAAATAAACAGTACAGGGAATTTTGCTTGTACTGATGGTTGCATAAAGCTCCTTTCTCACATGACAAAAGCACTATCTTCTTACAAGTGAGGGGAGAATATCTCCAGGGATAATCTTGCAAAAACACCAATTAGAAGCTGTGTCTATACTACATCCTAAAAGGATTTTTGCTATAATTTTTATATTGATTTGTTCTTTATTCCTTCCTTTCACAAAAGATTTGCAAAGATTGACAAAAATGCACAGGGTTATAAGTTCAAGAGTGATATGTGTGAATTTTAAAAAAAAAAACTTTATAAGTTTTTCTCTTATGAATCTAAGTATTTTTATATATTGCCCTTACATGTATTCCAATATTCATGTAAACCTCTTTGTCTAAAAATATTAATACTAAGGCACCAAAAAAATTGGAGAATTTTTCGGTTCTTGTAAGGATTTGTCTATATTCTAAATAAAGAAACATTAGAAAGTTAAAAAGAAATGCACATACTCAAGAAATGTGCAGTTTTTTTTTTTTTGTTGTTGTTGTTTTTAATAGTGACAAGGAAATCCCTGTAAGCCCACGTTCACACTTAACCTCCAAATCCATCAGTATGGTAAGATTGGCTGGTAATGAGCGTAACAATAATTCCACAACAGTGATGAGAATGATAAATAAGTCTTAGTGTTTGCCATTCAAAATATACCGAGAGGGCATCAGTTGTCCTGTTCCACAAAATTCATAAGAACTCACACTCTTCCTCCTATCTTTTTGTTTTCTCTCAAAAGACTTTTCTTTTTCTCCTCTTTTTCATCACTGGGGATTGAACCAGGGCCTCACACATGCTACGCAAGCACGCTACCACTCAGCTACATCCCAGCTGTTTTTATTTTATTTTGAGGCAGAGTGTCACTAAGTTGCCCCAGCTGGCCTGGAATTGGCAATTCTCCTGCCTCAGCCTCCCAAGTAACTAGAGTTGCAGATGTGCGCCACCCTGTGTGGCTCCACGTGACTTCCTTTCTAAAAGTCACTTCATTAGCCATCATGTATTTTTTTTTTAACCTAAAGAGTAGAAAAGAGACAAGAAGAACACACTGTCCCCAATCCCTGCTTTAAAATCCTTTTGGGAGTTGCATACATCATTTCTACCTTCTTCTCCTTGCTTAGAAGTTGTCCAGATGGCCACACTTAGCATCATTGAAGGCAGAAAATACTTTCTTTTCTTTCTCAGACAGCCTGAAGTATATACCAGAATTGACAAAATTTTTTATACTCATATTTAGAATACATATCAATCCCTACACCCCCCAAAATGAATGATAATCTGTGTCAACCAGACATGACAACCAGAAGGAGCAATTTAGTTTTGTGATTTTTCAGGTCAACTCTGAAGTCTGTACTTCTCCTATAAAACCAATATTTTGGTTTTAAGCATTAGTGATATGTTGTAGTCTGAATTATTGAACAGAGGCATCATTTCAAGATTTGCATCATTAGATATTCAATAGTTTATACCTGGGGTGTGATTGCTTGAATATTCAAAGCAATACAAAATATGCATGCATGTGTCCTAATACAGCAAACAGTTGGGGAGAGGGCATATTTGACATGATTTATCAAAATCAAAAAATTCCTGAATAGCTTCTAGTGTTCTATTCTATCACTCTAAGTTGTATCAGCTAGTACTTATGAAGATGACAGCATTTGCCAGACTTGGGGTTTCAGGTACAAATTTATTTAGTCCCTAAGTAGATTTTGCCTCTGTGCTTACAGATGAGATTCCCTGCCTCAGTGCTTACAGATGAGATTCAGGATTAGAGTAGTTTAACCATCTATTAGTTGCTATCAGAATCAATATCACTAGGAGGCCAGATAGACTGAGCACAAACGAGGATGCCTCAAAACGTGCATTTGAACAAATATCAAAAAAAGCAATAAAATCGGGCATATAAAAAAAGTAATAAAATTTATATTAACCACAACAATATAACCACCCTCAAGTGATCAATCAACCTCTAAAATGCAAAGGCAAGTGACCAATTAAGGCTTAAATCTTTGATCTGTGAATTCACTAGTAGCCTTGAATTATTAAGTTAAAAGCTAAGAGACACAAATCTCTTCATTAAGTTGATCTCTCAATAGATACTAACTAGATCTATTAAAGATAAATTACAACAGAGTAAAATGCCTTCCAACAAAAGCATTTTTCTATTTTGTTTCATTTCATTCATAAAATTAAAGGAATGTATTCATGACAGAAAGAAGCATAGGATTTAGAGAGAAAGATGCTGTAATTTTTCCCCTTGATTTATTTTTCCCTCCAGAATCATTTAGAGGGGACCATAATTTTACCCAGATGAGACCTGAAGTTTGCAACTTAAGGGAAGTAGAGGGAAAGCGTTATGAAAAAAAAATGTATGAAAATAACAAAAAAATATCTACAGTTTTCAATGTTTACAAAAGACTATGTGTCTTAGCTTTTCATTGCTGTGACCAAAATACCTGATAATAACAACTTACAAGAGGAAAAACTTTATTTGTGGCTCACAGTTTCAGAGTTTTAGTCCATGGTCAGCAGGCCCCATGCTCTGTACCCAAGGTGAGGCAGAACATCATGGTGGAAGGGTGGGGAAAAGGAAAACTACTCAATTCATGGCAGAGCGGAAGTGGATACCTATTACAAGGAACCAGAGACAAAATTCACAATCCCAAGGCATTTCCCCAGTGACCCACTTCCTAGAGTCATGCCCACCTGCTTACTGTTACTGCCCAGTAATCCATTCAAATTATTAATCCATCAAATGGATTAATTCACTGATTAGTTTACAGCTTTCATAATCTTAGAATCTTACCTTCCTACATTAATACCAGAGATTTTAGGGGACATCTCATATCCAAACCATAACAATAAAGCCATAAGATTGTATTGTTTGGGTTTCTTCCTAGACCTGGAAGGTGCCCAAGCAGGTGACAGCCCTGGATCTCTATTTCCCTGGTGAATGTGCTACTCATACTATACCTGGATGAAGGCCATGATCCCCAGCACATCAGTGCAGCATCAGCCCCTGCTCCCAGCACCCTGGTTTCTGAAGAAAACAAATTGGTTCATTTTTGCACAATTTAGAAAATGCCCATGAATGTTTACAAAATTTGCAAAAGAAACAAGAACAAAATAACCCAGATGGATGTTCAAAAAATAAATTTGTATCAGATGAGGATGAATTCTGCTCTTACTCCAAATATTTCTGTAGTATTCTGATTCTTATTGATAATCAACTACTATTTGACCTATTTTACAAATAGCTATAAGGAAGGTATTCATCCAAAGAAAAATTAGTTAGGATGAATTATTTGTAAGATTAAACATCTGTATAGTTGCACTATCTTTCTCCCTTTAAGTCAGCTATGGGAGTAGCTTGCCCTACCTAGGACTTCCTCTAAAGCAGAAGCTGTCCAAAATGTGGTAGGATGATGGGTGAGACTTGGTGGAATTGTGATCCACCTTCTCCCAAACCTAGCTATCCATGATCAGAATTGCCTTAGCCTTGGGGGAATTTCATAAGAGCCACCTACCATCACACCCACAATATCTTAGGGCAGAGGATCTTCAAGTAAGATCCTCAGAAACCACAAGCTAGGATGTTGCTGGAAATGCAAACTCGTGGGCCTCACTTGACATATACTAGATTAGAGACTTCAGGAGTAAAGAACAGAAACCTCCACAAATCTGATGCACACTGAAGTTTGAGAACTGTTTCCTGTGAGAAAATATAGAATAAAATAGGGCATATAATCTATCTAGTGCACCCCTATGATTCTTCAGTCCTCTAGTCAGGTGTCAATATTCATAATTAAATTCTCCATAAGGGTAACAGAAGTGCAAATCTTTTCCCTCCGAAATCTTTATACAAAATAAAGGCGAACTACTGATTTACAAAAGACAGATCTGTGTATATGTTCATGTTTCCTAGATGATGGTTTGGTTTTGTTTTTCAGTTTTGAGTGTAAAAAGGGAGAATGAAGTTAATTCCCAAAGATCATACAAGAGAAGCCAGTATATAAAGAAAGTCTTTATCTGATAATAGAAGGAGGACCCATGATCATGGTACCTGAATGTTGAGGTTTCAGGACAAGCAATATTTTAAAGAAATATCAGAGTACGTCACCCCCTTCCTTTCATCCTTCCTTCCTTCCCTCCCCTCCCTTCCTTTTTTTTGTTTTTTATTACTCTCTTTTTCCTTTATTTGAGGAGGGGAGGTGTGGTAAGGACAATGGATTTTTAAGTATACATTTATTGGTATCATCATGTTAGTTTTAAAATATCTTTTTTAATATTTATTTTTTAGTTTTAGGTGGACACAATATCTTTATTTTATTTTTATGTGATATTGAGGATCGAACCCAGTGCCTCGGCACATGCCAGGCGGGCGTGCTACCACTTGAGCCACATCCCCAGCCCAGTTTTAAAATATCTTAATACCAAACAATTAAGTATACACCCACAGTAAATTAAAATAGTCCTTTACTGGGGAATGTTATTGTCAAACTTATATTTTAATAACCAACGCTAACTTTACTTAAGGATAGAGTAGCTTTTTTTGCTTTAAAATAAGCCTTGATGATTCTAAGGAATATGTCCACAGACACCTGCATTTTCTGACTTTCCTTGTTTGTTTAAGCCTGTGGCACTACAATAAAACACATGTCAATCCAAAGCCATTCATTCAACAAATATTTGACTGCCCACTGTGAGCCTGGATGTGGGCTCCATGATGAAACCCTACCTTGACTGGCTGTCCAAGCAACCCTGCCTCAGGGAGCTCCTGCTCCATCAGAAGAAAACTGACACTGAGTAGTTAAGCCAATCCATGTGCTCTTTTAGGAGGTAGCAAGTGTATGAGAAAAAAAAATAATAATAAGGCAGAGACAGGAAAAGAGTGCTATAGCTTGAACTGTGTGCAGTCAAAACTCCTATGCTGAAGTCCTAATCCCTGAGAGCTCAGAATCTGACTATATTTGGAGACAGCATTTTTAAAATGAGGTCCTTAGGGTGGAACCTTATGCAATATAACCAATGTCTTTATAGGAAGAGGAGATTAGAACAGAGACCGACACAAAGGGAAGACCATGCCAGACACAGGCAGAAGGCACTCATCTTCAAATCAAGGAGAGAGATCTCAAAGCAAACACATTCTGCCAATATCTTCATCTCAGACTCCTAGCATACAGAATTGAGAGAAAATAAATTTCAATTTTTTAAAGCCACACCATTCCTGTTACTTGTTAGGGTAGCCTGAGCAAATTAGTTCAGAGGTGGAGATGATAAGCAACACCTGTCAAGGAAGGATTGGGAAGACTCTGAAGTGTAGTGCAGATGTGAGACACACATTGATGATGAAGCATAGTGGGCATGGGTTAGCATCTGCTTTTTACTTCTATGGCCTTAAACCACAAGCTGGGAATAGTATCAGCTATATCTACAGTTCACTATCCTTCCATGACTAGTTTTCACAAACCAAATTCAGAGATAGATGCTGGTCCATCAACTGGCCAACTACATAAATGCCTAACACCCATATGTATTTATAGTAGTACTGGATGGAAATTTGTGCCTCAGTGAAAATTCTAATTGGTACGTGCTTCTGATTAGCACAGAACTGATTGTAATCTTAAAAGTTACATCGATAAAGTGGAGGACATTAGGTTAAGTACAATAAGCCAGCCACATAGAGCACATGATTTCACTCTTGAAATTTTAAGGAGATTGACCTCACAGAAGTAGAAAACAGAGTTGGGGTTACTAGATACTTGAATGACTGACAGAGGCAGAAAGAAGAGGAGATGTTGGTCAAAGGATACATAACTACAATTAGATTGGAGAACTAAATTCAAAAGATGCATTACACAGCATGATAACCACAGTTAATGAGAATACAAGGTATTCTTAAAAATGCAAAAATAATTAATACTAAGAGTATTAATATATTAATATAACTAATGGGAGCATTTGTTAATTAACCAAATTTAATCATCTTAAAATGCATACACATGTCAAAACACCATGTTGTACAAGAAAAAATAAATGTTATTTTATCAGTTTTTTAAAAGTTATATCCTATTATGCCAAGGTTGACTTTATATATTATGCAAAGTAGAATGCACACATTTTCAGTAATCTATTTTATTGTGGTTACAAACATGCTATAGTTATTGAAATTTACCCAGGAAAGCTATATATAAGTAAAAACTTACATACCAACCATTTGCTTATTTTATCATAGCAGTCTCTTCTGCTCCACTTATCTGTGGTTTGGCTTTCCTAAGTTTCAGATAGCAGAAGTCAACCACAGTACAAAAATATTAAATGAAACTTTTCAAAAATAAATTCATGATTTTTAGTTGTGTACCATTCTGAATAGCATGTAAAAATCCTGGTCAATTTTGCCCAAGAAGATGAATCATCCTTACATCCAGCAAATCCATACTGTATATGCTACCCTCCCATTAGTCACTTAGTAGCCATCTTGGTTTTCAGATTGATTATCGTGGTATTGCAGTGCTTATGATTAAGTAACCCTTACATAGTAGCCTAATACTACGTCACAATGCATGAGTCACTCACCTCATCATAAATGCATTGTACAAGGAGCAGGGTGAGTATAGTACAGTAAGATATTTTGAGAGGCACTACATTCACATAATTTTTACTACAGTATATTCTTATATTTCTTCTTTTTGGTATTCCTAATCTTTCTGTAACTTATTTATAAATCAAACTTTATGCATATACAAGGCAAAATATAGTATATATAGGGTGCAGTACTCTCTGGAGTTTCAGGCATCTACTGGGGGAATTCTTGGAAATTATCGCCCAAGGATAAGGTTGGAATATTACATTTTTTTATTTTAAATATACTTTGTTTGATTAAAAAAAAAACCCAACTCTGTTGTCTTGCTGTCATCTGATGCCAGTTTATTCTGGTTTCTTTTCATGGTTTTTAATTTATATTAATAACCATATCCTTCAGTGATACTATGAGTACTTTAACAGACTGCTATTATGTGTTGTTCTTACAATTTGGCATCAGAAGTTGTCAGTCTGCATTGCGGCACTATTTTGAAACTAATTCAAAGAGGCATTATTCCGCGCTTCTTCACCACAGGCTAAAGTCCTGCTCTCATCTGGGAACTGCCCAGCGAGAGCTGCAGGCCAAATCTGGCATGAATTTATCCAAAGAGTAGCCTTAGTGTTCCCATTTCAACACTGAATGGGCTATTGAATTCCACTACCACCCCCAACCTCTTTCCTTCTTGAAGGTTAGACTGTCTCCCATAAAGGAATGTGTAGATTTTAACTTGTTAAAATCTTTGTAAGGGATTGCAATGAGGTATCTTCTTATCCATGTAAGGATAATAGCAATGAATAGGGATGATGACACAAGAGATGGGCATATGTCAGAAAAAAAAAAGAATAAATTGATTTTTATATGATTTATGAATGGCCAGTCTAGTTTTGTGATACAAATACAGTCCAGCTTAATCATTCACAAGTTGACTCAATTTTAAGTCCAGTTTGAGGTAAATCAGAATGCTTTTGACTCTGGTCACATGAATCCACACCTGTTTCTTTAGACCATTTTGACTCACACGGACTTCTTTCTATCAAGATGGTCATTGGAAATTTAGTTTCAATCAGCATTTAGCATCCAAGTGTTCTGTGATTTCTTCCTATGGATACACTCTGCCTGCCCTGGTTGGCAGGGAGATATCCAAGGTCAAGGAAGTAGGAGTTGAGCTCCTCCTGATCCATCCTGACCTCCAGGAGGTTGCTGCTCAGCAATAAATGTACAACTAGGAATTGTTACATGGGTATCTCATCATTTCTTCACTGAGGTGTTTGTAAATGTTCATCATTGTTATTTTTCACCTTGATTTCAGGTCTTCTTACTAGTATGCTTCATGGAAATTGCTATATACGCTTTACTGTTTTTAATTACATGAAAACTTTAAGACTATAAGTCAGACATTGAGAGCATCATAAACCACCTTTAGAAAACAAGACAGTCTCTTATCAGGGGAGCTCCATAAGTTTAAGAATATACTCCTAGGGCTGAACATAGTTTCTGAAAGATGGAAGGGGCTTTAAAAACATTTGCTGAATAAATGCATGTGTAGAGGATTTTTATACAATGTTAAACCATAATAACTGCAGCTCTTTCCTTTCCCTAGGGAATAATATCACATACATCTTTATAAAATCAATCCCATTTCTTTATGTATAAGGCAAAGTCTTTTTTTGATACGCTTTGGGCTAAAAGGATGAGTTCCCTTGAAAGACATATTAGGAAAGATATATTAGAAAAAAATAGCATCAGCAAACTAATTTAAAATGAAAGAATCAAGAATTGTTGAAATTGAGAACAGCATAGGAAAGGGCAAGATATTAAAAGAGCCCAGAGAAGGTGGAAGGATCAGTCAAACTGGCTTAAGGGCAGAAGCTCAAGGAAATTGAGCAGGGCAGGACCAGCAAGAAAATCTAACTGACAAATGCACCTAACATCTTAAGTCATGTTTTGTGTGATGTAATGAAGTTATTTCTCATGTTACTTCTGACCTCTCCCCAAACCCTCAACAATGTCTGTGCATTCCCAAAAGCCTACTCTTAATGCCACGAGAAAGCAAGACAATTGGACAGGAACAATTGGGTAGAATTAAAATAACCTAATTTCCTAGAAATTCATGAAAATCTCAAGAAGGGTCAATTAGTGAAAATTTTAACAATAGTTTTAGAAAATGATATCTAAGTGAGTTTTTGCTCAATTCTCCAGCCAGTGGGTTATCTTAGCCCATACTCTGGCTATAAATGAATTCATACTTTATTTTCTAATAAGAACTATATTTCTTAAGTAATGAATATATTTTAAATATAGTTTTTTAATATAGTAGTAAAGCTCAAGGTACAACATTTCTTACTTTTAGCACAAAGATAAGAATCACCCATTACCCCTGCACCCCAAAATAATTGCCACCACAGGTAGTTTTGTTATCTATTCTTCCAGGTTTTTCATTGCATTCCTTGGATCTCAGTTGATCTTGTAACTCAGACAGACAAGTTCCAGTCTCAAACCTATTACTCAAAATGTCTCACAAACTTTCATTCTTTCTCTTCAAACTTCTCTTTTCCAAGTAAACAAAACTGAAGCTACAAGATCACATAGTGGTGATTCCATTTGTACTGAAGAAAGACAACTTGGATTAGTTCACAGTTACCCAACTCATACACATGGAAAAGAGATAGACAGCTAAAGATGCCTCCCCAAACCTCAAGTGATTATAACATAGGGGTAACCCCAGTCTTGTTCTGAAGATCCACCTGGCTGGTCTAAAAACTCATGAGAAAATTAAATGCTTACATTTCAAGAACATGAGTTTTGGGGTGGGTTTTGTTACACAGCACTAGCTAATTTGTACACCATATTTGCAGAGAACAAATTCAAATTCAAAGCACATTAAATTATTTTCTCATAAAACATATTATATAAAAATAGAATAAAAACTACAACAAGTGCCTTTTATAGCATTTTCCTGACATATAATTTTCTAAAATGAATTTTCATTCATTCCTATGTTCTTAAACTTAAAATAATGTCCCTAATTTATATTCTATTCTATACTTACTCTGATGTCTGTATTATAGGATATGATTTTTCATATATATTAAATGGATAGTTGGCTTATAACTATAGTTATTTTTTTTTCTTTCTGGCAAGTTCGGATATTCCATTATATTCTAAATGTCCTCTCAGTAGTGTAGTGTTGGGCTGGGGATATAGCTCAGTTAGTAGAATACTAGCCTAGCATGTACATGGCCCTGGGTTCAATCCCCAGCACCATCAAAATGATAATAATAATAATAATAATAATAATAATAATAATATAGTGTTAACTTGAACTTGATATTTTTTTAAAAATGCATTTCATATTTGCTTTGAATTTTATCCCTTTAAACACACACACACACAGGAGCTCAAGTGCACACACACACACACACACACACACAGCTTTTGGCTTCAGTATCTTATTCAAAGATAGCCTCAGACTTGTGGTTACACCTGGTCGAAAGGTTGAAGCCACATTTAACTTACCTTTCTCCATCATAAACCACTTATCAAAAGGGCATGAACTTCCACTTCTAGGCATCTTATTTATTGTTTTTTTTTTTTCCCACTTCTCGATCACTATCATATCCCTAATAGAAGTTGTTATACCTTACATTGATGTTTTCATATTCTAACTCATCATGTCCTAGTGGGAGAAATTGAAAAGCTAAAAGCTATGACCTCCAGACTCCTTCAGTTCTGGATATGAATTAGCTCTGGGTTAGGTGCACTGCATAGGAGATGGGAGGCAGAAGGAAGACCTTGCATTCAGCAGCTCCCTGATTCCTTTGAGATGTTTCTATCTGCAAACAAGACTGTGGAAACTCAGTGATGGCAGCAGCATCCTAGCACCCATTCTTGAATGCCAGGAGGCAGCTGCTGCTGCCCCCTTCCCAGGTCCACTCTTGTACAGTCTGAGAGCTTCCCTCAATGGTTAGCCTGGGTTCCATTACTTCAGTGTTTCCAATGCTTTGGAAATGCCTTATTTCCTGTATTAAATCCCATTCGTAAAATGTCAGTTATTTCTAAGAATTTAAGGAATTTAATGAAAACTCATTATAAATTCGGAAACTTTGTCCCTATAAATTGATAATACAGATTTTATTTAAGTGTCCCACTATCATATATAGTTCATTTCTTGAGTGGATTTATACTGGGATCAACTTAGTACTGGCAAAAAATGAAATTCTCTACTCCTGGACATAGGCATTTCCATAAGAACCTCAGAAATTTTGTGTACCCTGAAATTTGAAAATCACTGACCTATAATAATTGTGCAATATTAGACTTCAAAGAAAATATCAGTAAACAGAAACCATACATGTTACATCTTTGAATCTGCACAATTAAATATAAATAACAAAGCATTACATCATGAGAAATAAATATTATGCATCCTATCCATGGAATTATCTCAAAGGGAAGAGCAAAATAAAATGACAGGCAAGTTAGAATCCAATATACACGTGATCATTACATATCTTAAGGTAATGAAAGTAGGCAAGATGTATCAGAAGGAAATTTATAGAGACAAATATAATTAAATGGGAAATGAAGTCAAATCAGATGTTAGACAACAACAAAGTAAAGACCAAAGAACACAGGAGAAAAAGCATAATAAAGTTAAGGAATGGTTCTGATATACTAGAATAAAGAAACAAAGTAGAACTGAACAATAAATACAAGAATCAACTTGGGGGACAAAAAATAGTAGCTAATGTCAAGTCAGTACAAAAAAAAAAGATTTTTAAAAAGATATAAAATACTATATCTAAATTTTTGAAGCTTTGAAAATACAAAGAGATTAGAAAGTTTTCTGAGCATATGTAAGCCATATAATATCAATTCAGAATTTACATGTGCATGCATGTGAACAGACAAAAGAGAAAGGAAAAAATAACAAAATTACAATGTTTAAAGTCCAAGTAAGATGCCTAGATGATTTGATAGACATATTTCTTTTAAATTTTCCCAGATCACACAAGTTATTTCAGTGTATGAGAAAAGAAAGTTTCCTCTCCCACCAATCTCTCTCATGCTCAAGGGTACTTTACTGCAGAGCTACATCCCCAATCTTTATATATATATATATATATATATATATATATATATATATATATATATATATTTTTTTTTTTTTTTTGAGACAGGGTTTCACACTAAATTGCTAAAGCTAGCCTCAAACGTGCAATCTTTCTGCCTCAGCCTTCTAAGTCACTGGGGTTGCAGATGAATACCACCATGCCTGGCTTCTCAATTCATTTTTAAAGGCAATAAATGAAACCTGATAAATATATAGCACTAAAAAGGGAAAATTCCAGATGCATCTCAATTTTTGATACTAAAAAAAAAAACATTAATATATAAATCAAGCATATCTCAAAGACAAAATAACTGATTACTTAGTCCATGAATATAAAGACAACTAAATACAAAACAATATACTAATATCATTTAAAACACCATTAGGCCATGAAAGAAATAACAAATGATTTTTGAAATAGATTTTTAAAAGTGATTGGGAAAATTCAGTACTTTTTCTAGTGCGAGTTTTTAATATTCTGTTTTGCAGCTTTTTCATTTCTGCTTTTTAAAATATCAAATCATAACAAAACTCACACATATTGGTTTGAGGTACATTCTTTAAATTCAAGTAAAAATTGAATTTAAAGGATGTAATCGAACCTCTTCATCACTAAAATCAATTTAAACCATTGTATAAGTTTTCAACAATTACACATTAATTTTAAGTAGGCAATAGCATTATCTGAAGATAATATGAACTACTACCTAGCACCTCCTGAAAATCAAAAGAAATATTTTTATGTCTAATAGTAGAGTTGAGTCGAGGAAATAAAGATGGATCACATGACCAATGTTTGCAAATATTCTGTTCTCTACTTCTGGGTATGTGATTTCCTGCTTGCCTTAAAGTTAATGGTGACCATGTGACTAACTTTGTCTATGAAATGTCTATTTTTAGGCTAAAGCATTTTACTAATCAATGCTCAATTCTCCATTCCGCTTTCCCTGGCTAAGGCAATTGTGAAAACATAAGTTAATATTAAGGTACCCCAAGGTAGATGTGACCTAAGTCATTGAGCTGAAACATGGAGGGGAGACAGGCAGAGTACTTGAATAAATAGATATTTATTATGTTAAATTACTGAGATTTGTGAGTCATTACTGAAAAAATAATTTAGCCCAAGAAGTGCAGTAATTATTCCAAAATGAAGACTTTCCAAAATAACAGAGAATACACTAGAAAACTATTTAATCGTTAACAAAAATATTCATGACTGCAATAAAAACATAAATTTTGCTTAAAGTCTAAGAAATTAATAAGTAGAGAATCATAATATAGGACTGGAAGTTAAGATGATATAAGCTTGTCTACGTTGTCTTTGGATCATTGATATATTTAATAATTTTTTGTTAAAGCTCTAAAGTAATGTTTTTCCAAAAATTAGTAGAGAATACATTTGAAGAAATAGATAGTTGAGATAAAATTATATTTTTTAAAAATAATAATTATGACTTGTGCTATTAGATGCTTGGATAAAATATTTACCAAGCATATATACAACAGAGAGCATGTATAAAAAATTATATTTTTATAAGCTGATAATAATTTGACAATGAAAAGACAATACAACTTAAAAATAGGTAACAGATTTGAACAGATGCTTCATCAAAATACATGAAAAGCTATTCAACATCAGTGGAAATTGTATTGATAGAATTTATATTTGGAAAATACAAATTAAAACCATAAGATACCACTACTCACATGCTAAAACAATTAGAAAATTTAAAGACTGGCAACAGCAAGTGTTTCCACAGATCAAGTGGAACTGATGTCTAAAATGGTTAAAGCACTTGGAAAAGAGATGGCAGCATCTTAGAAAGATAAACGTACACTTGATATGTAACCCTGCAATGTACTCCTAGGTATTTACCCAAGAGAAACAGAAACATATGTGCCCCCAAAGGCCTGTACAGGAATGTTTGTGGTAGCTCTATTTATGACAGCCCAAAACAACCCAAGTGTCCATCAACAGGTGAAAGGATAAACAAATTGCACTTCAAGCACTCAATATAGTGCTTAGCAACAAAAGGAATGAACTACTGACAACACAACAACATGAATCATAAGACTGTTCACTGACTCAGAGACATCAGATACAAAGAAGCACTTGGTATATAATACCACTTCTAGCAAATTCTAGAAAGGTTCATGTCAGAAATTTGGGGGTGATTGAAATATTATACATCTTGATTGTTTACATAAACACGATGTGTTAATGCATAACTCAAAAATGAATACAGATTTATATGTAAAGTATACTTAATATAAAGTCAGTTTTTCTACAGAGATGGTCTCAGGCGTCTTAACCCTAACATTCTAAGATATGTGATCAATACATCAAAGTAAATAAATGAAGTTTTTAAAATGTGGCCCTTCCCAGAAGGATCCCTCCCATCCTCTCCAATTTTGGAAGGAACAGTTTTTGAGTCAAATGAATGAATATCCCACAGTAGAACTTGTGAGACAGGAAGAGCAGAGATGCAGAATGCAAACAGTCTACCAGAAAGGGATGTGCTTACTGCCAACTTCAAAGCTTTCCAGCTCCACTCTTAAGTCTCATCCATGATTCCTAATTAGACTGGGCTTTTACCTAATGATGGGTTAAGCAAAACATTGGGTCCATATTTGCTGCTTTGAGACTTAAAATTATTTAAGTGGAATTTAAAAAAAAAATGCTTGTGACAGAGCATGATCAATTGAAATTAGATAACAAGAGAAAGAAAGGAGAAAAGAGATGAAGGAGGATGACAGGGTAGGAAGGAGAGAAAGAGAGGAAGGGAGGAGAAGAAGGGGGGAAGGAGGGAAGGAGGAATGAACAAGACAGAGGGAGGGAAGGAGAAATGAAGGGCAGGGGAGGCAAGTGGGAGGACAAGAGGGAAAGAAGGAAAGGAGAAAGGAAGGACCATGTCTTATCTTTTGAAGAGCCCGGGAAAGATAAGACAGATAAAACAAAAAGAATTTTTTTTCAAAAACAACTCTGTTTTATTAGTGTAAGTTTATGCTTTGCTATCACTGAGTATCTGGGAATTTTTATAATGACATCAGTCAAAGGCCAGTTGGTAAAACCAATTCTTATTTTGCAGATACATAATTGTCAATTTTCAACTGTTTTGTTTAAAGTTTAATATTAATTTAAAAAAAAACAGAATAAGCAGGAAACACACACTCTAGAGTCAGATTATTTTAAGATTTTCCTAACCTTTTCCAACCATCATTTTTATATATTGGCCAAATTTAATAGGATACCATTTCCAAGAAAAGTCTATTTTAATTAAAATAAATCAGATATTTAAATGTGTTTTTTTTATTATCTATAGTTCACTCTGAACTTGTTCTTTGTGCAGACTAAAGACTAATGGAAAATTTTCTTCTAGGCTTGGGGGAATTTTCTACTACAGTAGAACCATTAGAAAATCCAAAGAGGCCATAAGGAACAAGTTAGTGGGTGGGGGCAGGGGACTTTCAGGTGAGTGTTCTTGATAGACAGGCTCGAATTAAGTTTCTTGTAATAGCCAAATACCTGTTTCTGATGGCAATGCTAGCTAGATCCCAGTGTACATCACGCCAGGGCTCAGGCTGAGTCCTGCGGCATCATAAAGCAAACCTGTGTGTGTCTTGAGGCAATTAGAAGATCAAACACATGGGAGAGGTGAGGGGCTCTGGCTGGTTCTGCAATTGAAACATAGGCCATAAAGTTCTGGAAATGAAGGTTTCTCGGCTATCAAGCCAATGATTGCCACATGCCAAAACATAAACCAGATTGCATAATGAGTAGGTTTTTCATAATTTCCTCAAATTAGGTTTTTATTAATGCCTGTCAACAGCAAATGATAGGCATGTGTTGCATTAACAGCTGCCGTCGGTCATGCCAACTCTGATATCACAGCTAATCTAAAACTTACAGTAAGCCGAGGACCCTCAGCCCCTTTTGAACAAAACTTCAAGTAGTTTGTAATAAAGTCAAAGTAGTGCAGTTAGCATTTCACCATTAGTGGCGAATGATTGTTTTAGAATGTGATTTTAAATACATTAAAATTAATTTTCATCCTAAAATGAATGTTCTTGGTTTTCTTCATTGTTTGCAGACAAAGTGATTTAGTGCAGGGCCTCAGGCATCTTGCTGGAATATTTCAAGGGTTCTGATATATTTAGGTTCTGCCCTCTGTTAGCCTCTCAAGTATAATCATGAAAGGCTTCTTGCCTCCAAAGGGGGATGTTGATGATGTGGCTGATTTCAAGATGCAACCCCACAGTGGGCCTCTAAAGAGAAGACCTAGAAATGTAATCTTTTAAACCTATTAATTAAACCATCCATCAGTGTAGCTGATGATTTTCCTTTAATAGAAAATTCAGTCAAAGGAATACAAAGATAGTAATTCTACTAAAAGCTAAGACTTAAGGCCCTTAACAATAGGAAACATTTTCTTTAGGTAAAATAGTTCCATGCAAAGAATTCAACTCAGAAAAACCTAAACACTTCCGAAGGGCGAAGGATATGAAGAGGCCAGGCCTGTGGGCAAAAGAGTCCAGCTCACAGGAGTGCCTGGAAGACAGTGGAAATTAGAGCAAGGAAAGTGAAATTGATACAATGGCACTCAAGGTAAATTCCCAGGTGTCCCACATCATGGTGGTAATGGAATTTGGGTTGATACTTTGAAAGAATCACTTAAGTGGGAAGATGGAAACAAGACAAGGTAGATGAGAAGGAAATCTAGTAAGGCAGAGAAGTGAAAAGACAAATATGGATTAGGAAATGATACCAAAAAAAGAGGAAAAAAATCAATCTCTGTGGTGTTTTACAAGGATCCTGATATGTGATGACTAACTAACAACAAGGAAATATGAACCAAAATGAGTTATAAATACGTGAGATTTAAAACCTGAGAATGGGGGGAATTATGGTATTTTCTTACTGATTTGTTTTTTCTTTTGTAGAAATGGGAAAGGTGGAGAGGATTGTCAGACTAAAGGTACAGGATGGTAGATTTCGCTCATAGAAGACATCAAACAATCTTTCCTCCTTATCCATGGGGGATTAGATTCAGGATTACCTATGGGTTACCAAAATCCATGGATACTCAAGTTCTAATATAAAATGGCATAACATTTGCCTTTAAGCTATACACATCCTCCCTTATACTTTAAACCATCTCTAGATTGGTATACCACCTAATAAAATGGAAATGCTATATAAATAGTTATACATACTGTTTAGGGAAAAAATGACAACAGAAAATTTTGTACATATTCAGTAGAGCTAGAATTTTTTCCTCCTCAAATCTATGAATAGAACAGCTGACTGTATTTTAGATCTAGAACATAGGTGACAGGACTGACTTTGGGACATGGGAGACATTGGAATGTTCCGGTCAGCAATCGCCTCTACCACATGGAGGCCTCTCAGCAGATAGATGCTTCTATGATGCAGATGATCCCGTTACCACTGACCGCAGTTGATGGGGGTCATGTAAGGATTCAGATTTGGGATCCAGCAGTGCAAATTTATCTCTGTGGTTGGCTTGAACTGGGGGCAGGTAAACTCAAAACAAATAAATACAAAGCAAAAAGAACTAATAGAAGCAAAATGTCATCATTAGGAAGAAGAGTATCCAGAGATATAAAAATGAAGTAGAGTCTTAGAGAGTGGAAGCCCTCCATGGGAGCCATGTGGGCTAATGAGTGGAACTCAGAAAGAGCCACCTTGGTTCCTGCCATCTCCCCTCACTCCTGCCTCAGGTCCTTATTACAAGATCTACCGCCTGTTAGAAGGTAGATCTCCTCCTGTTTCTTCTTTTCTTCTCCTCTCTTTTTGTCAAGGTGGCTTTTTGATTAAATGATTTCTATTCTTGATTAGAAGCAAATGCTGCCATAGTTTGAGATGTCACCCACTTATGAGAAGCAAGGAGGTGAATAATTCCAGAAACAGAAGCGAAAGGCACGCAGATATTCAGAGAAGAAACAGATATTCAGAGTTCGTGACGAGTATGGAGAAAAGGAACTGTGTTTCCAGAAGCCAAGAGAGTGGTAATTATAGCAAAGCAGATTGCAAAGCTTCCATTGGGAGAAGTTTACATAACTCTATGAACTTGAGCATGTCTTATTCTTTTTGGTGCTCAAGGAAGACAGCAGAAGACCTGAAGAACAGAGTGATTCCCCAAGTAGCACAGAGTTGCAATTGCTGGCGGCCGTCCTCGTTTTCCATCAGAACAGACTCCTCCAAGGGCTTTAATTGATTTACCAACCAGATTCCATCTCTTTAGCAGCCAGTGTCTGTATGTTTCATTACTATTCAGGGAATAATTATCAGGTAGGCCTTTATTTCCCTTTCTCCCCTGCTGCTGGCCACAGTCACAACTTTATTAGCAACCCTTCAGGAAGATAAAGGTAAAAATCAGAAACTCGCCAGACCCTTTAAATTTTTGGCTGGGCAGAATGTTGAAGTGATTGGCCAACAAAGCTTTTTACTCATTCTTTCTTGTTTTCCAGTAATGCAGAAAATCATGTGTTGGTTATAATAGCCATGACAACATCATTTAAAATATATAGGAAACCCTATTTGTATGGACTACATAACTTGGATTCAATGCCAGATTTAATTTTTCCATGCTGAATAAAGCTGGCATATTTTCCACTGCCAATTATTCATATAAGCACATTCTTACCTCACTTTAAAACAGAATAAAATGCAGAATTCTCTGAAGCAGGCTTGGGTCGTCTTACTAGATCCAGGATATTGATCACTTAAGTGCTCAATAAGCAGTTACTAAATTGAAAGGGAAATACTAACATTCCTCACTTCCCCAAATGGCCACCATTCTATAACATACCAACATTTTTCAAATATTTTTAAACACTAGCATTTCCACTTGGGTGACTCCGAGTTCAGTTTGAACCCCTGTAAGCAAATGTAAAAAAAAAAATGCATCATCCAAATTAATTCCTCTCCAGTTTTACTAACTTTTGCTGGAGACCTTACAATTTTGGTAATGTTAAGCAAGTATTTATAACAATGGTTAGTTTTATGTCCATGACTATAGCTCTTTTCACTGATGAAAGTAATCCAATTTACTAACAAGTAAGTAAACTTGGAGAGGGAGGTGGGAGAAGGTAGTAATAAGTTTTTAAGTGCCTGGAAAATAGAGTTACTTTTTAAATAGAGTTTCTTCTTAAATGAACAGAGTGTATATGGCATTTGGATGGAATAACAGATTAGAATTGAAATGCAGGTAGTTTAGAATGTTCTGGGGAATGAGTGAGTTTACAAAGCACATGTCCTCTTTATATATTAGAAACCATCAAGTTAAAAACCTTTAAAAGTGCTGAAATAATCATCCTGGCTTTATAGAGTAGTAGAGAAATAAGTTTCCCAGAATCTTCAAACCTGTCAAAATTTCCTGTGTGTGTGTGTGTGTGTGTGTGTGTGTGTGTGTGTGTGTGTGTTTAAAGGAAAGTGTCAAAGTGCGATTTTGATTTTAGCTTCATCACTCTTTCACACTCGACCTCCTTCATGTCTCATGAAGGACATGGCCACAAGAAGTTCAATTAGGTAACAAAAGTTGTGAGTTTTGATATGTTGTAAGGTAAACTGGGCAGTATTTAAGTAACAGTAACTAAGATGCCAAGGTTTCAAAGTCTCTCTCTCTCTCTCTCTCTCTCTCTCTCTCTCTCTCTCTCTCTCTCGATCTCTCTCTCTCTCTCTCACACACACACACACACACACACACACACAGGCAATTTCTTCCTAGAGCACCATCAGTCTGTCCTGGTTGCAGGGAACACATGCTCCTGTACAGGAGGCAAAACCTGTGTTACCCACAAGCAGCTTTCAGGAAGTACCTTTCCTAAGCATTGACAGAATAACATTAAATCACTTATCCATTGCTGCCAAAAAGAAGTCTTAGCAAAGAGACCTGGGAGCTTTCTCTAGAAAACCTTGTGTATATCTTGACTCCATTGAGCTCCACACATAGAACAGAATGTCCTTAGAAGTACAGGCAGCTGGGCCTCTAAACAATACTCACTGTTATCTACAATCATTTATGAAGTAGATTTTATATATAGACTGCAGTCTGCAATAATAAATAGTTTGTTTTTGCCTAGGACAATATGCATGAACATCTCATCACAACAAAGTTTTTAAAATGAAAACAAAAGTGTAGCTCTTCCTTGTATTCAGTGTCATGCTAGAAATGTCATCTCTAATGCTCATTTCAACCATGAAAGGAGTTCTCATTGCACAAACTCACAATAGGAAATTGAAGTTTATATAAATTAACTAGACTCAGCCAGCAAACAGTTAAACTGGGGTCAAGGTCAGCTAATGATATCTTCTCTACCTGATACCATCTTCTAAAGGTGACCCAGATGCCTTTCTCTGCAACTATCCTACCTCAGAAAATCATAGAATTTCAGAGATATCAGAACACAGACCTCATCTTCCCCTTTGATATATCAAATTCTCCTCAAACTCTAGTTCCACCCACCCGTCTTTACCCCAAGGTGCCTGGTTCTAGTGCAGGAAACCATCAGTCTGGATTGGTTGGCTACAACAGCTGCCCCCTACTGGGCCCATTTCCATGTTTGGTCTTCTCTGCCAAATTCTCGGCAAATCTCTTTCCAACTCAAATCTGATAGTGCCCCATACCTGGATCTCACACCTTCGCCTGCAACCTTTCACAGCAAGTTTGCCACCGCTCCTCCCTCAGGCCTCCCAACCCAGCATTTGTCTGGCTGTGTCCCCTCACATTTCCCTTGCTCTGTATGTGCATTCATTTATCTCATTTTGGCTCAAGGCAGAGTCTGTCTCTTTTTGCTAACTTTTTGAACCCTCAGAACCTGTTATCTAGTGAATACATTTGATAAATATTTACTGAATAAATCCTCCCTCTCCACTTTATAGGCCCAATATTTGGAACCCTTCTTGGACAAGTAAATCTCCCAAGGGACTCACAGGTTAGTAGCTGAAGTGGCACTAACACCCACACCTCCTTGTGTGCCTGATACCCTCTCACCAAAACACACACTTTTCTGTCTTTTACTCTTTTGTGTGACTTATCATCCCCTGAAGCACACATATGCACTAACTCTGGCTAGAAGGCACAGTGCAGCCAAGTACAGAACAAAATGGTCCAGACTGAATTACTGTATCCTCAAAGTCACAAGAACCATAAACAACTCCAGCTTTGAAAACAAATCCTCAGTTACCCCTACCCTCCAGGCTTTCCCTCATCTTGGCAGGAGGAGGATCTTACCAACTGCCACTGTCCAATCAATTATTGGCTTTGGCAGGGAAGGAGATGATAAATGTGTCCTTCGAACATACAATGGAAACTGAAATTAATCTAATTAGTTTGAAGGAGCACTTCAGTGCCATCGTGATGGGCGCGAGGTACAAGGATGGGAGAGGACATTCAGATGAAAATTGATGCTTATTGTCTGTCTAGTCCAGTTTGGGGTAATTTTCAAAGATCTGTTTTATTATTAAAATTCCATATTCTGATGAGATCCAACTGCTTAACTCTTTAAACACTTCCAGAAAAACTTGGTCACTCACAGTTACTCCCACACACCCTTAGCTAACAGATAGCTACAAGGCGGCAAAAGTTGCTAATGTCAGTTCTACCTTCCATATTTCTTTTTCATTTCGACGACTGTGCTAGGTGGGATGACTCCTTTCAGTGCAGAATATTTTACCAGGATAACTAAGGTTGATGGTCTGGTGATTTTGGATGAATACTTGGGGTTCTGTCAAAAGGCTAAGCTTTTCAATGAATTACTAATACTTTAACCTGGTTATGGATCCCCTCTCAATCTATTAAAAAATGGGATAAGCAGTTGGCATCTTTCTCTAATTAACGTGGTACTTTTAGAGATTTCAGAAGGAAACTGTCAGGGCATTGTAAAGAAATAGTGACTGTTTGAAACAATTGAAGTGAAGCTCAAGAAAGAATATATCAGCAGCTGCTTAATAATAGTTTGTATAATAAAATATTCATATTATCATATCCTTCCCCATCAAAGAGGATGGAACTTAATGTCATTTTAATATTTTTCCCACTAAAATAAAATTTTAATTAAGGCAGAAGATATATTGCCTAAGGTAAGCTAAACTGTTTAAAATTATTAACTGCTTGAATACTTGTTGCTATACTACAAGCTACCATAAAAGAAAAGAAATTAAGTACTCTAGGGATTAACGCAATTTTGAAAGCTGTACCCCTCCTCCCGTGGCCTTTTAGATACGCCTAACTGAGCCATAACTATTTTTCTCCACTCAGCCAGACTCCAGCTTTGTGGCTTTTTTAATAACCTGGCTTTTCAAGGCCTTGCTCCTGAGAGCCTTTTCATTTCTGCCGCACTACCTACAACCAAATTTCTTCCAGTTGCTCAACAGTCAAATGCCTCCTTTTCTTCGTTGCTGAAGCATTTCATTGCAGTTTCATTGACAGGGTGGTGTTCTGTTACAGTGGAATCAATAGCTTGGTGCTTCCCAGCACACCGATTAGCTTGTCAGTCAGGGCCTGGGGGAGGTAGTGTAAATCCCAGAATACCAGGGGCCAGGAGTTTGAAAACAGAGGAATGCACGCAGGCCCTGTGGTTGTCTACCACCTGTTGCTCTGCAACATGTGCAGAGTGAATTAACTTTTCTGCTACAACATGTCTTAAAGGTCAACTGCAATGGAAGCCCTGAGCTTTTGGAATATTTTAGCTCATTACCAAAAAACCCATCTCTCCTGATTTGTTACTGGTCCTGGGACAAAAGGGGAATTGATTTCTTTAAGAGGCTGAGTTTGACCAACAACTTGGCGATGGGGCCTGAGAGAACAGACTAATCGGGAAGGGCATACATGAGAGAGAAATCGTTGCTTATTTTATTTTTTCGAAGTAAAAGGTCTGCCTGCTTCTTGATTACACATTAATGGAAAACAGGTCTGACAGTTAATGTGAGCGTGCTGTGGGGTTCCACGGAGGCAGGAGACACATGTATGTGTTTTTCAAGCTCCTAACAAGACCTGTTGTGATAACTGGGGAGTCATGAAGTTGAATTTTACTCCTATAAAAAGTTGGAAATACAAAAGATAATGAAAAATTAATGAAGAAATGCAAAACGTACACAGAAGCTAGTATGTACAACTTCTTGGACACATACCAAAAAATGGGTGTATTAGAGTTAACCAAGGATTAGATACTTATTGTCTATTAGGACATGATTACAAAGTGATGTCACTTCAATATATATACCTTCTGATTCCACTGTGGAAAGCTGTGAAATCAACCACTTAAAGTGTCAATGATGCCTTCCAGTCAACCTCAGGAAATCTCTTTACAGATATTTATTATCCAATGCCACATCACCCCAGACCACAAAAGGAAATTCTGTGCTTAGTACATAAAGGCAATACAGTCTGAGGAAGGTTGGCTTTCAGCACGTGGAGTTTTCTCACAAAACCTCCATAAACTCACCACAAACCACAATGTAAACTGGCACACTTCAGATATGACTTGTTAACCTAATTCCACCAAATTAATTCATTCACTTTAAAAGGGATTTCTAATGATGCAAACAAAAGCTCCAAAGCCGTGAGAATACCCATTTGAATTCAGAGGTTGGCAGGAAAAATATGAATCTTTTGGAGAAAACACATGCAAGAAAAACATTGAAGCCTACCGTGGGAAAGATTATTTTACTCCTTGAAAAAATTGTTTAAGCTCATTTTATCTATAAAATAAATGTGTCCATTTCAGAATGAAGAAAGCATGCAGTACCCCAAACTTCATTTGCCTTATGTGAAAAAAAAATGTGTCTTATATTATAAATTGCTTGGTGGCTTGTCTTTCTACCATATGGATGATGGCTAGATGAATATAGATGAATATTACAGGGAAGCTTAATTCTTATAGACTGTGATAGTCAGCTTTCTGTCACTGTAACAAAATACCTGAGATAATTGATTTAGTAAGAGAAAAGTTTTATTTTGGCTTACAGTTTTAGAGTTTCAGTCCACTGTCAGTTGGCCCACTGTTTGGGACCTGTGGCAAGGCTGTGTTCCACAGGGAGAGCATGTGGTAGAGGAAGCTGCTCACCTCATGGCCAAGAAACAAGGGAGGGACGAAGAGACCAGCATCCCATAACCCTTGAGGGCAAAGCTCCCAGTGAACTAACTTCCTTCCACTAGACCCCACCTCTTAAAGGTTTCATTACCTTCCAATTATGCCACAGTCTAGGGACCAAATCTTCAAGACCCAACCCTTTGGAGCTATTCCAGATCCAAAATTACAGCACAATTTTTTTTTAAATGTATGTATGTCATTCTGTTCCTTCGACTCTTAATTTGTCAGGATGCTAAATTTGATGGGCATTTTTTGCTCACTAACAGTTCACTAACTACCTGCCACTGTAGCTGGCAATAGGGGGATCAGGGACATGACTCAAGGAAAATCAAGTCCACGCTGTTTGAATTCCAACCTAAGTTTAGCAACACCACATGCATGGATAATTTAGGAACACACTGAAAACACACTATCAGAAATAAATTTGGTGATACAGATTCAAACAGAACTTCCCACTTGACAAAACCATAGACACCAAAAAACTGACCATTGTTTCTCCTAAAAGTCTTTACCTGTTTGATAGTTGCTTTCCCACAAACCCACAGCCATGGTTAACAAGTGGATTCAAGACCTATCACTAGTAACCTTTTAAAATTTCTCTCACTAGAAAAGAAGTAATCAGAGATACCCACCAAAGAGTCATTTATGGGTTCACCATGATTCCATCTAGAAGAATTTCCTCTGGCCATTCCCAGATCCACCCATCACTCCTTGTTTCCAAAGTAGACAGAGGACAAGTGATGTGTATTATGCAGACAGAAATATTCATGGATGTTAGAGCTGAAAGCCAAACATAGGAGAAACAGGTATCACATTTTAAATGTCCTTACCAATATTCTGTTTAAATGTCTGTGTTCAATTAAAAATATGTAGCTATCTGCATTGAAGTCTGCTTAATTCTTTATAGCCACTCCTGTTGTGAGTAAATATAACTTTGTTTTATTTCAGAAGCATATATGAGTAGCAGCTACTGACATCTCCTAATGGGGCCTACACTCAATTCTTATAGAGTGGTAGCCTCTAAAGTCACAGCATCTTATTAAGCCCATAAATGATTATGCTTCACTGAGACATTTTAAGCAATGCTTTAACAACTCCCTACTGCCTAGCACCAGCTTTTTAAGCACCATAGCCAAAGTTTCTCCATTCCCTATACTCATGGTGGCCCATCCTGTAGCAGCTCACACACAAAAAAAAAGCATGCTCATTTTCAGAGGTGCAGACTTCTCTGTGAATGTCCAGATGGACTCTGCAAGATCAAATAAACTCACAATGAGCTTTGAAAGAATGGTTCTAATGAAGCTGCTACCAACTAAACTTCTGACATTACAAGGATTCACCAGATGGTTGTAGAGGGGACCTGAGTTCCAGCCCCTGATGAATGTGATCAAATTGTCTATTTCACTTAGTTGACAGAATATTAAAGTTTAAATTTGTATTAGTATTACTTGCCTTTCCAAGTATATTTACCTTGCAAAAACTTTTGAATAACCTGAATCGTTTCTCCGAACTTGGGCCCAGGTAGTCATTTTGTATATTTATTTATTTATTTTTAATTGATTTTGGTGCTGGGGATCAAAACCAGGGCCTTGGACAAGCTAAGCACATGTTCCACCCCTGAATCATCCCCTTCTCCCAATTTACAATTAAACACATCTGGAATATGTATATATATGTGTGTGTAGGTATGCATATGTGTGTACACCTTCATTAATACTTGCTCATTTACATGGCTATATCAATGCATGAGAACTGAGGTGATTAAACTCAATTGCCCCTTCTGGATGGATTAAAATCTTGTCCATCTCCTTAACTACCATTGGAAACCTGGCCATACAAGGGACAGTCAAAGCTCAAGTATCTCACAGGGAACACAGGTTCAACCACAGTGTCAATTATATTATAGTCTCAAAGGAGTTTATGTGAGTTACTAATATAAGACACCAACATAACATAAAAATAGGAATAAATAGGTGGGAGAACAAGTGAAAAAGTCAAGTATGTTTTGGCAAGAGGTGGAGCATAGATCTCAGAGGTCACACCCAAGAGGCCACAAAGCTCTCTCAACTGCCACCCACCAAGATCTGAGAAGGCACTGTCAATAATTTCAAAAAATAAAAAAATAAATCATTATCTGGGAGGCTACAGAAAACACTTGAGGTGAAATTTTTTTTTACCCCAAGTCAATATGGGAATAAAATGGACAATAGTGGGGTTTTTTCTTCTTTAGAAATGGATGTATAAAAATATACTAATTAAGTTCGATTAAATATAAATTATATTTATCCAATTATCTGAATGACTTAAGGCTGAGTTAATTTTAACTTCAATGTTATAATTGGGCTTACATTAAACATGGCAAATGCAAATTTCCCAACCTGTGTAATATTCTTCCTGTCATTAACAAATTTTTCAAAACATTTGCTATATAGTCTAGTTTTTTTCAGGAGCAAGATATAAATGTACATAATAATCATAATTCTACAAGTTCTATTCAATTTACTAAAAATCTCTTAAATAGAGATAATGATATCAACTTTAAGGATTATTATTCAGAACTGAAACAATAAACATGAACACATAGTTATAAGTACTTGACATATTTTAGGCACTCAATGAAAAGAATATATTATTAAATTTCCTGTTCAAATATAAATATAATATTATCTGTATTCCCAGAATTTAATTATAGCACAACAAATTGAAAACGAATGAATTCACATGACTTTCAGAAATGATGTATTTAGTCCCATTACAACAGTATTTTGAGGATACTAGGAGTGATATTTATCTAGGACATATGAGGAGACTCAGATAAGTCTCCTTGTCAGTCCAAGGAGACTGGCATTCAATGGGAAAATATTTCATGTTGAGCATTTGAACACCAGGCTGAGTAATTTGTTTATTTATTTATTTTTTTAATTTTTAAATTTTAATTTGTTATATATGACAGCAGAATGCATTACAATTCATATTAGGCTGAGTAATTTTTATGCATTACTTTGTTTAACACAACAAATTCAAGAACTATGGACATAGCACCTCTAAAGCTGATAAAACAGACAAACTAGGAAGTACCTTTCCCAAGATTCCACCAAGGGTTTAGTAGAGTTGATGAGAGTCTTAACTTCACAGTCCAACTCTAAAGCACACGCTATTAAATTCTGTGCCAGGATGAATATAAGGAGCAGAGCTTCAGATCAAGTCTGTGACATCTGAGGTACAATGTTGATGGGGCAGAGGGATAAAGAGATAACACATACATTTTAGCTACAGAAGTCAAGAGACACAAAATAAGACCCTGGTTAGAATGAAATAGCTCAACAGCTCATTCCATGGATATTGGCATCTGGCAGGATTTGTGCTGTTTGTTTCAAGGCCAAGCTCAGCTTCTCAAAGAGACCAGGCTTGGCTAGAAAAATTGTCACCTTTTAAATGGAGTTTACAATCTCCATTTTCAAAAATGCAAAATTCTTTCTCAGAAAAAAGAAAACTTTTCTATGAATAATATAAATGACTGAGAAGCACATAAAAAAGATGGCACCTTCATTAACTATTAGGGAGATACAAACCTAAACTATATCACTTCACACATACTAGAATAGTTATCAAAAAGATGGTCAGTAACAAGTAGCAGCAAGGATATGGAGAAATTGGGACCCGACTGCATTGCTGGATGGAATGTGAAATGGTTCAGCCACCATGGAAAGAAGTTTGGTGGTTCCTCAATGAGTTCAACAGAGAAGTTGCCTGTATGTCTTAGAAACTTCATTTCTGGGTGTATTCCTTAAAGAATTAAAACAGGTGTTCAAACAAAAATGTTCATACCAATGTTCACACCAGCACTCTTCACAGTAGAAGCAGCAACCCAAATGTCCATCAAATGATGAAAGGACTGTTTTTTTAAATGGCATATTTGTACAATGGAATAAAAATTTGGCCATAAAAAGAATAAAATTCTAATATACATTAAAGCATGGATGAACCTCAACCAAAAACATTAAGATGGGTGAAAGAGATCAGAAACAGAATGCTACTTCCTATATAATTTCATTTATATGGCATATAAAAGTCAGGAGTTGGTAAGTTCATAAAGACAGAAAGCCAATTAGTGGTTACTAAGAGTTGGGGTCAGAGTGGGGATAGGGAGTAACTGCTTAATGGGTCTGGGGTTTCCTTTTGGGGTGATGAAAATATTCTATTAATGATGACAACACAACATTGTAAATTTACTAAATGTCATCAGGGTAAACTTTATGGTATTTATATTTTACTAAAATTTGGACTAAGAAAAATAAAACCTCTATGTAAATACAATATGTAAAACAGATAAAGTAGGGTAGCCCTGGTGAAATCTAGCACAGATGGGTACTCTGCCATGCAAAATTCTTAGAAGAGAGAAGGCCAGGTTTACTTATCTAAGCCTTAGGATGCACTCTTAGGAAAAGCACAACAAATTTTTTTTTCTATGGCCCACAAGGAAATACCATTGACGCTTTGAGCCAATGAAAACAGAGTTTTCACAAGCTAGAACTTAGAGAATCCATGCTCCCATGCTAATTCACATGGAAAAGCAAAAGACAAGCCCCTTACAAGCAAACAAATGTTAAGATTAATCAAACTTTGTTCTGTAGACTCTCCTGGGGGAAAACATCAGATTGGTTTTATTGCAGGAATTGCTTAAGCACTACTGTATTACTTCATTTGGGGATGTTTCTTCCAGCTGAAAGGTACCTTTTGGAGGAGCACTCCATTCATTGCTTTTTAAATCCCTTCAAGTAAGAGTGTCATCATTTTGCTTGATAAGAAGTAGTCTTCTTGGTGTCTTGAGCCATGGTTCAGCATTCTCCTGGCCTTGCAAATGAATAAGCAGGTGACAGTCCTATCACTCTAGAACCAGATTGTAACATGCTGGGCTCTTCAGTCCTAAACTCTTTTTTCCTTTAAATCACATAATAATTGCTCCCAAGTAATTATGAAGATCTATATGCTTGCACCTCAACTTAGTGGAGGAGGTGTGGGATAAGGCTTTTTCCCCACCTAAGGAGTAGTTTTTCTCAAGAGCAAGATGAGAAGTGTTCAATTGATATTGAAGTTAGACTTTCTCACCGCTGTTTGTGTGGGGGCAGGAAGCATGTTCTGCACATATTGGTAAGAAGCCTTAAACCCAGATTATAGCAACCTATCTCTGCAGAGTGCTCTTATAGGGTCTAGGGTGAAAGGTCATCCTCTTAGACTGGATGGCTGTACTCAAACAATTACAAGACCCCAGTATTTCTACAAAAGGGATGTTGAAGCTACATCAACAGATTTTATGCAACTGATTTACACAAAGCACAGCTAAGTAAATGGAAACTTTAGACCACTTGGCATAAGAGTTATATATTAAAATTCTAGTATGATTCTTAACAGTAAATAAATAAAGATTAAAAATTTTAAATAAATACATTTAAATTTCTAAATGTACTATCTGTCCTACTCTAATAGATTAGATATTGTCTCCATTTTTTTCAGTAAGATCCAAAAATAAAAACATATGCACACTGGACAATTGAAATGCTAGAACTCAAGAAACATGAGCACATGCATATAATAACAAAGCTTGACAATCCAAGGATGGCCTAAGACTCCCAATTGCAAGACCATCTTTATTTTCTCTGTTTAACTTGGAGAATTACAACTGTTTACATGGAAAGGAGACGGGAGTTTTTTGTTTTGTTTTGTTTTTCCCTGGGTGTCAATCAAACCAAAGACAATGACTTTGGGGTGTCCCCACCCTTGAGGGAAATTGTTTCATAGGAGACAGAGCATAAGAAGGTGTCTGTGGTTTTTTTTTTTTTTTTTTTTTTTTTTTTTTTTTTTTTTTTTTTTTTTATCAAAGCTTGCACAACTGATTGCAGCTCTCAAATACTCTCCTTAGGCTTTAATTAATAAGAGGTGATTTAGGCCAACACTTGAGCCCTGGTTAGTAAGCTTATCCAGAGCACAGACTCCATTTCCCTGAGTCTCTTTAGGACAGGGCTTGTCATTTGTAACACACTGCCCTTTTTCTACACACACAAAAAAGGTAAGAAGCCTTAAACCCAGATTATAGCAACCTATCTCTGCAGAGTGCTCTTGTGGGGTCTAGGGTGAAAAACTATTTTGATGAAGAGAATTTCAAAATTGGAAACAAATGGTTTATTTTAAAAAGTGCACTTTATCATCTTCTTATCTCATTCACATAAAAGAACACTTTCTTCTGACACTCGTCCTCAGCCACTTGCAAGGAATCCTGATTAGCCCTTAAGAAATGTATTGTCATTCTCCAGATTTCAGTTTAGAAGTTAGACTTTTGTACTGTAAAGTTGGGCCCCAATTAATCAACATTTGGTTTACATATATTGATCAAGAACTTCTTTTAAGGTCTCAGTGACCTCACAGTAAAGCCCAGTAATGAAGAATCACAAAGTATAATCATGAAGATCCCAATAAGAAAAGTGGAACGAGTAAAGGAATTTAAATTCTTTACATTTTTAAATTATACATCCAAAACGGATCAAGTTTTAAAAATGAGAGTTTAATGGGAGGTTTCCAGGGTAGAGCCTACATGTACAAAGTCACATCCAGCAAGGCAGACAAGTGGAGTTGGGGGAACAGAAAGGCTCTCAACCTTCCTTGTAACCTCAGCTCATAAGCAAATCAGAGGGCATAAAAAGATCACTTCAAACCATGGAGATCAGCATCTCTACTAATGACCATTTTAAACAAGATGGCTACCTAAGGACCTATTTTTCCTTTCAAAGAAGCAGCAAGAAGAAGCAAAGCCCTTGATTCTGTTGTACTATTTGAATGTTTGCTCTGACAAAAGTTTAGGACTCAGTTTCTCAGTTTGTTCCGTCCATTCCTCAACTAATCCTTCATGAAAACAAGTATTATAAGCAATAAAGTAAGGGTCTCACCAATGTCCTTACGGGGTATAAGCACATCTTTTATAAACCATATGAAAATATAAACAACAATAATAATTGTGTTCATTTATCCAAGTATTCATTGATTCAGTGTCCAGTTTATATTCAATATGGTTCTAGACCCTGGATAGTTAAGAAGAAGCAAAACAGACACAACCCCTACCTTTAAAAAATTTAGATTCCACTAGAGAAAGACAGACAAGATCAATTAAGCAAATAATTATTCAATTAAGCAAATAATTATTTGGTATGTCAAGTGGTGATATAAAATGGTATCCAAGAGAAAATTAAATGAGGAAACTGGTAGGGCTTTGATATTTTTACCTAAGGTGGAAAAAGAAGGTTTTTACAAGAAGTTGGGCTGAGAGACCTGAATGAAAAGTGTGAGAGCCCTGGGACTGTCCAGGGAAGACCATTTTGGATGATCTCACCCTCTCAACCACCTGCCTGCTCTTCCAGGCAGGAGAACACCAAGCCTTTTTGAATATAGTAGAGGTAGTTCCTGGAGCAGAGGAAGAAAGTAGGAGAGCAAGCTGGGAGCCCAAGCAGATGAAAGGAAACTGAGTCAGAGTTAATTAGGAAAAAGAATGTGAAACTAGTGGAAAAATCTGTTTTGTCAAGGCTCCTGTGGTACAGGAGCTGAAAAGTCATGCAGCTTCTCCTAAGTGAGCAGCAGCATTCCAGAGCACATACTTAAGAGAGGAGTTCAAGTGCGAGCTGGTAGTGATGGCTTGACCAGAATGGCAAGGAAATACCTCTAGAAAGGTCTGCAGTTTCCTCCTTCTCCACCAAATGGTCTTTATGAGAAAAGAGCAGGTTGTGTCGGGCTAATCAGAAACAGTGGTATTTTGGAACTCAATGCCGTCTCTATAAAATCCCAGCCAAAGGGGCTCCCCACTGCCCACCCCAGTTGTATGACCCCACACAAAACCAGGAAAGTGGGCAAGCAGCTTGGCTCCAATTTCCTTATGTAGGAAGATTAGTATTACATGAATCAATGAATCTTCACATCTCAAATTTGCCACAAATGAAAGAACTTCCTCTGCCCCCTCAGAACATCTGGATGCTGCCTGCTGGGGCCTCAAATCCAAGTGGAAACAGCTGGGTGTCAGCAAAGAGATAGAACTGGATGGCATCTAAATATGATTGGGGAAGTTGGTTGAATAAAGCATTAAATAAAAAAAAAAGTTTAGCCACAGATTGATGATGAAGAAATACAGCTGTGTGGCCAGGCAGGCTTCTCCCAGTTCCTCTATTAACTGCTGGACATGCTGCCTTTTTTGTTCTTCCTGCTTTGTATAGTTAGGTTCCCCTCTGTGACTCTGGAAATCTGGAATCCATGGGCAATTTTGGCCCTGTCCAATCGCAACTCCCACTCAGCATGCTTTTTGTATGAGTACCTTTCACTCTCGGGAAGTTCAAAAAATAGAAGCAGTATGTGTGAAAGGGAGAAGTGTATGCATTAGTCATTCTGCTTGGTCCATACTATGTTGTCATCGCTGTCAAGCATAATAAAAATGCAACTAAAACACTTAGCCACATATTGATCTGCTCCCACACCTTCTGTGCTAACCTTAAAGTAACAGTCTACTTCGTGTCCCCCATGCTTTAAAGCTCAGGGCAGTGAGTTTCCTTTAGCTGTTTATTTTGGAAACAGCTGGGGAAACATCAACCTCGACTTTCCCACCATTTAGCTATTGCCATACATAACCCGTTGTAGGAATTGAAATATAAGAACCCTAAACATCAACCAGGATAGCTTGGGTCAAGACTGGTTTATTGTTAATAGGATTATTATTATTATTATTACTACTACTACTACTGCTATTGGAAGTGTGTTTGGTTCTAACTATTTTTTTTTCTTTCATAGACCACATACTTTTGGCTTTATTACTAGTAATTTAATGAGAGTTCCCATATAATGAATGCTCTCTATACTATAAAAGCTCCATATGATGGGTTTAATGTATGTACTTGGTTAAATTATTGTCATATGCCTCTGAATGCATGGTAATATCTAGATACTATAGATGAAAAAATAAAGTGTCAGGTATGGTAATACATGACTGTAATCTCAGCAATTTGGGAGGTTGAGACAGGAGGATTGCAAGTTTGAGGCCAGCCTCTTTTAATTCCCAAGATTCTCAGCAATTTAGTGAGACCCTGTCTCAAAATAAAAAATAAATAGATAAAATAAAAATGACTGGAGATGTAGCTTAATGGTAATGTAGCTGGATTCAATCTTCAATGCAGGAAGGAAAGAAAGAAGGAAGGAAGGAAGGAAGGAAGGAAGGAAGGAAGGAAGGAAGGAAGGAAGGAAGGAAGGAAGGAAGGAAGGAAGGAAAAGTACAGATGAGAGAGAGGGGAAGTGACATGCCCACAGTCATCCAGATAGCAACATGACATCTGACAAATTGTGCAGCCCATGTTTTTAACCACTTTCTAGATCATATGTTC
The DNA here is from genome assembly GCF_047511675.1 of Marmota flaviventris. Taxonomy (NCBI): domain Eukaryota; kingdom Metazoa; phylum Chordata; class Mammalia; order Rodentia; family Sciuridae; genus Marmota; species Marmota flaviventris. The sequence goes on from NC_092499.1 coordinate 145,919,411, forward strand.
ATGTCTAGAGACAGGAAGACCTCTTCCTGCAAAATGTTTGTGTATGTGAGAAAGCAGCAAAGGAAATCTGCATTGTGACCCACAGCTCCAATGTAGAAATAGGACTCACTTGAATTCCCAAGGTGCCACTTTCCATGAGACACACTCACATGAGAATTGGATTTAGATTCCCTTGGAGCTTTCATTTTGATAAGTCTCCAGTTTAGGCTTGCAAGGCTAAGTTCACCATGCAAGCTTAGCATCCATCAGTTTAAGCAGCAGCAGCAGCTACAAAAAAATTTCAGACTCTCTGTTCAATAAAGCATCAATGGCAACTACTGCTCCTGCAATTTTGTGGCATGAATCAGGATGTGTTTCTAGAAGCTTAACCTCAAATCTGTTTCTCCAGTCACCTAACAACTACACGAGCTACCTCATTTCCTTTATTAAATCACTTTTCTGCTTAAACTAACCCGAGTAGAGGGGATGTTGTTACTAACTTATAACCCTGAACAAAACAGACAGAAAAGGTAAATACAGGGAATTCATATACTTCCTCTTTTCTTGCAGCTGTTTCTCTAGTGGACTGTGTGTTAGTCAGCTTTGTATAATTGTCACAAAATGCCTGTGATAAACAACTTAATAAAGAAAAGGTGTCTTTTAGCTCATTGTTCTAATGGTTTCAGTCTATGGTGAGTTGGCTCTGTTGCCTTTGGACCTGTGATAGGGCAGAATGTCATGACAGGGAGCATGTGGTGAAGCAAAGCTGTTCACACCATGGTGACTGGAAAGCAAAGAGAGAAAGAGAAGTGGCCAGATCCCAGTATACCTTCAAGTACACGTTCACAATGACCTGACTTCCTCTATCAAGGCTCCAACTAAAAGTTTCCATAATCTCATGTTGGTACTACAGGGGAACAAAGCCTTTACCACTTGGACCTTTGGGAGCCATTTCAGATCCAAACTATAGCGGACTGTAATTGTATGCTAGCCCCCTCCACACAGGTACTGTCTGTTTCCCCATAGAAGGGGCTGAAGCTATGCTGGGTGAACTATATCCTGTAATTTCCAGTATGGCATGCTAGTAGGAATCAGGATCACGGAATTATGAGAAACTACTCTATTTGGGCAAAAACAGGCTTCAGTTTTCTCAGTGGGAACCTGGTGCCCTTTGAACATGGATCTTTCAGTCAGACTGACAATGTTCTTTCCACTCATGGCCCGGTATTGAAAAAAGCTGAATCATACACAATGGTTTTCCACTTCCCCAAGGTATACTTACTTTCTTCTGCTGATGCCATATACTTCCCGATAAATTCAGGTTTCATTTCATCTCATTAAAGCAAAATCTGTTGAACTATGACATCATTAAGTAGAATAGCTTTCCACTCAAATGTTACTTTTGCCTAGGAGTACAAGATTAGATCCAGAAACACAGAGGTGAGATGTGTAGTGACCTTCAGCAGGTCCAAGTGGAAGTCTGAGATGACCCAATCATGGCCAATGGACAGAGGTACAGGCAGGCAGCATGGGGTATCAGGCTCAGTGGGGAGCAGAAAGCAGACAGAGGTTCAGGCCATTAGTTGAGGTAACAAACAGGTAAGCACATCAGGGGCACCACCTTTGTCCAATACAGGTAAGCAGGAAGTAGGGGGTGATCCATAGTCTCTAACAGCAGGTGGTCTGTAATTTTTCTTCCATGCTGGAAGAAGTTACAATGAACACTGTCAAACATAACTTCAATTTAAAATAGAAATGCAAATTCATCCAGGCATAAAGCAAGAAGAAGTTAGATGTCTTAAAAACTCATGTTTAACTTTGGTCATTAGAATGTACCATGTACCGTTGTTATTCCAGATTTATAAATTCTTGTGAAAGCATTGCATTATGGTCTCTATAACCTACATTCTCGAAAATGGCACTGGATAATTGACAACAGAAATACCTAAATTCCCTTAGGGTAATGACAAACAACAGTAGGTTAAATTCCTGGCATCCCTACCATGTTCTTTCCCTACCTCAACAGACAGAATTCCTTTCCTAGTGGCAGTGACATAAGATACAATGTAAATTTCAGAGTGAGATAAAGAAGAAGATTCAGCATACTTTCCAGTTTTTGAAAAAAAAAAGTATATATATGTAATGTATGTATGTATATTTACATAGTATTTGTGTGTGTATATATATGCACACACACACTTTTTTTCACAATTAACCAGAATGGCCACAGAATATGAATACTTCAACTTTTCATTCTTATCCTAACCTCTTGTAACCCACTCATGCTATGAATATTTGTTATCCTGGTGAAACAACAAAAATAAATAATTTTTATCCAGTAACATTACTTCTGAGGAATTCACTGAAGAAAGAAAAGCCATATAGACATAGACATCCAAAATATATATGCGAGTGTATTATAATATGAGCAATTTAAAATAATATAAATGTCTAAAAATAGGAGACTTATTAATTTGTGTGAGGTAAAACTATAAAAAAAGTAATAAAATGATGCAATCATTAAAATTAAAATGTGAAAAAATATTTGATAGTAGAGACATGTTTATGAAGTGAAAAAGAAGCATTCAAAACTGCATAGCAGTGATCCTAAATCATGTATTTGTGCATTTTTTTTTCCTTAAAATTCATATGTTTTAAAAAGACTGGGGAAAAAAACAAAATCACTTTTTAAAATGTGATTTTTCAGTGACTTTTTATGTTCTTATTCATAGTTTCCTCAATTTTCTTTATTGTTATAAATTATATAATGTATAATAGCATATGTAAGGACATTTTATATATTATATATATATAATACATAATGGCATTATGTACTCTAAGGTATTTAGATTTTATATATTATGCATTCAAATTATTGTATTATAAAATTATATGAAGATCATACTTCATGGCATAATACATATTATAGAAGGATATATAATATATAATATTATCATTAAATAACTAGAGAAACCAATAGATATGACTTACAAAGAACCAAATCTAGCAATAGTTAGACACCTTCTCTGATTTCTTAACTTGGTTCAGGTTTGCAGAAGTGGTTTGCTCAGTGGGAGGAAGAAGTAGGGGGAAGAAAGGGAAGGTACTAGGGAAGGAGATTGAGATGAAATTGTTATTTACATGTATGAATATGGCATTATGGATCCCACTATTATGAATAATCGTGATACACCAATAAAAGTTTAAAAAATAAAAATAAACAAGTGGTTTGCTCTTCTGATCTTCAGGTATGTTTCCTGGGGAAATAAAGGGCTGAGCTTGCAAAAGCACTATAGAGTGGAGATTGGGGGTGCACAGTGGATAATAGTCTAGGAAAGAAAATCTTTTATTGTGGAAAAAATTGCCACATATTTGGAGAACATCTGCCAGAAGTAACAAAGCCTGTGTGTTCTATAC